>NC_133583.1:16814883-17117847 GCF_964106895.1 Numenius arquata
GGTGTATACTGATGTATGAGTCTTTGTGTAATGAGTATTGTTAACTTATGGCCGTATCAAAACTTGGAAATGCCTTTCTGAAGTCTTGTTGCTAAAATAGGTAGCATATTTAAATACTTCAACAGTTCCAGGTTTTCCTTTAACCTACTTTATCAGCTTTTCAGCAGTGGCAAGATCTGCAGCGTGTGTTTCCGGCCACAGTATAACTTGGCTCAAAACCCATCTCTTCCTGCTTTCCACTTAACTGCTATTAAATTGTCCAAATCCAATGTCATTTAGGTTGGCTGACAGATTTATTTTTTGTGTCTTGGAGTTATATTTTTCTCGTGTATCCCACCCTTACTGAATAGCATTTTAGGCTGGCACCTTTGCTATCGAAGTGATCTTTTCCTGTTTATGAGTGTTATTTTTAACAGCTACTGTGTAAATCCTAATTGTGTATTAAACTTTGGACTAGGAATAGTCATAAAAGACGAAGAAACCTAAAATGCATACAGTGGTAGCTGTTTGCAGTCACCTCAAGGCCCTGTGGCTGCAAATGGATGCATTTGTAATGTGTTCTGGAGATGTATTTGTAAGTCTTGCTCTTCCGAGGGGTTTATACACATGCCTTTCGGCTAAATCAGATTTAGTTTTGTGGCTCTCCCATGTGAAGCTGCCCTCTCAGTCCCACTAGAGGGCATCCCCTCCCTCAATACCTGCTTGTGCTGCCGGATTTCAAGGGAATCCATTTTAAAGATTGAGTTGCATCCAGGAGTTAATAGATAAGTAGCCTGGCCACAGATTCTTGCGTGTTAAAGTTGGGTTGTTTTCAAAAACTGGTAAGTCTTTTAGCAGTGTTGCTTTTGTTGCCAGGACTTGTTCCAACTGTGACATTTGTAAATGAAAGTTGGAAGTAGAGAGCAAACTGCAAAAGCTTTTGTATGGTGTAGTGTGATTCTTTTGCTTTTTTTTTTTTTTTTTTTAAGCTGAGTAAAGGATGCTCTGGTCACATTTAGTGTACAGGAGAGCAGACGGATGCTTTATTCACTCCTCTACTTGGCACTGACTCTTCTTGTACAACGGATCAGCCCCCTACAAAAATGGACAATGTTTATTGCATGATGTTTTTTCCCTGTGCAGAGTTGGGGCGGAGGGTGTGCGCCTCTATTGCAGGTCTATGGAAATGGCTACAACCTGTTTTTTTTATACTGATGTTTAAAAAGAGCAATTGGTACTTCTATACAGTTCAGACAGAGCTGGACGGTGGCTGTCTGTTGACTGGAGACTGTGGCTGTGTCAAGTTCATCCTAAGTTATCTCCTCAGCGGTGGTTATTAAGTTGTTGCATTCCCTGATAATTCTCCCAAGTCTGACAATACTAATTTTATGTAATGTTCAGTCACTACAGGCTGGCATGACTCAATTTTAGTCGTTAACCCTCCAGTTTACGTCTTTTAACCGGCTGTTATTTTTCTAGAGCGTGGCTGGTAGAAAGGTAGGCTTGTAGGAGCAAGTCACTAGGAGATGCCACCTTGCGCTGCACCAGATTTATTGTTTACAACATGAAATCAAGTGAGGTTGCAGGCCATGTTGGAAAGTTTTTGAAGAAGTTGTGCGAATGGTCTCGTGGGGAGGCACAAGCTGGTTTGGCAGAAGAGAGATGATGTTTTCTCTGAGCTTATGACAGCCAAGAACTCCTTGGGCACAGAAGCTGCGACTGCTTACATGGCCACAGTCTGTGTGATTCCTTTCCATTATGAGAAGGTTTTTTGGTGAAGCTGGAAATATTTATTTATTCGCTATCTGGAATTTCGAGGATGTATCATTAATTTAATCTATTTCTGGTTCCTTTCAGGAATCTTTCTTAGTTGACAAAATAAAGTGTGCTGTCTGAATATAGACACTAATGGGGTGAGGAATGTTGCAAATCACTCAGAACATAAATACATTTCTCATTTGAAAAATTAGCACTCTTTAAGAAGGAAAAACTCCACAGAGACTCTTTCTTCCTTTAATAGTGTAATATATAGTGTAATACAGGCTGGGATGAGGGGGTAGAGGAAGCTCTAGCTGTGCAATAGAGGCAGTATTCACTAACAAGAATAACTATTCAGAAGTTATCTGTGTTGAGTTAAGGTTTTCTTCTGTGTTTTTGTAATAGTCCAGGTCAACAGCAGTTATGTTTTCAGAACGTAAGCTAAGGTATCTAGTGTTTCTGGGAGTTTAAAAAGTAGATGTATTTTGGTTTACAATTGAGCAAGGTTATTTCAGATTTCTGCTTCAGATTGCACCTGGAAAAGATAATATTTGGTTCTAGTGTCTTTAAAATTGTGAGTGTCTTTTAACATGCAGTTTGAATTTGGAATGCACAGTACACTCTGTAGGGAATATAAATTTAGTTGGGGAGAGGATGCAGTAGTAGATTTGAGACACCAGAACATTTGGAGGGTACATAATATAATTAAGAGTAATTGGATAGTTAAAACCCTCTTCAAGCATAGTCTTAATATTCTGTAGCGTCACATACGCTCAGAAAGCTGTGCATATGTGAAGTACTGCATGTTCTCATAAATAAATATGTTCAATAGTGAAAGTTCCGGTAGGGGGAAGAAGCCCTGCATTAGGTAGATGTTTAACATTACAGTGAACTTACAAGTGTAGTTTGACTTTTTTCCTAGAGCATTTTCTTTTAACTCTTCTCAAAATAACTCAAGCTTCATTGTGATACAGGAAGGATTGCTTTACTGGAAGTTCACACTCTTGATAGTTTATCTGTTCATACTTGGTTTAAATTTTTGGTGGTGAATTGGATGGCTGAAGGAATAATGCTTATACTGGACCATTTTCAAGTTGCTGATTCTTCTTTCTTAGTTTCTCTGAAACCCAGTCTTGGTTAGAGTCGGGCAGTAAACCAAAAGAACCTGTGTAATGCCAACTTTGAGTTTGTCTTTCATCATAATTTCAGTCATCTTAATGTACCGGCATATAGATTATATTCTAGAACCACTTGGGAACGAGAACAGGAGCTCCATGGTAGTAAAATATGTCAATGTCCAGCTCTCTCACAAAATCGCTTGTGCATATAGTTACTTTTTGGGGCTACGCTGGAAGCATAGGCTTAAATCTCCCAGAATAATTGGCAAAGCTTCCTTTTTCCTTTCAATAAAGTAGTGCCTATTTTTACAAGAATTGAATACTGCCCTTGTTCTCCAGTCCTTTGAAGAGGTTTTTGTGGAATGTTTTCCCCATGATAATTTTCCTGTTAAACCTTATAACAGAAAATTGGAATGTGCTTGCACTTTATTTTATTCTTTTGCCTTGGGCTTATGTAAACTGGTCTCAGTGACTATTATGTATATTTTTTTCCATCTTTAGTGCACAGTGCTGTGGTAAACAGTCTTTCCTTTCACCCCTCTGGAAACTATCTGGTTACTGCTTCCAATGATTCAACTCTTAAAATTCTGGACTTGCTAGAAGGAAGACTTCTTTATACTCTTCATGGTCACCAGGTGAGACAAAGCCTTTTATACAGCAATGTACAAACTCATAACAAACTGGACAAATTTGTGCTCAAGCTTTTCATTGTTTGTGGCCAAAAATCCTTTGAAAACTTCTTTGAAACTTCCTTGTATAAAACAATGATGATAGTACTAATAATAATCTTTGAGATCATGACTCTTTTGAAGGGAAGGAGCTAAGGCAGGAATGAAGAGGATGAGAAAACAAGGCAGAAAGGGACCTCCAGGACTGAGGATGCAGGTTTAAGGCTTAAGGGGCACAGAGCTGCACCCCAGACTCTAATCCTGGGTCTGTCCTGTGCTCTCTGTACCACAGCTCTGACTTCCTCTCCAGAGTGGTACAAATAACACTTGGCCCCCTGACTTATGTGTTATGAAGATAAATGCTACTTACCTGAGAGGAGACTTGGGGGACAGTAGCAGTAAAATGGACGAAATATATTTTGAGATGTGATTTGGGAACGTGTTACTACTTTGTTAATAGTTTGAATTAAATAATTGAAGGTGATAAATGCTGCTGGTTGGTTAAGTTTAACTGATTGGCCAATTAATATTATGCTGCTGGATGTGTTGCTTGTAAGGCTAATTATATGAATGCTTGGAGCTCTCTTTTTAAATGTTAGCAGGGACAATGAAATTAGTCTATCTATTTTCATTTGTGTGGGGCTCAAAGGCATGGAAAAGCAGACCTGCTTTAAAGGTTCCCTTTCCAAAGGGACAAAGAGAACTGATTCTTAACTGACTTCTCTTTCTTAAAATGGGGGCTGAGTCTTAAAGCATCAAAACTAGCTGGGGGAAAAAATGACAACCTGAAGCTCTTGGGGGTGGTGGAGATAGTTCTGAGCAGTAATGGTAGCTGGGTAAGCTGCAAAACTGATAACTCTGGCTTCTTGTGGCTTTATGTTTGGTGTCTACCTTGTCTGATGTGTAAAAAGGTCAAGTTTGTTCTGTAACTTTTCTTACACTATGTGTTAATAAACTTTTCTCCCTTTTTGTAATATTAATGGAAAAATAGGACAATCTCATACTTAAAGCTCTACTTCAAGGAAAGATCTGATTAAAACTGACCAAAGGGTTCAAATACTTAAAAGAACGAGGGAAAGATAATAAATGCCTGGTATCTTAACACATAAACCTTGACTGCATAGAACTTTCTTACTTTGAAAACTAGACGAAGCGGATACTCTTATTGACTAGGGGCTGCAAAGCTTCTGACTGTTGTCCTAACCTCATTTTCATATTTGTCTTTTGTGTTAATTGGCCAAGTGAGTGCTTAGGAAGTAGGTTTCTGGAAAAGGGTAAGTGTGGAGAGACAGTGGATCTTTACCCCTCTCATCCTTGCCTCAGGAAGGGATGTGCCTGGTTATTGTTCAGCAGGAGGCTGAACCTGCTTTCCATTGTCCTCTGTTCTGAGCTGTAGGCTTCTCCTCAAGGGGTGCAGTGGCACAAAAAAAGAGTTTTGCTTTGAATAAAAGTCCAAAACTGATTATGGTGATGGAGGTATTCAGAATTAGACAATAGAAAGTCCCTTTAAGCTGATGCTGTACTTAACTCGTGGCTTCTACAAAACAGTTTGTTTGTGAGTCATCTGTTCAGAAGTTGAGTTAAAGCTCTGTACTATTCCTGCCCCCCCATCCTGTTCCAGATCAGTTAGATGTCTGCCACTCTCTCCTAGGCAGCTGACACTGAAAATGCTTTGACGCTGGCACAGCTGAAGGATATTTGCCATTCTGGGATCACATCTGCTTTGGTTTGGAAACAAGTAGAAGTATAAAAGTGGCTGGTAGTGGTTTTTGGCCTTCTTTAAGGGTATTGCACTGGGATGGCTGTGGAACCATTCCTGGCATAGCCTTAGGCAGGCATTCCTTCTGCTGGCATGTGCTATATTGCTGTAGGTTGGTGCTTTCAATGCTCGTTTTAAAAGATACCTTGCTTTTCCACGAAAAGTGTATGATAACCTGTGCTTCATTCACAGTAAGCACCAGCTGTGACAAGCCCTGCTTTCATCGGAAGCTGCTGGGGGGGATTCCTGCACTGGCTGCTTCTCTAGCCTGTCTACTTGCAGATAAACCCAGGCTGCTCAATACTGAGAGCTTTTTTCTTCCCCCTCCGGCCTCACTGTGATTTCTGACGGTATCTCCAAGTGGCTAAAAATGAAGTGGGTGTGGATTTTTTTGGTCATTAAGTAGATTTGCCTTTCTAAGTGAGGGCTATAGGTTAGTCACCAAATGAACAGCCTGTTCTGAAGACATTCTTGAGTTGTGACTTTGTGTGGGTGAATATGCTGGTTGAGACTTTGTTCTTACTCTGACAGCTGACTGCTGTTGTGTTGTTCTGGGAAGGCTGCATGCGAGTGGACACTTAAAGGAAAAAAACGTAAGGTCCTTTAGACATACTTTGACGCAACTGCTGGAGTGCCAGGAATTTGTTAGCAGCTGATTAGCTGTAGTTTACACAGGAAGGATTGCCAAGTTTACATTGCTGTCTTTAATTGTAATGTAGCTGGCCTCCTTGTAGCAGAAGGATCGTTAGAGACAGGAGTTTGCAGCTTGGAGCTGACATCTTGCAGCTGTGAAATATCATTCTGTATTGTGCTTGCATATTTTAGTTCTGGAGTGCTTCAAGCTGTGAAGTACTCTTGCCTAATTCTGTACGGATGAGACACTGAGTTGGTACGTAGGTCCACCTCTGGTATGGAATCATCGTTAAGGAACAGAACGTTTTGGGGCCCGTAAGTCACCTCCGGAGAGTTGCTTGTGGAGAGCAGGTACGTACACAGTGCCTGCTGCCCTTTAGGGCAATTTGATTAGAAGATTTCTAGACTGACTTCCTTAGTGGAATGGAAGTTCTCGGTAAATATTTAGAAAACATCTGTATGGTTATGTTTATAAATAGGAGGACAGAAAATGCAAAGTTACGTTTCTCCAAGCAACCTTGACTTGAACCATGAAGTAGCTGCGTTCCCACCTAGCTGGGTGGCATAAGTGCTCTTTGCTTTGCTGCTTGGCTAAAGAGCAAGATCTTCTGAGCAGGTGCACAGGAAACAAATGTGCTTTTTCATGGCCTGCTGCCAGCTCTACATAGGTGGCATTAAACATCTGTGCAGGCCTACTCATCTTTGAAGGCTGTGAGGACATCTTGGGGCTGCGCAGAACTGGACCAGCGAAGGGAGGGAAGGGGTGTGTTGCAAAAAACAAGCAATTGATTCTACATTAGCATTTCTGAGTATTAAAAAGGAAATATGGGTGCTTTATTCTTCCCTTGTATTTTTTTTTTTTAAACTGAAGCTTTGAGGAGTTAAAGCTACTGAAGAGTCAATGATGAAGTGCCAGTATACAGTTTCCCTGTTAGCTGTAGCCCTTGCTCCCTGGTGAAGGAAGGTGCAGGCATGACAGTCTTGCTCTGTGTAGTGATACAGGAGCTTTTCAGAGCTCTGTGGACCAAGAATCCTTGTGAATTTTTGTCAGAGGTATTCTTGTTAGGTCCCGGTCTGATTTTTGGTCTGGAAGGGCGGTTGTAATGATTGTGCATGAAAACTTCACTTGTTGACATTGCCATCTTTGTCCCCTGTGCTTTTCTCCTTGGTTCCCTTTCACTCTCCCTTTCTCTCCTTTATCACCCCCATTGTGCAGTTTCTAGGAATCTGCTCTTCTTATCTAAACACCTTTCTTATCCTTGCTGTTAGAGGTGTAGATTCCTTCCACAGCCCCTACTGCTTTCCACTCCGTCCCCACTTGAGGACAATACTCAGCTCTGTCCTGCACCTCTTTATTTCCCAGCGTTACCATGCCTGTGCTGACACCTTTTCCCCTCTCCACACCCTCTTTAGGGTATCTGTGTTCTTTGTAAAAAGTCAACAAACACCCATGGCTTTCATAGCTTTTTCTTTTTTTTTCCATCTCTTGCCTCTTTCTAAGACTTGGATTTTCCTGTCTGATGCTTCTTCTGCAGGATACAGTGCTGCATCCTGTACCAGACTGTGAAACAAGTGTGTGTAACTGTCACCTATCTTGTCCCTTGTATTTCTTCCTGCCTCTGATGTCTTCTCTGAATTCAGTTTTCTTCTCCTATTATGTATCCTGCTATCGTCTCCTGCCTTTTCTGATGAGATTGAATAGATCTTCACAGCTGTGGGTTTCCTTGCTGCAAGTTTGTCATTGATCCCGAGATGCAGGCTGGGTGCTTCCGCCTTAGCAAAAGGTCTGTTAATTTGAATTGGTCTTTGCTGAACTCTTCACTGCTTTATCTGCTGCTGAAACCGAGTGATGGGTGAAAGACACATCAGCATCTTGTCCCAGGCCCTCTATGTTCTTTAGCACTCGAATGCATTTATCAAGTTTCTTCCCTGCTCTTGGTGTTTTCCTGTTTGTCTTGATCACTTACTCTTTGCCTCTTTTCCTTGTTTACCCTCTGCCATATCAATGTCCGTCTGTCCAAGTGTGACTTGCCGTCTTCTCCTGTGCCATGAAGCAGTTGAAAGCACTGTGAACAGTGGTGATGACTGCTCTGTTTATTATTATTTCTTCTATGTTTTGGACTGAGGATTCCATGCCTAGGATCCCAGCGTACTTGTTGCTGCCTCTGATTTGCTTCTCAGACCTCATCACCACTTGTATCTGCTTTTCCTCTTTGCACTAGTTATTCTGGGAGAGTTTGACTGAATGTACTGACTTGTATCTTTCCACTTCTACATCCCCTTTTGTGGGCAGCGGAAGAGGAAGCTCTCCTTTAATTCAATTGTTTGCATTGTCTAGATATGCCCTGTTCCAGCTTTTGGCACCTTCGTTAGTCTCTTATCTGGCTCGTCTCTGGATTTAAAAAAAAAAAAAAGGGGGGGGGGGAAGGAGGAAAGAAAATTCTGCTGGCAGCCTTGACCTCACTTGTCTCTCTAGCTACCTTCTTCTCTGCCTCTTCTGTCACTGTGCAGACTGTGGATCGTTAAAGTACTCTCTTCTGGTTTATTCCTGGACCTTCTCCAGTGTGGCTCTTGTTTCTTCTGTTACGCTGAAGCCAAAATGTCAGCTCTGTTCCTAGCTGAAGCTCGCAAGTCTGGCCTCTCTTGACTTGAATTGACTGTTGGTGTTGGCCCTGCTGCTCTTGAAATCGTGTGCCTTCTCTCCTCCAGCAGTTCTAGGGGGGAGGAAGTGGTGTTCAAGAGGGCTTTCTCTGTCATTGCCTGCTTATTGTTTTTAGATGGTATGTGTTCATCTGCTGTCTGCATGCAGGTAAGACTGTTTGCTCCAGGCATGTTTCTATTTCTCTAAACTAAACTTTTGGCCTTTCTCTTAAGTATTTATTTCAGAGAGATCTATTTTTAGCCCCACCTTTGAAAGCTTTCTGTTCAGGGATGCTATTCCTGTTGTCTCTTGTCATCCCTGTGTCGATCGTTACTGATGCTATCAGCATCCTGCCAGTCAGTCATTCACTGTTGTAATCTCTGTTCTGGCTTCAGATCCCATCTCTGTAGGTGATGAACGCATTCAGGACATAGGTAATAGTTCTGAACATCTCTTTTTAGGCCACATTTAATGTTTTGTGTTAGCTGATCAACCTGTGAATTGCTAGGGCAATAAAGGCCTTGTGATGATGAGCCTCAATCCGAAATGGGAAAACAAGGAGAAGGTGTAATCTCTGTCTCTGGGGGGTAGTCTTCACATAAACCACATGGTGTAACATGCTGTGCCTTACCCTTCTTACCTATGCATGCAGCTAGAAATGGGATGTCAACTGGTGTTTCACCTACCGTGATATGGCTATTTGACTTTCCCCAAATCCTGTTCATTGGGAGCGCTGCTGCAAAGGAGTAGGCTTGATCCTGTTATCATTCCTTCTGTATGGCTTCTCTTTTTTTGTTTCTAGTTTCTTTGTGCATCCAGTGTGAGCTGTTTGTCCTTTTCAGGGCTCCTTGGGGCTTATCTCCACCCTGCCTGGGACTCTTTCACTAGAGGAGATGAGTTGAATATTGATTAGCGGCAACGTTCTTCCCATTCAACATTTCCAGTGGATAACTATTGCTCTTTTGTGTACTTTCCCTCAAACTTTCTGCGGCTGTCTCCCATTATTACCAAAACTATTACTGTAATGTCAAAATTTGACATGCACAAAAGCTCAACATTCTTAATGTTTTTGGCCTGCAGAGGACTAAATAGTAATGTTCCTTACTGCTAACATGGTGTACCTTGTTGTCCAGTCCCTTCTTTCTGCAGCTTGCTGTTTAATCCAAGACAAGAAGCTGTGGGAATTTGGGGACTGGTGCTAGTGGCTTGTGTGTAACACCTGCACGATGAGGATCATAGAATCATAGAATGGTTAGAGTTGGAAGGGACCTTGAAGATCATCAAGTTCCAACCCCCCCTGCTCTGGGAGGATGCAGAACTGGAACTTCTGAACCCTCAGGATATACTAATAGACAGACATTTGTGTCTTGCTACAGAAAGAGGAAAAAAGTGGTCCTTTAGAAGGTCGCTGCATCACGCATGTTCTAGTTCCATGGGAAATAAGCTTAAAATTCTCCCTACAACTTGTATAGAAGAAAATGCAACTGCCGCTTCTTGGCACTCCTAAAGCAAACAGTAAGTTTAAGGTGTGTGTGTGGGGGGAAATTTGAAGGCAGATTTGAATTCTTCAGTCTCCAACCATGTACCTGTTGTCCAGGACTGCATCAGAAACCTGTTGGATCTGCTATGCTTACCTGTAACAAATGGGAGTTAAGCTGTGTCTAATCACTGGCATGTGTAGCTTTTTATTTTTATTTTATGTGTTTATATTAAATTGTGAGTGTATTTGGGAAACTATTATTTGTATGTTGCTATAGCAAACCTGTTATATCCGGGAAGAGTGCTGTAAGTGCATGTAACAAAAATACTTTTAACTTAATTTATGTCAACAAATCTGTAGAGGATGTTGTGTCTTTAGGCTTGTCTGTTCCCCTTTTTTCAATTTATAAAGGCACATTCAGTCTTTGATATCAGTTTCTATTTTGGGAGGAGTATGTTCTGTTGAACTCTTTTTTTCATTGCCCCCTTCAGAATGCTATGACTTTGGAGTCAGTTCACTGCCTGTTTTGATGTGATTTGTATTGTGTTAAACTTCGTCTAAATACACGGAAATATTTAGACTGATAAAAATAGTTTTGTGAAACATTGCTATTCTCCAGTATTCCTCACTTGTGCTTGTCCCTGAACATTTTGTCTTAAGCAGTGTCTTGAATGTTTTTTTGCCCTCCCAACTCTGACTGGTTTATTACAGTCAACCGCAGCTTCTGTATCCTCTACTCTGTTGTCTTTGAGCAATATTCACTGCTGTGCAGTTTTCTGGCTACATACGTGTTTCTGCCCTTTCTTACTGTTTATTTGTCTTTTGCTTTTGCATTTTTTTTTTTTTTTTTTTCAGAGTCTCCATTCCTGGCAGTGTGGTCAGAGAGCTGATCTACTGGGGAAGGCGGGTGGGAGTAAAAGGCAGAAGCGCATTTTGTCTCAGCCGATTGATGGCAGTGTCTTTGGTTTGAAATATCTGCACTATTTAATGCTGTGTTGGTTAAAGACGCTTAGTCATGCTAATGACTGCGCATCCGTTTTGAAATTGCTGCTACTAGATCGATTCTGGCAAGAATCTTTCAAGTGAGATGTTGCTATTAGAAGGTCTCAAAACCTTTTGAAATCACAGCAGGTGAAATGGTAATAAGGAAATACCTTAATGTGTTTTAAGGAAGCTAAAACTCTTCACACTGGTAGCGACCACATCAAGACTCTAGTTTTGCCAGCATAACCTTGTGCCGGTGTATTTGAAAGCACACAAGACGGGTTGCAGTGAGAGTTGGGTGCTTATCCCGACTGCAATCTTTGGGTATTTGTCTACCCTCAGGATTTATAACGATGAATTCACTTTTACAAAGGAGAGAAAGAAGGGAAACCAGAAACAAGCCAGATGTGAGATTTCCATGTGATGTCCATTGGGAAGATGTGAACTCTTAATAAAGTAGTCTGTCCTTGCCACTTGATACAGGGTGAGGAGAAGCTCCTTACTTGGCTTCTGAGATACGTGATCTTACTTCAAAGAGGATAACTCTGCTTCTGTCAGGAGGTGTATGTCTGTGTAGCGGAGTTATCTGGTGGTGATTGCTGTGGCTTTTTTTGGTGGTGTTTTCCACCTGTCCCTAGTTCAGCTTGCTTCCCCAGCAAACTCAGCCATAGGCTGCCTCTGCAAGTGCTCGTTCCTGCCTCTGCCCATTTCGGCATGGGCAGAAGCTCAGGCTTAGTGCAATCTGCAAAGTAATGTCTTCAGTAGCTGACATAAAACTTCAGTCTCTGGGTCCTTGGCTGTTTATTCTAAGCAGAACAGTTTGTCTGTTGTGCCTGTGCTCAAACACACGTAATGATTTTTCAGCTCTGTTTGACTGCATCTCAGAGCGCCTGCCTCATCCTTCCCGTGTGCGTACTCCTGTGTGCTTTCTGAAGGTTGAAAATGTATTAAAATAGATGCCTGGTGTGAAATGCATGCTTTTACTCCAGCAGTGCTTCAGCATCATTTAAAGTCTCTTGGAACTGACTATTTTCAGAGCAAGGCTTCTTCAAAATGCAGGCACCTGTGCTGTACAGAGATGATGCTGGGTGCATCAACTCTGGCATTCCGTAAAACTACAAAGAGTAGAGTAGTTTAAGCCAGGCTTCTGTTCTTCAGCTAAAAACCTGACAGCTAACACAAACCCTTATAGAACAGTAGGCTGTAGGTTTGAAATGGCAAACGGTGGTGTTGTAAGGAGTGCCTGCCCGCTGCTCGCACTCCTGTGCTGCTGCAGGTGCCTCTGTCGTTGCTTGTCCACACGCCCTACACGTGAGGGGATATAGAGCAGTGATTCTGGTTTGTTTCTGATGCTTTTGCATGTCCCCCTGTGGCTTTGTCCTGCTGGTTCATATCCAAAGAGAATAGCTGCCTCCTGCGAAACTCTAGTACTACAGAATACAGTAAATAGAAGCTAGTGTACAAATACAGTATATTCTGCTGACACTGCTCTGTCTGCCATTGTGACCTGTGCTTTTTACCAGTGCTCCTCAGGTAGCCTTGGGTGCTGCTTCCTCCTGTGCTGAAAACTGTGGGCTTCTTGACTGCCAAGTCTTAAATAAAATGAGTAATTGGATTCTGCTCTGAACACTGAATCTTATGCATTCAGTTATTCTGCTTGTACAAATTTCTTGACTTAACATGCTTCTAACCTTGGACAAATTAATTGATACAAATTGATTGCTTTGGTTGATAGCTGGTCAAGCATGTTTTGAAGTTATGTCGTGGTGGAGCACAAGCTTTAAGCCTCATGTCTTCTGCAGTGAGCAGTTTGTACAGAACATCCTAGAAATATATAGGACAGCATGTGATGACTGTAAAAAAATTAAAACCAAATTCACTTCCCCCAACCTTTTCCTTCAGGATAGAACTTCTTTCACTTCTTGCCTGTAGCCCTACCTATTGGCTATTTTTATCATCAGTCATATGTTTTATGCTGTCCCTTAGTGAAGTTACGTATTTTCAAAGAAAGGCTGTTGGGAAAGCATGTGGAGGAAGAGTCCATGGTGAATCTGGTACACGCAGCGGTTCGTGAAAGTTGCTGTCTTGTGATGCTTACGTTTTGAAGATTCGGGATAATGTTTGAAGTTCTGGCCCCTGGAGTTCCACGATTATGTGAAAATCTTGGCTTTTCCTTTCATGGTTCTAGTATTCATGGTGTGAGGAGGAGCTTGGAAAATGTAGATTCTGAGGGCTTAGCAATTGAAGCCTGAAAGGTGGTTTCATCACTCCTCAAACTTGTTGTAATAAAGCTTATATTTTTATGGGACATTGTTTATGATTTGTGAGTGCTTAGAATTGTCAGTAGTGGGGGTAAAAATCTTTCTCGTGCCCTTTGCTGCTCCATGCATATCTGTGTATTAAACCTCCTTTTGTGCTTTAAACCTTTCCATCAGGTGGCTAACTGAAGGATGCATTTAACAAAACTCAACAGTTTTACTGCTTTTAATAAATGAACAGGAGTTTTAGAAATTCTTAATTTGAAAGGGGAGAGAGAATGATCGAGAGGGAACAAGGAAAAGCCCGAAGCTGTAAAACGTGGTTTGTTCCTGTCTCTGCCTTAATGCCATGGATGTTGTGCTGTAGATATGGTGTCTTAAACTGGGGGCAAAAATGTGGGAAGTGGTAAGTGCCAGTGAGCTTAGCATGTTAATTGTGGCCCACTTACCTGACAGATAAGAGCTTTTTAAATTTTCTGTTTAGATTGCTGATGTCAAATGAGAAATACCTTGTAAAGCTGTAATGAATGGAGCTTTATAACAGTTTTTCTTTCACATTTTTCTAAACTTATCTTTTAAATCTGTTTGCAGGGGCCAGCTACCTGTGTAGCGTTTTCAAGAGCTGGAGACTTCTTTGCCTCTGGAGGTTCTGATGAACAGGTATCTGACTAGTTTGATAGTTTTTTGCCTTGTTGTTACTGTTTTCTTCGCATCTCACTGCTGCAAATATATGCTGGTTTTAACATAGTGTGAGTTGCCCCGCTGAAGATATGGGCAGATTTCGACCCAAAGTAGTGGTCTGCGTGAGTATCCATTTTTCTGTCATCAGTCTTCGCTGAGCTGTGTTGCATTGCCCTTAATCCCCAGGTTAGACTAGGTCCAGTGCCTGTTTTTGGAATAGCACCCTTGCTAGCAGTGAAGAGAGAATCTATACAATAAGAGCATCGCTTTATTCTATTACACAGTGGAATGGTGTTGTTGGTTAACTATGCAGCTACAGAAGAAAAATCCTTTTATTTGGGTGAAGCAGGGATGAGAACTTTTAAGTAAAGAATAAACACTGATGTTTCTGATGACTGAGATGAGCTGCCTGGGTTCATAGATGTCTTTCAGACTTCTGAAATAGCTGATTGATTGCTCTTAAACTTTTTTAGACTTTTAGAGCCGCTGCTAAGGATTTTGCTCCATAGATTTGCTTTGATATGTTGAAATGGTTTATGTGTTAGAGGCCTTTTTTCTCTTCTGAAATAAATACCACGTTATGGAGAGAAGCAGCCTATAAGTGGGATTTAAGTTTGGTATTTAGCTGACAAACTAGCTTTCCAGATTTCTAATGCTAGCCTCAAAGTACTAACTCTCCTTTTCCTATGAATGAACTGATGATAAACCAGTGATTGTTTGGGGTGTGTCTGATACCATGCTTAGCATTATAGCACTTATCTTAATATATTTGTGGGTTTAATGGTATATTCCGCATGTTGCTTTGAAGTTCTCTTGGTAGCTCTAGTTTCAGGATGTTCCTGACACAAAGAATACTGGAAGACTAGGTCACTTACCCATTGAGAACTCAGTTATGCTCTGTCTGTATTTGGTAGCACACTTAAAAATAACATCCTTAATTCAATTGATGCCAAAACATTCTTAGGTAAGCTTTGGTGACTGACTCTGTGTTGAAAAAATTGACCTTTAAGCAACTGTAGGTGGAAAATAGAGATAACTTAGTCACTTGCCTTTCTTCTGCAGGTGATGGTGTGGAAGACTAACTTTGACGCAGCAGATTATGGTGATGTACTGAAAACACAGAAGTCTGGCACTAGTGTGGATGGGACCCACCGCACTCTGGTAGGTCAGCATACTGAAATCACGTAGAGTTCCTTTTCAGTACACTTCCTGCAACTTGAAAGCATGTGGTTCTTTCAAGGCAGTTGAACTATAGAGTCAACTTCCCTTGATATTTATTTGAGCTGCAGGATGTCTGTTTTTTAACTGATCTCATGTTGTTTATTTTGTTAAACTGTACTTACTTTATAGGAAAATGATATATGATGATTTTAAAAGGGAAAGAAATTTAGTGCATGTATATATGCATTCTTCATTAACAGCCTGTGTTGCAGAATGTGTGGTAGGCTTGGATGGCAGTCCGCAAAAAAGCGCAGACGTGAGTAACAGCTGAAGTCAGTTTTGGTAGCTGATATGAATCCTTTCAGCTGGTGTCACTCCTGAAAATAGATATTGGTCGTGGTATCTTTTCACTGACAGCAGAGACAAAAGGAATCTGTGCATAGATTTCACACTTGAGAAATAGGTGACGTATTTTACTGGAGCTTCTTTCCTAAATACTTGGCGGCATCCATTCATATCCGTTCCCTGAACCATGTGTTAAGAGACGTCTGAGTTCTGACTGTATCTAATAGATAAATCTACCAAGTAATTCATTATGGTGCACTGATCTAAGCGTAGAACTGATGTTGGATGTCATGGCTATTACAAGAGCAACCATTTAAAGTTACTGCCCGTGAGTTATAATTTTTGGATGTGGTAATGCTTCACTTAAACTTGATTATTTTGTCTTGTCAGTTTTTGGATATTTTTTACGCACTTGAGTATGCTACAGGATTCTGAGATATGTTATTACCGTGGCTGTTTTTTGGTACATCTTGTTCAACTTTAGCTGTAAGCTAAAAGCAGTTTGTGAACCAGGGGTTTATACATATACGGCATTGCCTCAGTTGCTTTGGGGCACTGTCTTTAGTCTTATCGCCTTAGGTCTTCTTTACCAGGCTACTAAACTTATGTTCTCTCTTAAACCTAGTAGCATTTTCATTCAATATGATGTCAGTCCATTGCTGGAGGTGTTGGAATAGCTGTGGTATTTTGTGATGGACAAGATTTGAGTCTGCAGCTGTAAACCTGATGCCTTATGATGTGGAGTGCTCTGTAAAGAAAGCAAACCAAACTGGAGGATATTAGTGGTATGTGATTACGAGAGGAGGGCAAGAAGCAAACACAGAAGGAACGAGGAGGTGACAGTGTTTATTGATCCTCAGCTGGTTTTGGCTAAAACTGACTTCTTCCTTTTCCTCCTCTCCTGTGTTCTAACTCTGAAGTTATGCAGGCTATGAAACTAGCAGTCCAATGACCTCTTTGTTTGTTAGCCTGTTGAACTGGACTGACTTTGAACTCTATCTGCTTTAACTTAAATTGTGTAGTATAATTCTGGGGTGAAATACAGCAAAGAAAGCCTTTGTGTGAAGGAATACTGTTTTCAGTTTGCAACATTCCAAGGAATGGCTTAAATAGTGTAGAGGTGGTGTCTGCTAATGGGAGATTGTGGTACGTTTACCCCCATCTGTACTGCTGTTGTTACCAGAGTGTATTAACTAGTAGTAATTTACGGAAAGGAAGGAAATGCCCAAGCATCTCTAAAACTTAGCTCTTTGTTATAGAACCTGTGTCAGCAGATGATAAGGTGTGCATTGAAGGTAGCTGCTGAACAAAACCCTTGAACAATGACTAACCACCCTGAACACAAACACCCTGTTGTCCCTCCACAAAATTGCCCCTGTGGAAGTGTTTACCTGGCAACACCACTAACATATGCTGCTGGGAGCAACTGTTTGTGTACCACTGACAGGAAAATCCATCTCATGCAGTGCTGGCTGACGAGGTGTTGCTCTATTCATGCTCTGGCCCTATGGGAAACAGGGTGCTGCGGATTCTTTGAGATGCAAAATATTGGTTTGGACCAGGTGCTGTGTTTTTACAGAGGGCAAAGTGAATCCATGCTGAGTCATGCGGAAGAGACGTTCACTTTGGTTTGGGGACCCGAATTACTTCAAAGGAGTGGGTATTTTGAACTACCACCCAAATGCAACCTTTGGCTTGGGCATGCAGCATGGGAGCTGCTGATCCCAGCAGTGCTACCTGAATATAAAAAGTGTTATGCACAACTTAGAGAAGATCAAACTGAGCAATAGTCAGTGGGATTCTTCCTTCCTATTTATTCCTTGGGCAAACGTGGTGTTATCTTTTGGTCTGAATAGCACGAATGATGCTTCCATTAGATCTGCCAGATTAGCCATGAGCATGAATAGAGATATATAAATTAAACCTTTGACTGCCTTCAACAGTAACAATTCTCTCTGGTTAAAAAGCAGGGGTGAAGGTGGTTGCAACAGAGAGCCTGGGTGCCAGCTGGCACAACTGAAACCAGTGTCTTAGTAGACTTAGTCTGTTGATGCAGTTCAACAATGTGATCTCTTTTATGCAGTTAAGAACATTGTTTTGCCTTGGAAGTGTGATGCAGCTCTGTCCTGCTATAAAGGAGTGGAGTTTCAATTTTTGTCTCATGTCACTCAGTCTGATTGGTGCTGCCAAACCAATGTAGTCTAAATTTTGGGAGGGCATCAACTGTAGCGTGGCTGCCTGTTACAAGAACCATCATGTAGCACATTAGAGCTTATACCTGGTCTCTACTAAGAGCTCAGTACTCTTCATGAGAATGGAAATGAAAAAAATATCCTTGTGTATTAGGCTATTAGGAATGCAATGTTTTAATATTAGGGCAGTTGTAATTGCTAAAGTTAGAAGGGGAAGAATAAACAATGTAGTCCAAGAGCTTGTTTTGAATAGCATAGGTTAAGTTTAAATTTAGAATTGATGTGAAATGTTCTTTGCTGTTAAAAAGAACCTGATATCTCTGAAAATGGCTTGGTTTGTTATTTTAAGGAATAAGTATAACCTGAACATGGAAATGTTGGCTCCACAATAACTTGTCAATTCCTGGCAGTCTGCTCTTTTCTTTCAAGTGAATTTAATTACTTTTATCTTTTAGAAATGTATCATGCCAGGCTCTTAAAGTGTACTGTCAATGCTACAACTTACTGCAAGACTTAAATTTCACTATATATTCAGTTTCCTTCTTGTTTTGAGCACAACGTTTGCTTTTTAATAATGAAGTACTTATTTGGTGGATTTTGTGTAGTTGAGATCAGTTATTTTTACCTTCAAAATCAGTCTTGAAACTGCCACCTGTGGCCCTTGATTTCATGCCAAGATCACCTTTTCCTCCAATGAAGAATGAAGCTGCTTCATCTTTCTCTCCTGCTGTGTTAGTGTGCCAGGATTCTGCTTCTCGAATAATACTGAGATTTTGCAGACATTTTGAGATGTAACTACATTTGAAACAGACATATAGGTTGTTATTTGGGTTTGGTACCCCTAAAACACATAAACACTATTCTTGAATCTGTTTTCACCCTTCACTTAAGTCAGAGAATATTCTTCAAAGGAGAACTTATGCTGTCATGTGTAGCTGTATGATTTTTAAGCGTTGTGAAAGCACAAATGCTAATCAAACAGCGGCTGTGTAAAAGCACTCAGGTCAGTGTCTGGTTTCTCATGGGGAGAGTCAGACTGACATGCTGAGAAATCTAAGAAAGAATAACTAAACACAGACTTCAAAACTAGTTTGTCATCAAGATGAACAGGAAGAAAAAAGAATCCTAAATAGCCCGTGGGATAAGAGGCATGAAACACTGTCAAGGTTGGTGAGCTTGAAACAAACTTGCTTAAAACAATTTTCACTTCCATAGGCAGAGGGAGACCGTAGCCTTTAGAAGATGCTGGTTTCTCAGGCAGTTGGTTAAAGTTCATTATGAATCAGGGTATTGGGCTTGTTTGCAACAATCAGCATGTACTTCAAAGTTGCTCTGCCCACCTGCTTGTATTTTCTGTAAATATATGAGGTTTGGGAGATGCAACTTGCTTTGGAAGTAAAACTGCTCCATGCAAGGACTAATGCGAATGAAAGAGAAGCTCGTGATGAGCAGGAATTGCAGTGGTGACTGTGGTGCAAAAGCATAGACAGAACAGTGTGATAAAGAAAACACAAAAGCTGTTAGAAGTGAATTACAAGTATCTGTTAGTGTAGATGTGAGGCTCTAAATATTAGATCTGAGTTACAGTAGCTCTGAAATAAATGCTTACTCTTAAATTCTAAGCTAACGATTGTTGCTATTAAGTATTGCATAATTGCCTTGAAACCTAAAGTTTAAGGGCACTTGTGATGGATGCTGCATGAAGCTGGCTGGGAGAGATTAAGTCTTAGTCTTGTGTCTTGTGTCTTGATCCTATAAGCATTTGTGTTTGCCTTAATCTAGAATCTAAGGGGTAAGAGTAAATTCATGCTTTAAACTGTAATATTGAGTGGGGAGGACCTAGTGGGAAATCAGAATAACAGATATAGATTTTGCACGTGATTTCATAGATACAGGCTCTTACGCTTGTCCTGGGGTCAGTAACTGTGAGCTACATCTTCTGCATGAAGATTTGTGTAGGGTCAGATCAAAGGATATGTTCGTGGATCTGATATGCTGTGAAAACATTCATCGTACAATTTGTTCTTTCCAGAGAAGCCAGATAATGTGTTTTATTTAGGGAGTTTGGTGGTGGTTTCTTCCAAATAACAAGGAAAGCTTCGTATATGCAGTTACAGCTGACATGAGTGTACAAGAACACTTGTTTCATTATGTGGCAGATTTGCTGCTATTGTTGACTAATTCCGAGAAGACTATGTATGGTCAAGTGTTACGAGCAAATGCTCAGCAGTTCATGCCACAGTTAGAAAGTGCTTGGGTGTTTAGATAAACTTGTACACTGAAAATCATGAATAAAAACATTGTAGTATAAGCTAAGTTGGTAAACAGTTTTTCATGCAATGTTATGGAAAATAGGAAATACTCATTGATGTAGAGATTCTTTACTCATTTTTAAACACGAACCTTCTTTAGGCCTGTTATAACTTTGTGCAAAATACTATTTTGCAAAGGAAGCGGCTGGTGAGGAAATTTTAATCTAAGCCTTTACATATAGATTTCTGAAGAAAAACACTTTAAAACGTGTTTGTGTTGCAGTATCTCGGAGGCAAAGCTGTCTTGAAGAGAGGGAGTGGGAACTTCAGATGTCCAAAAGGCAGTGAAATGCGCAGTCCACAAGTGTCGTGTGTGGTCTGTTTATCTCAAACCAAGGGTGTCGTGGTGAGAGAGGTAATAGGTACAGCAAACGTAAGCTTACAGGTGATGGGCAAGTGTTCCTCTGACCATGTCAGCTGTGAATTCTGCAACCATGTAACTTAAATAGACGCAGCTCAGTTTTCAGCTCCTGGTAGGACTCTGAGAGACCTGCTTGTGTGAGTAGATGTGCGGACAGGCTCAAAAGCCAGTAATCTCTTGGTAGGGCAATTTGGGAGGTGTGGGCAGAGGTGCAGTGTTGTCTTCTCTCACTCTCTTGCCAAGGAATCTTTCTGCTCTTCTGAAATTCAAAAGCATGAATGTTTTGAATATCTTTAGCTCCTTTGAAGTTAAATGGTACCCAGTTGCGGAGCTACCAAATGTGAAAGCTCATGGCACAGCAGACTTCACAAAGTGAATGAAGCTTGGGAAGAGCAGCGCAGGGCTTCAGCAGAATGGACTTTTAAATAACTCGGGACCCCATGACTCTTTAAATGCATCTTTTGGTTAAGACAGGCCTGTTTCTACGCTGCTGGATTTAAAATTTTCTCCGGGCATTGGACTATGGTTGATTCCTCAGTGGCAATTTTCCTAAAAAAATTCTGTTGAACAGGAGAGTAATTCCAAAAAACGTGATCTGATCATAAAGTTGTCTGGGGCCTATAACTGAATGTCCAAAGCTGACTCCTCCTCTCTCCTTTGCTGGTTCTGGTTTGTGTTTGGTGACCTCGTGTGCCTCCAGTGCTCAGCCCGTGCTCTCCGTGCTGACTGCAGCAGTTCATTCTGTCAGCCACTCGTCCCTTGTGTAAATAAATTCCTCCTGAGTTACTCATAGGCCAGATGTGCCTTTTCTTTTTCTGACCTTTTGGCTTCCAAATTGGTTAACTATCTCTAATTTTGGCATCCGTTAATACTTATGAATACTTTCGTACATTTTTTCTTTTTTTTTTTTTCTTGCTGTGAAATCCCTTCCTGGGAAGCAGTTTCATTGCACAGAGCTGCAACTCTTCACAATTGGATGTGAATGTGTGTTGTCGTTTGCACCTCCTCCACCCTCTTCTGTTTATTTATTTTTGAGTTGTAAGGGAGGAATCCTGTATTCAACAGCAGGGGATCCAACCTTCAGCCTTCAGGATAAATGTGGTCCGCAAAATGATTATTTGTCCTGATCTGCTTGTCACCTTGTTTTTCTGAGGGTGCGTTTCCACTCCAAGAAGCTTTAGTCTGGTACATGACTGTCTTCCTCTTGGAGTAAGTTGGCAGATTATTTACTTAAAAGCACAACAGTGTGATGAATGCTCAAGATGCTTCCACTGTTCTCTATCCTGCTTGGCTGTCAGAGCAGAAGCTTCATAGGGATGGGGAGGAGTCTTCCTATGACTGATCAGAGGATGCTCCGGAGCTCTTCCCCACATCCTTCACAAGCAGTACAGTTGCAGATGGTTACTCATAGCTGCCGAACCTCCACTCTTCTGTCATTGAAAGAAGCCCACTCATGTAAGCCTACTGCAGCATGTGACCTTGTTTGGTTTTTGATGGTTTTTGGGTTTTGGTGGTGTTTTGGTTTTGTTTTGTGTGTGGGTTTTGTTTTTTTTTTTTTTTTTTTTTTTTTGCAAGGAGAGAGGTTCAACCAGAACAGGGGAAAAGGCTTCTTTCTTCTCCCTCCTTTGTGGTGTGGACAAAGCTGGGACTCTACCGTGGCCTGTGCCTGAGGAGGCTGTGCTTATAAACCTTCTGAGAGCCAGAAGGATGTAATTTTCTTTCATTGCTCGTGTCCTTATTTCAGCAAGAGCAGCTAATAGCTCTTGCTGTGCAAGAAGTGGTGTCTTCCATTCATCTTGCTAGAAACCAGAGACTTGGAGTGAATAAACTCTAACCCCCAAGAGGTACCAGGCATTTAATGGACTAAGGGAGCCGTTGTGGTGAGCAAGCCTGGCTAGTTGAGAAAATTTGCTTGATCTCTTCCTGCCTGGTTCAGCATTCTCAGACTCTGGGAAAACAATAATTCTTCCCATTGTGGTAGTATGGTTAGTAGGAACTATGGCTAACATGAGCCAGAAAGAGCGCGCACTGCCCATTCATTTATAAACACATGTTCTTGTTAACAAAAGAGATAGAAACTTAGTCTTGTGTTGTGTGTTTACAGGCCTATCTGATCTCCTTCACCCTGTACGGATAACCTGGTTATAGCCCAAAACATCAGGCAGGAAGGCATCAGTGTCGCATCATCTGTTTTGTGGGTAGCCCGAGGGAGTAACCCTTTGGTTTCATCGTTGAAAAGGCTGGATCCAACTGAGGTCTAGAGTCCAGCTCTAATTCATCAGAGAATAAAGTCTGTGAGCAGTACCACGTATCTTCATATCAGGAAGCAGAGTTTATCTGAGCAGAACTGGATGGCTGCATCAGTTGACTGTGCTCTCTGTGGAGCCTCACTGCACATCTCGCCAATTTTCTGCATCTTAATTTGACTTGTGAGACTGCATCAGAGCAAAATAAATGGTTTTTCTCTCACTCCACTAATTGAGTGTCTCCCTCACAAACAGCTAACAGCAGAGCTGTTTCTGGAAGATATTCCGGAAAGCCTCTGTTAATGGCTAGTCCTCTGATACACTTATTTCAGCTTTTGTTGTTGTTGCTGTGTGAAACTGCATTTTTCACAAGCCAGTGGGGTTTGCCCCTATGTTGTTGCTCTTTCCCTTGAAGCTTTTGGGTTTTCTTTTCTCTTGATCTGGTCAATGTAAGGAGAGAAGGGTGTGCATGACAAACAAATGAATGCCTGTATCTTCTCTGATTTTGTGTTAAGATTTTTTTTTTTTACACGTTATTGCAGGCTGTTTATCAGAGTTTTCATATCTTGTCTTGATGAGGGGCTTGAGAGAGGAAAAGGCAGGGTATGGGGCACCTTCAGCTTGGCTTTTTGAGAGTCTCTGAATGACTGCAATAACCTCCAACAGCTTTTCCTGTTAGTGGATGGGAGCAGCCCTGCTGCTACAGCTGTTTTCCCTTGTGTTCTGGTTTGACAAGATTTTTTGCAGAAATAAGAGATCAGCTTTTAATTTCTGTCATCTTACAGCGAATAGATTTGTTCTTTAAGTCTCTGGAACAATAAGGCAAGTCCTGACAAGTCTTTATTGGTCAGAATAAAAATTGCCTTTTAAGTTCAGCATCTCGGGCTAATTAATGTAAATTCATCCACTTAGGTTGCCGCTGTATGTGGCTTGTTTTAATGCTTGAATCATAATTCAAAGAGAAGAGACAGAGGCAAAGATTTTTTTTTTTTGAAGCTGCTATTCTGTGTCAGCTTTGAGATGGATGAAGATGGCTCAAGCTTTAAAAGTTTCTAAAGTCTCAAATGTTTCTGCTAAAATCTAAACTTCAAGCAAGAGTAGTAACAAATGGGCATGCTGTGTGTGTCTGCATATGTTTACATATATGTATATATACATAACATGCATTATTAATACATAAGTAACATACAGAGGCATGCACATGATATGTATATTACATAGCATATGCATATTTCATTAGAAAGAGGCAAATGATTGTGATGAAGAAAATGAGCTGGAAGCTGTTGTTCACACTTCAGGAGCTCCCTGTGCGTGTTTTGCTTCTTGCCTTGGAGACTGTTGCCTTTAGTATAAAAGAACCTGGATCTGGATAACCCAAGGCTGAAGATAAACAGTTTGTTTCTGTGTTTGGCTGCTTTTTCTTGGGAGTTTTTCCCAAGAGGGATCTTAAAAAGGGCCAGAAAACAGTAGGTCAGTTCTTGGTGAAATTTCTTACCGATGTTTCTCATATTTGTATTTCTGTTCCTATAGTGGCTTGTTTTCACACAAAACTGTTCTGAGATTTTTGGTGATGTTATTCTCCAGGAGCAGCGTTAGGATGGCCAGCTGAGCATCAACTGTACAGCAAAGCTTAATTATTCCATCCTAAATTCTGGAAGACTTCTTAAATCTCCTAAAAAAAAAAAACAACACTAGGACTGATGGGAGGGGAGAATTGGTTAAGGGAGGTAAAATGCCTAGGAAAAGACAATGTTAAATGTTAAAAGACAATGTCTAAAATATTGAAGGTTACCCATAGCTTTTTCTTCTCAATAAATACAGGCCTGTTTTTTTTTTTAAACAGCTGGTAGTCATTAAGTTTTACCTGTCGATGCACTCTTTGACTGGGTTCTCAGTGTCTGGTATTGCTGTTTCCCATTTTCACTCATCACAGACATGCCATTTGTGCATTTGGAAATGTAATCGTGCAAAACTTTCCAATTTTCTTTCATGTTTGTAGAGGGATTTTTTTCAGCTATTTAAAAAGTAATTCAAATGAGAAAGGAGCTGACTATTGAAAATTAGTTCCTATTATTTTAGGGTCTTTCCTTGGTAAGACTGAATTAATGGAGAACTGTATTAATTACAAGTCATTTGGAAACCCTAGCTTTTAGAGGTGTGTTCCTTACTGCTTTGGATTGTGGTGACCCCCTTTGTCAGAGCTTATCAGGAACTGACTTCTGTTCTTTCCAGTGCCAGATATGCTCCTCCTCAGAAAGCACTGCAGGAAACTACTTTCAACGTTTTATATAAAATCAGATAGCACAAAAAAACCCATGAGCCTGATCTCAGCTGGCACACAACCAGTTGATGCCATGGTGTGTGTAAAGTGGTGCTCAGTACAAATCAGCTGAAAAGCGTCGACAGTGTGTAGCTTGGGTGCTCTTAGCAGTCTGCGTAGATGCTGAAGTTACCTCAAAAACCGTGATACTAAAGTCTCTCTTGGTTTAAAAGTGACACTTACAGAATATAGAGATAAGTTGACCAACAGGGAACCAGAAGAGCAAGGTCACTGAAAACAAGGGAGGGGAACTGCTTTTCCCTTCTGGCAGGAGCAGAGTGAGGCCCTCATCTTGGCCAGAGACGGTCAGTGTCATTTTCGGGGATGGGATCCTGGTATTTCTGTAAGCAGATACAAATTTCACTCCACATGCAATCTTCTGCGTGTGGACAGGCTGGCTTCACGCACGTTTGAGTATTGTAGCTGGCTCAGTGCAAGTTGTTACCCCTGGCAGCCTGGTCAGCAGAGGTGGATGATGCGATGCTGCTTCACTTCAGGTATACAAACCTTACTCCATCCGCCAGCCTCTGCCAGTGATTCACTTAAGCTTTGGTGCGAGGGTGCTTTGGGATTTAAAGAGGTTTGAGATGTACCTACTAACTGTATTTCTTCTTGGGGTTATCACAGAATTAATATTTATTGGCCGATGGCAAAACATGGCCATTACTATAGAGGTGCCAAGTTTTAATGTTTTAATTTGGTATTTTTAGTAGCACCGATAGGGAGAAGAGGTCTGTCTAAATCATTTAGAGCCTCTTGCACCTCCCTTTCTTTTTTTTCCTCTCCCTTCCTCCCTCCCTCCCAAATCCCCTTCCACTATCGCAACTTGCATCCTGAAATAAGAGGTGAGCAGGAGTGAATGGTCCTATGGATTGTTTCACAAAACTAATTTCACTTGTATCCTAATTCTAGTTGTTACCCTATGCTGGTCTGGATAGTAAATGTGGAATAATGCAAGTCTGGAAGAATGCGATTGCTCCAGAAATTTCAGAGCTGCCTTGAAGAGGGGATGCTTTTCCAGTCTAGAGAGATGTGCTTGTGCTTGGGGAGCTGTGTTCAGTCAATATTATGTGTGTAGTAGGGAGAAAGGAAACCTCTCAGTTTCTAATGGGTCATCCCATCTAGCATAGTGTACTCCATCTGACCTTCCTGTGAAGCTTACCTTGAAGCTAATATGCTTCCACTGGATGTCACTGTTGCTCTCTGGGAACACATTTAAAATATCACTTTACCTGTAGTGAGAATGACTCCTCAAAATAGAAGACTTTTAATTAAATTTCTCTACCATTTGGATTAGTAGAATTGGGGTCCAAATAAACAGTGTACATCACTTTTGAGAGTCTTCTGCTCCTCTGTTTCTAGGGAAGTTTTTTTCAGCTAAGAAGTAAATTTAATTGCACTTAGTGAATTTCAATACATTGGATGTCTGTATTTGAATACAGTGGATGTATGTGTTGCCGAAAGGGAATGCTATCTTTCTAGATACTTGAAAATGCATTCTTGTCAACATCACATTCTCTTTAAAAAAACCAAACCAACCCAAACCAGTAGATAGGCTGTGGCAATTGATTTAAAGGGACTTAAAGGTTGAGCTGAACCTACTCTCCTTGCATCACTCAGTTTCTGCCTTTTAGTGGAGTGGTAAATCATGGAATTGTCAGAGTTGGAAGGGACCTCTAGAGATCATCTAGTCCAACTCCCCTGCTAAAGCAGGATTTCCTATAGCACATTACTCAGGACTGCATCCCAGGTGGGTCTTGAAAATCTCCAGAGAAGGGGACTCCATGACCTCCCTGGGCAGCCTGTTCCAGGGCTCTGTCACCCTCACTGTAAAGAAGTTTTTCCTCATATTTAAATGGAACTTCAAGAAGGGAAAGGAAATATTTCCTCTGGATTGAATGATAAGAATCCTACTTTTTATTAGTAGGTGTAAAATTCAGACAGGTGGTTATCCTGTCAATATATCTTCTTAAATATCGCCTTTAGAGAGCAAAATGGCACTTTTTAAGTTATTCCTTGCAGTTTTACTATGGATGTACATGTGTTGTGTAGTTAATGCTTGCCCCTCTCCAATCAGCACAATAATAGCTGGCCAGAATGCTGTTTAGCCAGAAGAATTTTTGTAAGAGACTCAGTAAGAGACCTCTGGAATGAAGGCTGATTAATTTTCCCCTTCCCCCAAGTAGTTGCACTGTGCTGTCTTTAAGTGGTTGCTATAAATAAATCACTTCTGTTTTCCCTTTGTCACTGAGAGCTGTATTGTATTCTGAAACTGCTCATCTATTCTTCCTTTAATGTTCAGCTGCTTCTTGCTGTACTCCCAGTGCTTAATAAGCAGATGTTGTAATAAGATATTTAATGGCAAATACATTTGTTCGGTTGTGCTGAGTAAATTATGCACTTGAACTCTGACTAAAATAAATTAAACCTCGGTAGCAGTGTCATTGTTTCTGGTGCTTGTCCCTAGGATTCATCTGGCACTTTACCTTGCAGGTGAGTCACATGGGAGCACAGGTGTCTCTGTAATCGTGATGCTCATCAGGACTGAGACTGTCACAAATCCAATGCATATTTCAGGGCTCTTTCTATATTTTTGCAATGTTTTTTTCAAATCTGTTAGAATTTAAATTGCTAGTGGCTGGCTCACCACATGGCAGAGATTGCGATTGGGAGAAGGGTGGCTTTACTTGGGTCTGTGAGGGTTTTCTTTGTTCTTTATTCTTCTGGACAGTAGCAGGGATGATTTAATCCTCTCTTACAAAATTTGAAAAGGTTTCGGTCTGGGGGCAATTCAGTTCTCCCTCACTTGGGTGCACATTTCCTTTCAAAGGTACTGGCCACTAAGGTAGTGGTAAGTACAAGTTGTAGTCTGTCTGTTAAGGGAAAGTTTCCAAACATTTCCCTCTTGTTAAGCTTCCCCTGAAGGATGCCGCAGTGATGCTACCGCTGTCAAATTTGGAAGCTGTACTATTGATTCAGTAGAGGCCACCTTATTGCCTTTATAATGCAGCTTCAGCTGGTGCTGCTGCTGTATTTGACATACAACAGAAGTGCAGGTGGGTGCTTATGGCAGACAGTCTGTCCCTCTGAGCATTACACTCTTTCACATTTGTTTTAATCGAAGAAGACTGAGCTCACCAAATGTTTGGCAGATTCCTAAAATTAATGTCCAACAAAATTCTGGTTGTCCATTCAGATTTAGGATACTTGTAAAATACTCCAGCATCTGCCCTGGGAAGTCCTACTTGTGTTTTCTTAGCAGGCAGAGAGCTTTCCTTGACTGTAAAAAAAATTTGAGACTTTAGCAAGAAAAACCCAAAAGGATTAAAAAAAAAACAAAACACCCTGTTTTTCTCCTTGATGCCATGGTAGGAGGGTCCACATGTCACTTTTCCTCTCTTTTCACAAGGCTTCTGTTAGCTGGTAGCAGAGGGACATGCTTTGGGCAGTGTCAATACAGACATTCCTACTTGGGCTCCTCAACCTCTTCAAAAACAGTGAGTTGAAATTAGCCTGGGGAATCTGATCCAGACAGATGCTCTGCTTCAAGCTGTGAAAAGGAGAGTGCTGTGCCTTTGACATGCAGCACCTTGGCTGGGTTGGCCATCAGCCAGTCCTCTGCCTCTGTCCTTCTGCCCTTCCGTACACCATGGGCTGCATTTGCAGCGTGTCCATGTGTCTCCAGCTGAGAGCTTGCAGGCATTTTCAGTGAGCTCCACCTTGCACTGGACATGCCTATGTTGGGCAAATCCAGGCTTTAAATCTTGTTGAATGCTGTATCTAAGGTCCCTCTGAGAAGCCTACTTGGACGGGTCTCAGACTTGAGATAGCAGCTTGATGCCATCAGAGCGGGTGGGATGAGTCAGAAGCTAGAGCAGACTGACTTCAGCTTCTCTGCCTGACTGTGGGCAGCAAGTCAGGGTGCTGTCTGTAGGGGTGGGTGTTGGATACTTGGTTTTTTGCACCTGCTGTAGTGGGCCTGGGACCTGGGTAGGCCAGGTAGGATGTGTGAGTTCCTAGAACTGAATATTCAAAGACCTTGGCCAGTTGAGAGCCTCCAATGACATGTTGACGTAGCTTTTTATATGCTGGCTGGATGTGTCCCTGGTTTAGGTAGATAAATTAACTCAGAACTTCGTTGCTGAAGGCACTAGGTACAGCTTATCTTGATGGTGGGCTGTAAGCATTCTTTCAAGCAGCCGTGGTTGAAATGGGGCAATATGCCATATTGTTGTGTTTCTGTTTTTAAATGTAGATATAGTTCTGTTCTTGGGGCTGTTGCCACCACTCAGAGTGCCTTCAGGAGACCGCATGGGCTTCGTGGAGGCGGCTTGCTTGGTTTTTCTGCCTGTGAGCCGATCGTCAGAATGTAGCATCAGTGACAAAGAGCTGCTGCCGCCTCTGGCTTCGACTTGACGTGATGAGGGACCGCTTGACCCTAAATCATCAGGTGTGGGAACATCTACGCAATATTGCCCCTGCAAATATGCCAGACTCTTAAACTTTGTGGATTGTAACAGAGAGAATATCAACTTTGAGTTCAACCCAGCAGCTTTTTGTGAAAAGCTGTCTGACATATGCTATAAAGGTAGAGGGAGAAAATATGTTGGTACAGTCATTTTTCTGCTTCTGTGAGTCAGCGTGTTCTAATGGGTTTTGAAGTGGATAGCTCATCATCATTTGGGGTTTTTAAGTGCAGGTTGTATGCAGTGTTAGCTCACTCAAATTTCTGCTGTGCCATGATTGACTGGCCTGAAGTTACATCATCACAATATGATAGTCAGCCTTAAAATAAGAAGAAAACATGCTTTTTAATGCTAATTACCCATTGAAAAGCAGTGTTTTGGTTTTTTGTTTTTTACTTTTAAACAGCAAATAGCAGCTTTGTAAGGCTGGCTTTATCTCCTCTCTGCAAGAGTGTATTTTAGTTGATTAAACCAATGTATCAGTGTGCAACATGTGACTCTTGGGCTACCTGCAGCACAGGAGTAGTTTGAGTGTGGCACCATGTGGGACTGTGCAGTGTGACCCGGAGTGTGGGCTGTGTTGGCCTAGGGCCTGTAGATAATCCAAATTATTCAAGCGAGTGGGAGGAAGCAAATTAGCCGAGGCTGGCGTGGCTGGTACTGCTGCTACCCAGCTGCATCCCAAGCCTGTGGTGTAACATAGTGATCCCTCGGGAGCAGTTGTGTGTATCCTTCAAACCTTTCCCTTCCTTTCCTGTTCCTTATGCAAAACTGGTCTTGTGATGCTTGGCTGTATGAGGATAGTTTGGTTGGCAGGGTCTGGAGGACAGCAGCTGCACCCTCTTTTTCTTCTCTTCCCTTCCCCTCCCTCCAGCTTCGCTGTGCAGTCATGTTTCTGTTGTGCTGTTTATTGCTTATTTTGCCGAACTGTTGGGCTGGACCTCAGCTTTGGGAGCCTTTCTGTGACCTAAATCAGTGACTCCCAGCAGCACAAGTGTGTTGTTTTTCCTATATATTTAAAAAAAAAAAAGAAATGTTTTTATATGTTTATATATATATCTTCATAATGCACTAAACAGTTTCGGGTTTAAAGTTATGTGAGCTGTTCTGAGGTCTTGTTGCAGCTTAGTTGGACATCTGCATACACCTGGCATCAAATATAGAGATGAGCAGGTAAATCGATGCAGCGCTGATGAGAAATGCGTTCATAGTAGCGTGTACGAGAGAAGAGATGGAAGCAACTCTTAATTTCTTGGTTAGAAAAAGTACATGTGGGAGAACTTCTAGAGACCCTTTTTCATTCTGTCAGAATTCCTTGCTGCCTTGTTGATTTGCAAACTTCAGTCATTTGTGTGACTAATAAGTGCATGGGATGGAGCTGCACTGGGCACCGGGCCATGGAGAACTACATTTTGAGTGCTGTGATCTTGGCTTTAGATTCAAATCTCATCTGTTAGTGTAAATTGAGAAAGTTAAGTCTGCAATTGCTTAATCGGTTGGCTACCTTGTTTAGTTAGATAAACTTCTCTGAACTTCTGCTGGTGGTAATGAAGATAAATAATGCAACTAGTGTTTGTTCTAGAAGAAAAATACCATTTTGAAAGAAAAGGAAAGAAGAATAAGTTCTCTAGTAGAGATCTATTTGTGCTTTTAAAACTTAATTTATTCTGAATGAAATATTCAAGCTTGCATAACTAAAACAGTTGAAATTGAAACTTCAAAGTAAGCTTGTTCTTAACCTCATTGAGGAGGGAAAACCAGTTCAAGATATAAACAAAATTAAAATGACTAAATCAAAACTGCCTCTTTTAATGCATATTGGAGCATCTTGCTTCTGCTGACCTTAACTGCGGTACGGCATCCTTGCCTTCTTACAACTACCAAACATGGAGAGGGGCTTTTGCTTTGCTGTTGGAGTGAAATAGTTGGACTCCTCTTGGGGTGGCTTACTTTATTCTTGTAATTTGGATGTGATGCTTCCATGCGGCTCCAGTAAGTCATTTGCCTGTACAGTCTATGCCCGTGTACCACCTGAGCGTGCCAAAGCTCTTTGCACATACAAAAATTGAACCTTGCAGGATTGCTTCAAGACTGTTATCTAAGGTTTGCCTTTCCTGAGGAAGGCTTAAAAACAAACAAAACACACGCAACCCCCCCCCCCTCCGAAAACAGAAAAAAAACCCTAAAACCCTTCACCTGGTAAAGACAGGCAAGTCTGTAGCAGCTTTTCCTTTTCTAGCTGTGACAAGAACAAACAATTCCTGTTCTCTTTTGCCCGTTTTTAATACCAGAGACTGTCCCAAAATAAACTGTTCTTTACCCTCCATGAAACAGCAATCCTTCTCCAGTTGTTTGCATCGCAATAGCAAATTGTCTGTTTATTTTTCTAGCAATCAGAAATGGATTGTGGTGTTCATCTTAAGAAAACAAAACCTCAGGATTCTGGTAGGAACCAGGAGCAGCAAGAAGAGGAGACTAGTCTTGCAAATACCTTGGAGCATATTATGGGACAGCTGGATGTCCTGACTCAGGTACGATTTGCTGTTTAATTTTGCAATGAAAAAGGTACCTCTGATTGGAAGAATTGGGAATAAATTGCAATACTTTCATAGAATAAAAGTGTGGCTAGTTCAAAACCTCTGCTTTTTGATAATTCTTGATAAATTGATCTTCATCTTCTTATTTCTGTCAGTTCCCTCCCATCAACTTCCAGCTCAGGCCCTGCTCTTCCCTCAACTCCCTTTTCCTCTGGTATAGCAGAGCAGTGCTTGAACCAGCTCTGGTACCCCTTGCTGTTAGCCACGGTTTATCTAAGGTGATGCCTAAAGGAGTGGTTGGCAGTAGGACTGTTTTGGTGAATAATCTGTCTCTCTCCCCTCCTCCATTATGCTGCAGTCTATAGGTAAACTTCACTTCGAATCCCGTTCCTTTCCCCCACCCACCATTCACCTACACAGTCCAATTTCTGCAGTGTTCTCCTCCCATCAACAAGTCTGGGCCCTTCTGTGCCTCATCTCTGAAACATGCTTTTCACCCACAGCTAGCAAACAACTAATCCTTTGCTACAGCATTAACATACCGCTCTTCCTCCGAGTCACTGAGCAGTGCTTGAACAGCGCCAACCATTAATGGTGATCCTCACAGTATATGTTTGCTTAATAAGAATTTGGGGATAAAGATGTTTTTTGTTTAATTAAACAGCTGTTTCTTGCTTCTGTGGAGAAATACCATTTCTGCTCATTGTCTGGGGGTGAATTCCGTTGTTTATTTTTGAGGTGTGTGAGAAGCAGGGAGAAAGCATGGGATAGTAAGCACTGGTGATCTCCTGTCATTGAGACCATGGTCGTAGGATGGAAAAATCTGTGTAGGAGGGTTTTTCTATGAGTTTGAGTGTTGTTTCTGAGGAAGAATAAGCAGGTCTTGAACACTTAGTATTGAACATCCTGATTACTAGTCCTAGTTAGCTCTCTGCTCTTGAGAAGTACTTGTCAAAAAATGTAAGATGATGGGTTTGAGGGCCCATCAGGGGATTGAAGTAGGGCTGATTTAGGGATTAAAAAGCATTCCAGGACTACAGACAGTCTAAAATAGTGTAGGGTGGAAACCAAAAGGTATTTAAGTTCATTTGGCAGAAATGCAAGAGAGCACTTACCCTATGATCTCTGAAACACTAAACACTGGAGTGGGGGGAAAATCTTGTATGACATTGGGCACTTGTGCTTGTAAGTAAAATGCAACCGAGTGTATACACAAAATATTTTATTACTGTTTTTACGTCTCCCCGGTAAGTTTGGAATGTGCTCATTATCTCTCATTACATAAATCAGATCCACACTTCTGATGATGGATATGTAATGGCTCCTTTTCAACTTCATAGGTGTTTAGAGGAGGCAAATATTGCAGTAAACAGTATGTGTGGGATTTAAACTAGATATAAGCAATGCAAACATCTCTCTCGAAGATATTGTGTAACCGTAGAAAATTCCAAATGTTGTTTTAAACCTAGCAGAAAGAGAAACTGAGATCAGTGGGGGAGGAATAAATTAGTAGGTTATAGGATAAAATTGGAAATAGGCCTGAAATTATAGTAGAAAACCAAAAAGCTGCCTTGAGTTACTCTGCATTCAGCAACCTTTTACCTTTTTGGAGTTTTTTTTCGCCATCCTCAAAGTACTTTATTTCCCATTGGTTCTAATCTTTGTATGTTGTATTTTGTTCTACACCGTTCTGATGCATTTGTACAAGTAGATGTTCCTGACACACTGTTGAAACGGTTTCATAATTCTTCATTTTCATGCCAAGATTTTGATATTTAGCAGTAAAACAAACCAACACCAAATACTTAAGCTAATGCAAATGAGCATGGAAGAAGCCCTCATTCCTAGAGTAAGGGAGGAGGTTTCTCAAGGAGGAGGGATGCAGGCGGGTAGCAAGGCAGAGCCTTGGAAGGTAACTCTGGATGGCATCTTCTTGCATAGCTAAAATTTGGTTTTTCCAACGCTGATGGCCTGTAGCAGAGGAGGGAATGTGGCTCCCGTAGAGCTGCTGTTACTCTTCTTTTGTGCAATTGGATGTTGGCCGGGAGGAGCCATGGCATGGTGGTTGCTAGCAGAGATCCAAGTCAAATGGAAACAGCGGTGGGTGGGGTTGGGTTGGTTGTCTCTCCTTGCTGTCTCTGCCAAAGCACGACTGGGTGCTGCTCCCTTGTGCGTAGCAGGTTCAAACCAGCATTGTGTGTCTCACGTGGCAGCTTTGGGCTTGCTGACTCCTTGTTGTGAAAGGAGGACACAGCTACTTCAAAAACGGAACAAAAAGCTTTCATAAATAGTGTATAACAGGTGTCGGTATTTTTCCCTTTTTGAGGAAGGAAGGGCTGAGGATGTACCGGGTTCTCCTGGTAGTCTCCATTTGTAATTCCTGTGTGCTGCTGCTTTAAAGAGAACACTAATGGCATAGAGCAAGGCCACACAGTTAAAGAGAAAGGGCAGAGTCCGTGATATTTCCAGAAACCCTCTGTTGACATAGCCATCCACAGGTTTTTCAGCAACTTATAATTTGTTAGTTCTGTGGAAGTTTGGGTGTATTTCTAATGTGGTACCTTGAGTTCTTGTGCTCTTTGTGCTCGTAGTTTCCAGCACTGTGTTAACATGATGTAATGTACCACTGGGGGAAACTTAAAGTTGTGATAAACTACTTTGGGAAATTATGCAAATATAAAACTAATTTATTTTCCTAAAATTTTTTCTTTGGCTATCATTTCAAAGTTTATCATGCTAAAATTGGTATCATGTAAAAGTGAGGAGAGAAAATACTTTCAATTTCTGCTGAAGGAGGTAATGGTAAGCCATTGGCTGAAGGCTGTCATCTCTTGCTGGTTTGTATTCTCCAGCCCTCACTCTGAACACCTGCAGCTGCCACATTTCATGCTGTTAATCCACAGCACTGGTGGGCACCAGGCATTGAGGCAAAAGCTGCTGGTTTTAGGTGGGAAGGAAGATGTCTGCTCCAAACGGAGAGTTCAGAATCAGGTTAGCATAAAAATTCATAAATAGCTGCGATAATCCACCCACAGGAAACAGCTTTATATACTTCCCCAAACTAATCTTGCGTTGAAGCTGGGAGAAAACAACACAATGAAATGGAGAAGACTTGCTAAATCCGTAAAATAATCCAAGCCTGAACTGAAGGACAATCTAGCTCATGTGAGATTAAAGGATTATTTCACTCCAGAAAAGATTGCAGAGAGAGGGAGGGAGGAGAATTTTTTTAAATTAAATCCTTTAGCAAAAAAAAAAAGACTTGAACAAGTGGGTTGCTTTTTAATTATAAGCACATCATTTTCAGCTCTAATGAACATGAGTGAAATCAAATTTGTTACTCCTTTTAATAAATATTTTTATTTTTTTCTTTTGGTCATTAGTGCTGCTACCTCTGCCTTGCACAAATGTCTTGTTTTCTATATTGCTCTCGTACCCGAACACTCACTGGCTGCAGGTGGACCCAACACATGGGAGGAGAACTGCAAGCAGTCTTTATTCCTAAAGAAATGGTTTGAAATCCAAAACACTAATAAAAAGACCTCTCATCTGAAAAATCTGTGAAATGCCAGATGAGTTTGGTTTTTAAATCTTAATTTAAAGGACATAGGGGCTATTTCTCATGAGTCAGAACCATCTCTTGGAGATGCAGTAGCTTTGATCTTTCACTCAAAACAAGTGAAGTACCCTGGTTGTTGCCAGTCCCCTGTATCGTGTCATCAGAGCTACCATTCTCAAATTCACTTTCAAAATAATGCTTGTTACAAAATCTCCAAGTCTAGATGCAACTGGAATTTTCTTCTTTCTAAGGCTGTCTAAATTAAATGCACTCCTTGGGATATTGCTGTATTAGCAGGACACTGTGCAAAGACTGGCTTCTCAAATGCGTAGATCCTCTCTGGAGGTCCACAGGACCTTCACCTTCTGTTATCCTTCCAGGGGAGGAATACTAAACACCTCCCACAACTCCTTTTCACAAGCAGACCTTGAAGATTAATATAAATTGTTAGTCAGCCATTGGGTACCAGCAGCTGGGTTAATTTCACTGAGTGATTTGCATCCTTTCAAGAAGTAGATCGGGTGGCAGGGGAAGGATATGGGAAGTCTTTGAAGTCGTTGTGGTTGGGGGAAGACCTCTAGTCTTTTGGGATTGCTAAACTCTAAATTGTGCAGTTGCTCTCATGGTACGTGCGTGGATATTTTGTTGTAGCTCATCATAACTTGCTGTGTTTTCATACTGTCATGTGAAACTTGAAGTTTTCTGACTCCTTGAGCTGTGCTTGTCCAGCCCCAGAGGTCCAGGAGCTCTGCACCAGGGAGGCTGCTGGGACCTGTGCAGAAGCAGCAGGTAGTCCCTTCCAGAAACTTGCAGGATCCATCAGCTGCAAGTGCCATCAGCTGAGCTTTGGATGATCAACTGTCAAGGCTGAAGCACCAGCGCTGTGTGATGAAACATTTTTAGTAAGAGGGCTGTAAATGGAAATGCTCAGTTACAGATGGTTTGTGTGCCATGTGTCCCCACACTGTGCGGAGGAAACTGGCAGAGCCTGTGGCTCATCATATTTGAGGCTAAGATTGATTTTAATGCAAAGGAGATTTTTTTTTTGTCCTCCAGGGTGACTTTGGTCACTGTGAATCTAGCACTGACCATGCTGGTTGGTGTGGCAAAGTGGGCCATAATAGAATGTTTAGGTACTTTTGTACAGTTTTCCTACTGTAAAAAGCAAGAGCCCTGCAAGTGATAACTTGTTGCCATACCGAGTCTACTGCCTGAGCCTAGGAGGAGACTAAAGCTGCAACTATAATTTAGTTAAAGGGCCGGTTAACTGTGATTCAAGGATCTGTAGAAACTGGAGTGTACTGGGAGGTGGAAAGAGAGATGGCAGCTGATAGAGTCATATGGTTGGAAGGGATCTTCAAGATCATAGAGTTCCAACTCCCCTGCTATAGGCAGGGACACCTCCCGCTAGACCAGGTTGCTCAAAGCCCCATCCAGCCTGGAACACTTCCAGGGATGGGGCATCCACAGCTTCTGTGGGCAACCTGGTCCAGTGTCTTATCGCCCTCAGTAATAAGGAGGAAGGGACAGATGAGCAATACTGGGTTTGAATTTTATAACTACCCACTTCCTTGTTGTAGTGCTTTGGGCTGCTAAATATAAAAAGTTTTCTTTTCAAGTATTGCGAGTAGCGCATGTCTGGACTGGCTGAAGAGAGCTGGTGGGACTGTGAGCTCTTGCGTCCTGCCCTAGAGAACAGACCTCAAGGTGGTTTAGATGCACAACTTCTTGAGCAGGCCTGGAGCTCTGCATAGGGATCCTGATGAGGCACTTGCACATCTGCAGGCATAATCACATTTCCCTAACCCACATGATACAATAGTGATATGGATGAATGTGCAAAACCTGTGTGGAGAGGCTTGTGGGACTTCCTAACACGCAGCTGTAGAACAGCAGCACTGACCAGTGTGTTCCTGTCTAGCCATACTGGAGCTAGGTGTTTTGTAGTAACATATAAAAGTTTGTCGAATTTGAAGCATGTTACAAAGTAAATCTGGGAATATTCATGAAGAAAGATTGAGGGGAAGACTAAAGCACAACAAGAGCTATCTTCTTAATTCTGAAATAATCAATATACTATCTGTAAATCAACCTGGTGTGAAATATTCTATGCAAATAGGCTTTGTGAGAATTCACCTTAGAGTTTGCATTCAAAGCAATTGAGATGTGAGGAGCTACAGAACTTATTTGAAATGTCTCTAGGGTAGCAGATCTTGTTTTAGTCTGAGCAGATGAGGAGCTATCACTTCTTTGGAAATCATTTCACATTTAAAAAAAAAAAAGCCTTAATTGTATATTTCATCTCTGAGATTAAGGCTCTGACCACTAGAGTGAGGCTGGTCCTAGCACGCAAAGAGCTTTGCGTGCATTTGTTTGCTACATAAAGTGTTAATAACTTTGAAGGCTTCATACCTTGCTGTTCTCTCAGATACGAGGCCAAGTTCCTCAGCTAGTCTGAACTGCCAGCTTTGGCTGCAAATGCTTCAGAGCACATTCAATGTCAGTCACTGGTTTGGGCCCCATCTCAAAACTGTGTTAAGATGGAACTTGTGCATGAGGAGGGCAGCCTGGCTTCCTTTCCCCACGCTGATTGATGGCAGGGGGCTGCCTGGAGTTGCACGAGATGCAGTTGCTGAGATGGAAGGGAGGCTGACAGCAAGTCAGGGCAAGACTCGGTACAACAGGAGGAAAGGCTGCTTCTTACCAGGCAGGTTCATGCTTGAACCTCGGAGTGCCTTTTGCTGCACAAGTTCTCCCATGAGCCTTTTAATCTTGCAGCTCAAGTTGGTATTTTAAACTGTTGTTGGTGTGGAATGAATTAAATTTTTAAATTTTTTTTTTTTTTTTTTTTTTGGTAAAAGGCAGGTAGAGCTATCCTGGTGCAAACCCTTCCTGTGGTAGTTTATTTCACTCATTGCATTAGTTTAGAGAAAGGGCTTTCAAGCTTAATTTACCTGGATACTTGCTAATTCCTGTCTCACATGGGACTGTGTATAGCTCAGGACTGTGTTCAGGGGGTGTTGGAGGTACCATTTTAGTGATCCGTATACAATAACTGGGGTCTCTCGTTGATACCACTCACTAACTGGTGCATTTGAACGTTGGCAACTGTACTCCTTTCATGCAAGACTGTTGTCACTTACCAGTATAGTGCCAACAGGTCTCCGCGATGCTGTACAGCAGTCTGTGCCCCAGGTGTCACGAATTTGTGCCCTAGAGGTATATAGGTACCTCTGAACTCACTCATTGGCATCCAAGGGTCCCTCCTTGGCAAATGCTAAGGCAGCATTTTTATGATGCAGTTTACTTGATGTACTTGGCTATGGTTGGGGCTGAAATCAGCTCCAAAATGACCATTTTTAGGGAAAACCATAAGAAGTTATAGCAGGGCATGTAGCTCTTCAAAAACAAACCGGCATTGGGCTTGCTCGTTACAGAGGGCAGAGCTCTTAACACCTGCAGCTCCAGGTCAGACTTGACAAGTCTCATTCTGCCAATCCATGGGCCATCTCTCGTGTTCATCACACCTCTTGACAGACATCCCTAAGTCTCTCCCTGTGCCAGCACAGTGGAGTGGGGAAACTGAGGGCACTGAGACTTACAAACTTCTGCATTTGTTGCATGCTCTTTTGCAGGTGCACTTTTTGGTAAATTGAGAAGAAAATGTTGTCTTCATAAATTAACATGTCATAAGGGAAAGAAAAAGCTGAAGAGGTGGAAGTAATGTGTGGTTTTTTTGGGCTGGTTGATATGTTAGTGCCCTGCAAAATCTTTTTTAGCATATGCCTAGAAAAACTGGTGGAGCAAACATTTAAGAATCTTTTTATTTAAGTAAAGCTAGGAAACTACTTCTACCTCCTTTGAAATCAATGGAGAGATGGATTTTGTTATGGAATGATGGCAGGAATAGGCACATAACAAGACACTTGCAACGCTCTTGCACACAGGCAAGAGCACATCTGCTTTGCAGTCGGTGTGCAGGATGGTATCCCTCAGGCTCAGCCAAGCTGTTGTTACCTGATCTGAGTAACTGTTGTATCGATACATGGGTTTTTTGGGGTCCTACAATCACTGGTGATCAGTTGGAGCAGAGTTATGTCCCCCCTGCTATTACGTGTGCTATCTCCATCAAAGCCGGTGTGAGTGGCACGCTGAAATCCTCAGTGCTGCGTGCAGGGCAGAACAGTCATCCCTTATAGCGGGGTGAGCCTAACGTTATTCCACCCTTCCCGTGCTCTTGCTTGCTTTGCCCCAGCTCCAGGGTAAGCTCTGCTTTAGTTAATGAGTACCCGTCAGTCTGTCCGTCTGTCTGGGTCCCTCCTCCCTCGCAGGAACTCCCACCACTGCTCCGGAGGGCTGCTGATGGCTTCCCCTTGCTTGCTCTGGACTTTGCTTTTCAGACTTCCTTTGGCAGTTGTAGAACTGGTTTCTGTTGGTGTTCATTTAGCACCTGGTTCCCCTTATCTGTAGTCCTCAAAAGAGGCAGGACTGATTGTCCCTCCAGGGCTGCTGCCAAAGCCTCAGTCCCGAGGCTAGAGGTTCTTAAACTGTCTCTGCTGCTTAATCAGGCAGGGAAATGTTCAACAGGAACTAAGGGAAAGATACTGATGAAAGCATCTTGGAACAGCATCACAAATCACTGTTATTTGGGTTGAGGGAGTAAAAATAACTTGGAAGAATGGCACAGGGGGCTTGTCATCTAAGCAAGAATGGCTACTGGGTGCTTCAGTTTAGGTGTCCTCAGGGAGGATGGAGCTGAATATTCCCCAGATCTTAAAGTAAATAGAAGATAACCCTAGGGGAGTTGGACCAGATGATCTCCAGAGGTCCCTTCCAACCCCATATCATTCCGTGATTCTGTGAACTTCTTGTTTCTACATAGTTTCTCATTAATATTTCTAAAGAGAAAAACAGTTTTTCTTCTAGGCTAAGTCTGTGAAGATGAATGAAGAGAAATGTTTCATGAAGTGTTGGTAAAAATAATTTAAGTGAGTTTTCGTTTGTGTGAAGAATTCCATATTCAGTGCTGGTGTCCATAGTATATTACTGTAATGTCAGAAATACTCCTTAAAAAAATTAAATAGGTTGATCTTTCTTCTCGTTTAAGTCTTAAGTTGTTATTCTTCTGCCAATTTGAGCCAGGGCTTTAATAAATTATCTAGCGTTTACTCCCTGGTGGGCAATGGAGACATGTGCTGTGCTCCTGACACGACAGGAGGCTCAGATCCTGCCACAGAGAAAGGGCTTGAGTGTGAACCTGGCTCCAGTGAATCCTCGCTGAATCTGTCAAACAACGTTTTCCTCCTTGGCTTAATTGTTGGTTCGTTATCTTCTAAAAAGCAATAGCAAAAGCTTGCAGGAGCTGAATGAGTGAAGTTTAATTTGCCTACCAACAAGGACTTGTTTTATAAACAACAACATGGAAATATTGTAAAACTGTCAGCTGCTAATAAAGGAGCTTTTCTTTTATGTGTAAGTTACAATATAGCAGTAATAGCAGCTGGGCAGTATTTGTGCTTTCCCTTACCTTCCTAGGATGTCAGATGCCCTGGGTATTTTGGGCATCATATATTCAAGTCTAAATGGGCTGTAGTCATCAGTTCCTACGTTGGACTTCCTGGATTTCATTTCTGACTGCTACTTTTCCACTTCTAGTTTCCAAAAAATACTCACTACAAGGTTTCTGCTTATACTTACATGTAATTTCCATTCCAATAAACATTTTCCTTACAGCTTTTTCACAAATTCAACACTTTCTGAAGTCTGCTTTACTTGTGCTTAGTCTCACAGTGCCGTGTGTACCAGCACTTAACTCGTATCGGCGGGATTGTGGTGGCAGTAAATCATGGCATATGGGAGCCACAAGTAATCTGGGGCTTTGCTTCTAGTAGGGTGGTGTGACCAGGACATGAATTCAGTTGATTATCTTTCTGAAGGAAATTTGATGCAATGTTTCACTCCCTTCCTTTTTTAACTGAGACTTAAGTTACTAGTTCTTTTTTAAATGGAAAATCCAGGATCCCTACTGCTTTTCATTCTCTCTCTGATTGCTTGCAGGGTAAGATCTTTGCTGTAAACCCCTGGTAGACATCCAGTCTGCTGTGTTCTGTCCTGAGCAGCTTTACTCCTGACCTCTGTGAGGCAGCCACTAGGCAATAGCATGGCTGGATACATGAAAAAGATGAAATCCTCTGTCCTTTGAAGAGACGGGAGGGCTCCTGCTGCCTCTGGGGCACCTGGGATGTTACCTGCTGGCTCCATGAGTTTTCTTCTGGCGCTCTGTGTGCTGAGTTCTTGTGCCTCAAAGGGGTGGCAAATAGAGAAGGAAAAACTTAAATGAAGCTGGTGCCGAAGCTCAAGGGAATATTTAAGCCACGCAGGATTTGTTCTTTCAGGTGAAGCTTTCTACCATTGCAGCAATGCTGCATTAGGCAGCAGGAGTTGGCTTTTCTGCCTCGTCCCAGGTCAGCAGAGCATGTCTAGTAGAAATAAGCTTTGAACTACGTTTAGGGAGGAAAAAAAAAGTTGCGTTGTGGTAAATGGCATGATGTGTGGCCCTTCCTGACTTTGTTGATACGTGATCTTGCAAGATGGCAGAGGGAAAGGGCTTTGCCGTTGTGCTTGGTGTTGTGCTTTTACTACATCTGATTTCTCCACCCTCCCCCCATTCATATCATTCCCTAAATCACTTTACAGGAGGCTTTTCCTTAGTGACTAGAGTAGCCTTAGCCAAGCCGTTTCCTCTCTTTGTGCTTTAGTTTCCCCAGCTGTAAAATGGGGATAGCGAGACCTGCTTTCTTTTGTAAGGCACTTAAAGATGTGCTTATGAAACATTCTATTAAAAGGCTTTCTATGTATAACTTCTATACAAACAGTGGTTGTCCAAGTTTATTTGAATTACTTTAAGAAGTCCAAGGTTCTGAACATCCTTTGTTTTTAACAGAGGATGTTATTTATGCAGTAAAAATGCTCAAAATGTGAAGCTATTGATTGTTGCTGATAAGTTTATAGATATTAAAGTATTAGATCATCACTGCCTATTATCAGCTGTTCCGGTGTCTTTGGAAGCTGAAAGCGGCTTTGCATAGCCAGGTCCCTTGATTACCTTGGAGTGATCAATAAAACACTTTCAGCAGAGGCTTTTATTGCCACGTGGTTAAAATGTTTTTCCTGTGCATCCTGTACATGGTGACTTCAGCTTGAGGAGAAAGATATAACAATCGTTTGTGGAGTAACTGGATTATACAGAAATATTTAGGCATTACGTTGAGGTAGATGTTGCTGCTTTGGGTTTTGGTTCCCTTCCATTGCTTGTTGCACTGCCTTTTGCTGGGAGGGTTTTCTTGCTTGTCATTGGGCTTGTCCAGCAAGTTTTGTGTGTTTTAATTGCAGCAAACTGATGGCATTCAGAGAAGGGAGGAAAGAGTCAGAAGCAGAGAGGCAAAATCAAAGCTAAAACTGGGTGAAACTGTTCAAGACCTCTGTGTCTCATTAGCAGAAGAGCGTCTGGTGGCTCTCCAGTGTCTGGTGGCTCACGAACGTGGAAGGACAAAACCTGTCCAGGAAAAGCAATGCAGAGCCCAATTTGAAAGCACAGAGTGCTGAAATGGATGCATTGTGGTGTCTGCAGGAGATCTTCGTGCCCACCAGCCTCTGTTGCTCCTCTCTGAAGTTGTGTGCGGCTCTGCTCTGCTAAAATGCTGATACTGGAGTTACAGCCCTGAAATACCTCAAAATACTCATGTTAATTTGGCATTTTATTACCCACTAAGAGTAGAGTATGTAGCTTGTCTTTGAGCGGTTCAACAGCTTTCGTTTTGTTTTGCAGACGGTTTCCATCCTGGAGCAGCGGCTGACGCTCACTGAAGACAAGCTGAAGGAATGTCTTGAGAATCAGCAGAAAATCATTCAGAACAAAATAGCTGATTTCCAGAGAGATGACGGGAGCTGAAGGTGTTGGGAGGTTTGAAGTTGTTCGTGTTCCTAACAGACTGTGTGTGACTTGCGTTAAGGATTTTGAGCGCAATCTATTTTTCAATTGGAATGTACAGTTATTGTATCTGTAAATAAGCTTTGTTACTTTACTAAAATAAAAGGAATATTTTATTCGTAAGTGTGGATAATGATTGTGATCTCCTGTGTTTTCCAGTGATATAGCAGCCAGCGTGTGGTCTGCGTACTAACTAGGAAGCTTGCACCTCTCCTGCCTTCGGTGCTGCTGAGTTAGTTTTAAAAGGTTTAAGCATCTTGGAGTTGCCATGTGTCTGGTGTGGGCTGTATTAGGCTTGTTGCTGAGGTGAGTGCCAGCTGTAAGTGACAAGCAAAGAGCTACCAAGGATATTTTGGGCAGTGGGAGTTCACCTCTGTTCTCAGACCATAGCGACGAGGTGGGGTCCCAGCGCAACCGGCTCCTGGAGAACCGTCTGTCTCGCCTGAGTCCCAGGTGGGGCCTGGCAAATCTGACAAAGAACAGTTCAGCCCCTGGATGGTGTTTGTGCAGAGGTAATTAAATCCAATGATGGGGGTTTAACCCCCTCCCTTGTGCAAAGTGTGAAAAATGATTGCTTGAGGCTGGAAGAGAGGCCCTGATGAGTCAGATGCAGGGTGGATTCCAAGTGGATTTTGCTTCATCTTTGTCTGCTTCTTAAATTAAAGGCAGGGTAGAGGGAGAGGAAAGGCAACCAAACAGCTGAGCACTTGCTCCATCATGGAACTTGTCTCTTGCACTGGACTGCTTTTAATTTTCAGTTATTTTGCAGATGTTTTCACAGTTGAATAGCTCATTACTCACACCTACGCCCTCACCCTGCGCCCCTCGCTGCTCCTCCTGACTTTTTCAGGGCTTTAGCAGGTGTTCAATATGTAGCTGCACAAAAATTTGGACTTCTGGGAGATCCTGTTCTCCAACACCTCTTCTGCTAACACACACTGGAGGTCTCCTTTCTTGCAATAAACTATTAGCCACATCCCTGGAGAAATGAGCTGCGGGAACTTGAGCACCTCAGGATTAATGAAACCCTCCTTACCACTGCCTGTCTGACCTCTTCAAACAGGGGGGTGCCGCTTCAGTCCCTACCCTTGGTCCCTCCTGCCCCCACCACCTGCCAGCAGATGTGCTGTGGGCATTCTGGATGCTTGCCTTGAGGACTGGCTGGGATCCGTATTTCACATGGGGCTTAGCAGATCTTAAGGCCAGCCCATGTGGTTTTGGTTCATTTGTTTTTGCACCTGTTCCTGTTGCAGGCTGTGCCTGCTGGTACAGCATCTTGATAGTGTTACTATTCCTCATCCTGTCTGGGTGAAGCTGTTCTCATTCCCCTGCCATCACTAGGAAGCTTCTGGTCTCCTTCCCTCCTGGTACTTTCTACATCTCTAAGAGCCCCTTGTTGGCATTAACACAATATTTCACTTTTTCATTTACGGGAGGCTGAGAGCTTTCTCATTTCCATGCTTATTGGGTCGATTATAAATCTGAGTTTCTCTCTGCTCTGCCACAGACTGTTTGTTTTCTGTTTCCAAGCTCCGAGTCTGATAAATCATTATTTTCTCTTAGATTACGCTAATGGAATCAATTCAGTGATATTCTGTGCTCTTGCTATAAGCTTTCAGTGGCTTTCTACTGAGAGCCTGACATCATTTTCATTGAAATGAGTTTATGTTGGGATGCGGGTGGGTGGGGAGGAGGGGACTTGAAGGTACGTGCGGCCAATTTGCTGCTAGGAGAAGGCTGTTCCTGCCCTGGTCTGCTGCCGCTGAAGCTATGACAAAAATGAGTTGCAAGAGCCTAATTTATTAACTTGATCCTCAATGTTGTAGACTGGCTTTTGGAGTGGGGGTGTGGAGGGGAGAGGAAAATTTAAGCTCTTCCAACATCCATCAGTTTTAAGCTTTGCTTTAAAAATAGCCTTTGCTTCCTTTTAATGTGTAGCTTCTAATGTCTTAAGAGACCACAGAAGCAATTTGTATATAGTATTTTAGGGAGAATGGCAATACAAATGATTTGGGCACATTTGATACACTTTCTTTTCTGAGTGAATCCATTTGAAAGGTTTAATTGTGTTTCTATGAGATGAGATGCTCAGGTGCTGAAGGGCAAGCCAGTTAGGATGTAGGGAAAGTTGCTTCTCTGGCCTCAATTTCTTAAAAGTACTCATTTGATCAATACAACATATTGTTGTAGAGGTAACCCAGGTTGGGTGGGTGTGGAGAGGTAGGAGGAGAGGGAATCTAACAACCTCTGCATGATTTAGATGGCAAGAAAGGTAACCTGAAAGGAATTTCTTCTGACAGTACGCTCCATCACAATCATTTCCTTGTCTCAGATCTCAGCAACTCGCGCTCTCTTCATTTCCCCTCCTTACAACCTCTTACCTTGAGTAGGATATCAGGACTTAAAATGTGCCAGCACTTCTAAAGGGTGGCTATTGCTTGAGAGGCAGGCAAGGTGTGGAAAATGCAAGGTTTAAATTATAATCCTTGTGCTTAAACACTGAGCAATAACCTCAAAAATACATCCTATCGCCTGTCTTGTCCCTGGGCTCCATGCTTAACTGCCCACTAAGCACCACAGCTTTTGAGCGCTGAGGAAAGAGCAGCTTCTGGAATGAGTTAAATCCACTTTTCCTTTTACACTCTCAATCTTTTTTTGACTTGGGAAAGTCAAAACGGTGACTGATTTGTGAAGCTGTGAACTTGGGGAGCTGTGGAACAGCCGAGCGAGGAGGAGCGCGTTGTTGGTACTTGGGCTGACACCGCTTCTGTGTCGTGTGAGGATATACCCTGTCTTGAAAACCACTTGTGGTGAACTATGCATGGGGAGGCTACAAAGAGTTAAAGATTTTGTTTTGGATCTCCAAGGCAGCTTGAAGCCAAGTTCTTAAAAAAGTAGTTTAAATTGTTGCCATTGCATTTGCCAGAGGTATGACCTCACTAAACTTTTAGCAACAGTTCTTTGTGCCGAGATTGGCCCCTGGGGAGCCCGGCGCTGCTGCAAATGGCTTTTTGGCTGCTAGGAGTATGGAGCATGTTAAACATAACCGTGATCTGTGAAAAAGTAAGAATCTTCAAGCACTGCCCACTTTCCTTCCTGTCTGGGAGCTGGAATTGGACAGATACCACAGCTGAGCTCATAACTGAATAGGCAAAAACACCAGAGCGCTGTGGTATTGACTCTTCTGGCTGGGAAGCGAGATGGCCAGGAGCATCCTCTGCCCGCAGGGTCGTCACTGGACGTGAGTCTGCCAGCTAACAAGGAAATAAAATCCAGCTATGATCTCAGTAGCTGGGCTAAAACTAGCTGGCCTCGTTGGTACAAATCACTTATTATATAACCTCTTTAAAGAGCTGCTTTTGAACGAAATGTTTTTTGAAACACGAGTGAGTAGGAGGGGAGGGAAGCGAATCATTTTGCAAAGGTTTGTCGCTTGTGACGTGAGAGCAGGGCTGCGTTTCTTCTCTTCCTTTTAGAAACGGTCGGTCTCCAAGTGCTTGACCTAATCAGCTGTAGTTTTGGGAAGGAAATGCAATGGGAAAGAAGATTCTCTTATTGATGCTCATCTGCATATTTAACCTGGATTTAGCCTGCTGTAGGAAGCTCTATGTGTGTCTCTGGGAAAGCTGGGATCTATTTCCAGCTCTGCAACAGAACTGCCGTCGCAGGCAATCATCACTCCTCAACCCTCTGTTCTCCTTGTCAGGGGAGATGCATATAAATGACTTCCTCTTTTGAGGTACAGGTTCTGTGGATGAAGAGCTCGTTAGAGATTTGACTGTAGCATGTCAGGGAAGAGAGAGGTGGGCTCACTTACAGAGCACAGGTCTCAAGCATCCTTGACTTTCTCCCCATCTTCTTGTAGCACGGCAGCTGGAGCTGCTGGGGGATCTGTGCTGGGTGCCTTTCTGCTATTCAGCACCGGTGGTGGCTGTCACCTAGGGCTTCAGGTGGAGTTTGAAATCAACTGGTATCACTTCTGAGCAAAGGTCAGAGGTACATGCTTACATCAGCATGCTGGGAGGTGGTGCTGTGGGGTGCTTTCTGGTGGGGGATGAGCACTGGGAATGACTGGGGATGTTCTGGCAGAGGGTTGCTCATTGTCTGCTCAGCTGCAGCTGGGACATGCCAGGTGACCACTGCTTGAGGCCATGAATTTGCCATCTGCAAGGAAATCTTTCCCCAGTGACCACCCTTAGATTTCTTTATGCTCACTCCAGCCCTTCCTCCCTGATAATGCAGTACAGCTGGAAACGCACCATTTTGTTGTCACAAAACGGTTAGGCTGAATCAGCGTCATGACCCAGTGCCAAAAACCTGTCACCTCAGTTCTCCTTCACTGTTTCTGCTCCCTGCAGGCATCTTCCATGCAGCTGATAACTCACTGCCACCTTCCAGACACCAGTCACACTGAGGACACGGTGGTGTGTTCTGTGTGGAACCATGATTCTTCTGCAAATATCTAGTGAGGAAACTTACTTCTTTCTTCATTTCTGGCACTGTCCGTGTTGGGCTGCAGGTGAAGTCCCCATTAACAGGGTTGTGCTTTCTGTGGAGATGGAGTGAGGTGAAGGGCTGGAGTAGAAATGGCTGCATTCAGCTGGGAAGTGACTTACCCCAGGCTTCAGGTCTGAGAGCGCAGGTGGGGAATGGCAGGTTAACTCTGTTCTCAGCAGTGATGCTGCCCAGGAAAGGTGCTCTCAAACTCTCCTGCTCACTGGGCATCTCCCCTGTCTTGCTCCGCAGCAGTGGTGGCACAGCTGGAAAGCAGCTGGCTAAAAGAAAACAATAGGATGGGGGGGGGATATAATCATAGAAGGGTTTGGGTTGGAAGGGACCTTAAAGATCATCCAGTTCCAACCACCCTGCTGTGGGCAGGGACACCTTCCACTAGACAGGTTGCTCAAAGCCCCATCCAGCCTGGCCTTGAACACCTCCAGGGGTGGGACATCCACAACTTCTCCGGGCAATCTGTTCCAGTGTCTCACCACCCCCACAGTAAAGAATTTCTTCCTAATATCTAATCTAAATCTCCCCTCTTTCAGTTTAAAACCATACTTAGGGGATGTACTGCAGCTAAAGCTCTGGAGATGATGCCCCACCAGCAGAGACTAAAATCCTGCACACGTGATGGGGACGAGTGATTTGGGAGAGGTACCGGTGCCCTGCCATGGGAGCCGTTCCCTTCTTCAAGGGCTTGATCTTCAGCACGATGATGCGACAAAATACTGGTGCTTCCACAGCTTCAGGAGTGAGAAAGGCAGGCTTCAAGCTGCAGCTTTGTGGAGCAAGACCCCGTCAAGGTGACTCATTCAAATATGGCCATACCTACGTGCTGTTAAGTTGATTAAGAAATAGCTTTAATAGCACTTATCTTTTGCTTAAAGATCCATGTGTGCCTATCGGTTATTTTTTTTTGTAGCTCCTGTTCGTTTCCTCAGAGAGAGATTATTTGACCTGTGTATTTGTGTGATGTGTTTCTTCCCTTTGCTCTATTATTTATGAAATCAATAGATCTTAAAAAGGAACATTTGCGCAAAGTGAGTGGAGCAAGGTGTGCTGGAGGAGAATGTGAAAACCTGCCTGCTAGCACAGCCTTTCCCATCGGCCGAGCGTCTTTGCCGGAGAGGGGGAGAAGAGACCCTCACCTGAGCACAAAGGGGTGGTTTGTCCGTGAAAATGCCTTGGCAGTGGCCCAGGTGTGGGAGCTAAAGCAGAAATTCTTGCCTGAGTACCTGCAGGTCACGCAGTGAGGCAGGGGCAGGAGGAAGGGTGGGCCATGGGATCGGTCTTCTAAATTTGGCAGCCCAGGTGGGAGAGGGGAGGCGTTGATCCAGGCTACGTGCTGCAGACGACACTGAAAATTCTTTAGATACCTTTAACAGGGCTGTTTGGTGGTGTTGAGCAGGCTCGGTTTGCTCTGGAGACTTTACAGCAGTCCATGGGGCTGCTTCATCTCATTTTTAGAAGGCTGACCTGTTGCTCCTGTGCAGCACCCTGCACGAGATGGTACAAAGCTGTCTCTTGCCTCTACCAAGACTGTCCAGACTGTCATTTACTGATACACCTGTGTCAGCCCAGGTTTTTGCCTGACAAGGTGGTGCCACGTGTTCCTTTGCCTCTAGGGTCCCACAGCCCAAACTGGCCTGCTGCTTTCCACGCTGTGACTTTGCCAGCCTCTCCGTGCAGACAGAAGTCAAATTCTGTGTGTAACGAGGCAGCAGCGAGCAGTCTCAGCTGACCCAGCCAGTGGGGTGCAGCTCAGGAGCACCCTGGCTTTGTCTTCTCTCTCTGCACCCGTCCGAGCTGGAGAACGGCCCTCAGTCTCCAGCCTGGCTCAGGTATGGTCACAAGCTGGTGTGAGCAAAGAGCCGGCTGTTACTAATGCTCCAGGCATTAGTAGCCCAGCACTGACATGGCTTTTTGAGAGCAACCAAAGCCACCAGAAGAACCAGTTTCTGAGCCAGCTGATGTAGCACCTGGCTTCAATATCGGCTAGGGATGTGGGCAGAGGCATCTCCTGCAAACAGTGGAGCTGAGTAGGAGAAAATGTGTATTTCCCCCTCACTGCTGCTATGTTTTTCCTGTTGCAAGTGAGTGTTCTCTCCCTTCAAGTCAAAGGGCATCTGCTAGTCTGGGTCCGATGAGTTGGAACACAGAGTAAGTCCTTGGAGGATGCTCCAGAGCTGGAGCAGGGACTGGGGGGCTGCAGGGGTGGCCTGGGCAGGGGACAGAAGAGTTGTGGAAGAAACAGGCAGCAGGACCAGGGGGAGCTTGGGGTTAAACTGCCCCTTGCTGCTTCCAGGTAATAAATCAGGTAACCTGAGCACCAGGCAATAAACCACTCTGTCTTCCTGCGCAGGGAGGGTGGGATGGAGAGCGCAGCTCTGCGGGGCAGGGTCCTCTGCACATGTAGGTCCCGTTCCCGGGGGACAGAGAGGTCTCCTGTGCTGCCATACCCGCTTGTGGGGTCAGGAGCAAGCATCGGGGAGAAACCCTGGCCCCTCGCTGCTCCCTTCTGAGGGATTTCTCCCTGATAGCATCTCCAGACGGAGCACAAGATCTGTGCCGACAGCCCCTCCAGCTCCTGAGCTCCCCATAGTGATTCCTGCTTGGAGTTGCCTCCATCCCCTCCCTGGTGCTGCAGAAGGCAGGAGCTGGCAGGGAAGCTCGATGTTGTCTAACTCAGCGATGGGTTTGCTGTTCCCGGGCTGTGGGTGAAGGCATGGCCACGGCAACCAGCTCTGCTGTGAGCACAGCTGGGGGTGATTTTGCCACCTCTGGCCATTTGCTGCCTCGAGCAGCTGCCTGTGCCAAGGGCCAGCCTTGCTGCCCGCTTACGAAGCAGCATTTTAACAGAGCGAGACTTGCTTGAACAAGATCTAGAGTTTGGGATTGGTGCCGAGTTGTTCCCTGCACTGGGAATCGGTCTTGCTTTGCTTCAAGAAACAAAGTTGAACATGTCTCCTGCTCTGCTCCCCTTTCCCACCCCTCCGATAGCGATGGGCCCGTTCCTCTCCCCGCGGCCGGTGGGTTTCCCTGCGCTCCCTGCCCTGCGGCTCGGCGGCGCGTTCCGGAGGTTACATTCTTTGCTGCAATTACCCCACTCTCCTGCCTCTCCGTGCTGTGTGCTGCCTTTGTTGCCAGCTCTTGGAGGAGAAGCAAAGATGAAAGAGCAGAGATGATTGTATTTAATAGCAATGAAAATTGGCGCGGTGATCGGGGGCCGTTCTCTTTCCTTCTCTCCCACCTATTGAAGTTGGGAGGCGGCTTTGAAACCACACAAGGTCATCTCACCAGGACTGTGCCAGGTTCCACCATGGCACTGGAGGGGAGGGGGAAGCCAGCAGCATGTTTTACCTGCTTCTGTGTTATCTGGGGGTTCCAGCCTGGCCCCAGTAGTCAGCAAAGTAGCTTTTCCTCCCTACCTTCTTTAAATGAAAAGCCCCTTTGCCCCCTTCTGCAAGTGCGTGCTGCCCTGGTCCCCCCTGGATTGGCTTTGCCCACCTTTTAGATGCAAATACCTTGCTAATTTACACAGATGGGAAGGGAGCAGCAGAAAGCTAAAGGAAGGTCAGCTAAAGCCGTCTTTCCCTAATTCAGCCCGGCATCGCACAGGCTCGCCCGGAGAGCTGCGGGATCAGCTCCCCTCATCCTGCAACAAGCCAGGATGGTCCCATCTTGGGGTCTAAGCCCGGTGAGACTTTCCCTCAGGAAGAGGGGATTGTGGATCCAGGCTCCACCTCCTCCCCAGGTATCTCTGCTTTCCCCAGGTGTGAACCACCCCAGGGCTTTTGGAGAACTGTGGCTATGGGGTGGTGGAGAGCTGTAGCCTGTGTTGGCCACTCCTCTTCTTAGGAACCCTTTGCCTTTTCACCACCTTTTGCCCCACTGAACACTCCTTGGTTTTTGTCCAGTGAGAAATTTCATGTGGCTTAACTACTCACTGAAGGGTTTTTTTCCCCTCTTCTTGCTCGCTCTCGGGCTGCATGGAAAATGTTCTTAAAAAGCTTTACGTCAATTCATCTACAGTTGATTCCTTGGCAATCCAAGCAAGACCGCTATAATCCATCCACATGTATCTGCACCAGTTTAACTAATAACCCAGTTGAAATCCCCCAGTTTAGTTAAAACTAGCCTTTGCATCTAAACGAAAGGGATTTTGCAAAGGATTTAACCCTTTACCTTCCCTTCAGGTCACACAGAGCGAGCAGTGATGTCCCAGATGGCTTTCCCTCACTGCAGGGGAGATCAGGTACCTGTATGGAAAATTGCTCAGAGCTAGGGCTGGGGCCAGATGGTTTGGGTGGTCCCTTCCAAGGATATCGGCTCCGAGTTCTCCAAATGCGAAACCTGTTGCACAGAAAGGTGGCAGTGAAATTGCTTTTGACTCAACACAGCATCTTTGCTACCATTTGCAGGACTGTTGTGCTGGAGAGACTTTAATGCCTCCTTTCCTCTGGGCCATAACATGGATTTTCCTTTTTTCCGGGCCTTTTCTTTCCTTGTGTTTGCATCCTGGCTGGACGTAAAGCTGCTTTGTGGCCTTGCGGGATGAGTTGCACATTGTCCCTGCAGTTGGTGGTGTTCAAATGGGTCCCATTGCATCTAAACAACGGACCCATGTAAAGTGTGGGAGATGGTGTCTCCAGGAGACTATGTGTGAGGTTGTGTTCAATTTTGTGGTCTTTGTTCTCATGCTGTTCAGGGATGAAGTCCATCAGCTGGTGTAGACCATTGTCGGGCCACTGTGTCTCAGAGCGATGGCGTGCGCTTGGAAACCTCTCATCACCCTCTGGTGTGACAACCAGGTAAAGTCAGGAATGCTAACGAAAGCAATAGCTGGGAAACCTTAAGAGAGGAAACATGGTCGCAGCCCACCAAGCAGCTGGCAGCTCAGCAGTGTCTCTCTGAGTTTGCCTGATGGGCCAGCTCTGGTTTTTCTTTGCTCCTGCTCACCTCCAGCCTGGCTAAACTACATTACAAGAGCTGTGTGGACTGTGTTTCTCATCACACCCTGGCAGTCATGGGCTTCTGCAGGCCCCGTGGCTGAGGTCCTTGCATGGAGGCTGAAGCCTCGTTGATGGGTTCAGGGCAGTCAGTGTGTAGAAGGAGACCCCTTCCAAAGACACATAGGAACCCTGTTCTTCCAGATCCTCTCACTAGCATCAGGGCCATCCTCGTCTCATCTGCAGATGTGAAGGGTTAATGTCTCTTACTTTATTGTGCTAACAGATCAGGACTTTTTACCCTTTCTAGGTGGGCTTTGTCTGCTAGAGTTGCCCTGTGGAGGAAGGGGCTGCTCGTGGGATGGGAATGGAGAGGCTTTTTGTAAAGCCCCTTTGCGAAAGGCTTTCAGGGCCAGTTCTATGAGCTGGACCTGACAAAGTGAGGCTGGACAGAACAACACCCACCACTTCTGTGTGCTGGTATGTGGGTCTCACCAGTGAGTCAATCTGCCCCCAAAAGTCTTGGGTAGTGCTGGAAACAGTCCTTTCCTCCAGTGGAGAATCCACTTCCCTGCCGGTAGGTTTCTCAGTGCTGCTGTCTGATGAAAACCATCATGTATATGGCATGTCACCTAATCGCAGCGTTGTGCAAGCATCCTTGAGTCTTTGCCGGAGCCCTGTGAGATGGGAGAGGTCCTACTGAAACCACCCCTTGTGGACAGAGATCCCGACTCACTGGAAGGTGGAGGGACTTGCTTAAGACTCTGTTAACTTGTCTGCTTGCAGTCAGGTTGTGATCTCCAGCTTGGACAGGGAGATGCAGGTTTGCTTTGAGCTGGCTGGCCAGGGTGCTGCTGGCGGTGGAAGTGCAGCGTGGCTGGATTGTCCAGTTGTTTTGCCACCGTCTCAGCTGACTTCTGCAGCCTGTGAGGAGCTCAGCTTCTGCAGCTGCAGCGTCTGAGCCAGCGAGAGGCTGAGCCAAGATCAGCACCTGTGTTCTTGTTTCTTTTGGCCGGGCTGTCCCATAGGACACTTGTGGCTTTGCCTTCTGGAAGGTGCCCTGGCGTTTGGGCACTGGATGGAGACACAGCACTGCAGGGAGAGTTTGGTTTGGCTCTGGGTTCCCTGTCCTGAGCTGGAGAGCTGAGTCCTGAAGGCCTTTTCCTCCTGTAGATAGGGATAATATTTCTATTAATGGGGTGGTGTGACAGTCAAAGCCAAGTGAGCAGAGGTAATGCTGAAAGACCTGCAGGTGTTGGAAAAGCTACAAGAAGTCCATGCTGTGGTGATGTTCTCCTCTCTACTAATATACTCCAGGAGGCAGAAACGTTGGTCAAAACAGGGTTTGCCAAGGGTGAGCCAGTCTCTTTGGAGACTGCAGAACAGCGTCCTAAAGACAGGTCCTCACAAATGCCCGCATCCCTCGCCAGTGTCTGTGCCTGGCTGAAGAAACAGCCTGTGGCCGTGTGGAAATGCGTAGGGTTGGGTCATGGCCCAGGTGCAGGGCTGCGGGTGCTGTTTGATTTCCTGTGCATCTTTACAGCTCATCTCTCCAGCCCTTTCTCAAGAGGCTTTCTTGTCTCCTACACCAAACCTCCTCCCTTGTTGACTCTCCACAAGCTGGTTTCTACACCCAGATTTTGTGACTTATTTCCTTCCTCTTTGTCTCCTAAGGGTTTGATGCTGCCTGGTGGGTTCACTGGAGACCTCTATGAAGGGAGGGGTCAATCTCTCCTTTTTCTTCCCTGCAGACTGCTTCCCTTGATACAAAGCCTTTCTCCCCGTTGTGTTGTGCTGAGGGACCAGACATATGTCCGCACCTCAAGCCCATTTTCTTTGCTCACCCTGAGGATGTTCAGAATTTGCTAATAGGGTTTGTAGCTTATGACGACCACCCCTTTCCTCAAGCCTCAGGTGTGTAGCAGGCTGCTGCTACCGCTTTGAGACCTCTTTCCTTGGCGGCAGGGTTCAGGCACAAATCCCAAGCTTTAATTTCCCTTCCCAGCCTGGTACCACTCTGCCATCGCTGTGTTTGGCCAAGGCTGGTGGGACTCTGCCATCCTGAGCAGAGGGGCTGGGAGAGGGGCAGGCAGCAAGGTCCTCTGCAGGCAGTGCCGTGTGGCTTGGTGACTCGGCTTGTCCGGCGGAAAAGGAACAGCATTTCCCGTTGCCCAACAAGAGCTGCTGCGTGGTACGTTCCTGGTAACGTGCGGTGGGAAATCACCTCTCAAACCTGACCCACAGAGCTTGTGCTGATGAGATAAGCCCCTGCCGGATGGGATGTGCCCTGCTTGGCCGTGTTAACGCCTGTGTTGCACAAAGTGGGTTGCTCAGGCGGTGTTACTTCCTTCTCCAATGTGTTTGGGGTGACACCTGCACTTTCACCATTTCTCAGGGTGACCCAGGGCACGAGGAGAGGCCGGTGCAATAGGCAGGAGAAGGAGCCGGGAGGTGGTGAGCCTCCTGCTGCTCAGGCTGGCCGCTGTGGAGCGGAAGGGTTTCAGAGGTGCTGTTAAAGAAATTGGACATGCTCAACGCTTTCCCTGAGCTTGTGAGCTTGACCTGCCAAGGGGCAAACTGACAGCCCAGTTCCCTCCTGAGCCCTATCGGTGTGTGGGGCTGCACAGCTGGAGGGAAGCCCGGGAGGTTGGTGTGTCCACTCCCCAGCTGCAGGGAAGAATTAGTTGATTAAACCATCCCCAAGACAATAATAAGCTGCAAAACAAAGGCGGAGGATGTTGGCCAAGCAGTGCACACGTGTATCGGCTCTTTGTCGTGCAGTGCTCCTTTGGCTCCTGCCTTGAGCACGGCATCTGGGGGTCCATGGGGCAACCAGTGCGGAGTGGGATCAGTGCTTCGGTGGTCTCTGTGGTCAGTCCAGCGTGTGGATTGTGGGGGCAGATTAGGCTGCATGGGGAGGCAGAATCGGGAGATGATCACACCTTCTCTTATCTTAAACACCACCTCTTATCTAAAAGTCCTCACTTGTGTCTTCTGCAACAAAAGCTTCCAGGTTTGAGTAGAAATGAGTTTACCAGGTGGCAGCTGTGGTGTGGTTGGGTGAGGCTGGCTATGACGGGAACCTTGCAATAACTTGTCTTTGGTGCATGACACTTGTGGAAAGCCTCTGGCTGATTTCAACCATTTCCTTCCCCTGAACCCTGCTCTTCAGGTCTCTGTGCCACCCAGAGTGTGCGGTTTCACACCGGGGAGGGCAAAATGGCAGTGAGAATATGGTGAATGAAGGGAAAGGAGCGCAGCCCTCTGGCTTCACCCAGGTTTTCCGGGAGACATCCTCTGCAGTGTTAGGAAACACTTACTCAACCAGTCTAAGCTCTCGGTGAATGAGCCCTGGTTTCTCTGCAGCAAGTGTATCCTCTCCAGCTGCCTTGGTCCGGGGCCAGCGTCTGCTTTGCTCAAAGCCTGGGGAGCATTTCTGTATAAACCCATTTTGGGAGGGATGTTTCAGAGCTGTGACTGTTTCTGTTGTTGAATGTGATGACCAGCTCAATAAAATCGTTTCCCGGCCCCCAGGCTGAAGGAGCTGGGATTGTGCCGTGCCCATTGCGGGTGGTCAGTGTTCAAAGTTCAGGTTACACACAAAACTTTCCCTCTGCCCTGAACCCAGCCGTGTTGTGAGCAGGGCCGGGGCACACAGCCCACTGGGCAAGGCAGAGCAAGTATCTTGGTGGAAATAGTGACACTATTGCGTTCCCTTATTAGTTGTCCTTTCTAATTTCCCCCAAATTTTGACATGCGTGGACAGAAGAGCACTGCAAATCTTTTGCCATAAAATGTGCCTTCGTTGTCCAGCTGACTCTAGATCTGATTGAAATATTTTGTGGCGGAGGGTGATCAGTCACCCTTAGTGCAAACTGATTTTGAAATGCAAGTATAAGGTGTAATATGCACAATTGGGTGTTAGAAACTTTGAGCCTTACTGCTCTTGTAGAGGTAATTCTGATCTCCCTCCTTCATTATATAGATGTTATATATGTTTTCATACACTCAGAGTCATGTTGTGGAGGAGGCATAAAGCAGCAATTTCCATTTTTTCACTCTCTGTTTAGAGACCTCTGGGAGTCTTTGGGAGGAAAAAAAATGAAGAATATTTTTGTTATGACAGAAAGTTTATTGTCTTTTTTTGAAATTGCTTGCTTTCTTATCTTGCTCTCCAGTTGTTCTTAACATTTGGCCTTATGAAAGGTTGTTTTTATGGTTGTTGTTGAAATCTAACAGAAGCCTTCCTGTTGGACAGGCTTGGGGAAAACTTTGATTTACAAAGGTGGAAATTTTGGGAGTCTGTTAAGTGCTTCAGTGGGAGTCGTTCTGCAACATTATTGAGGTGGCATCTGCTGCTAGCCAGCATCTACTGACTTGCTCCGAGTAGAGTGAAATTGGGTGAAAGACTTCAGTGAGAGCTGGGCAAGGAAGAACCTCATGAGGTTCAACAGGGAAAAGTGTAAGGTGCTACACCTGGGCAAGAAGAATGTCAGGCACCAATACAGGTTAGGCGTGGACCTGCTGGAGCCAAGCTCCAAAGACAAAGATCTGGGAGTCCTGGTAGACAGCAAAATGACAATGAGCAAGCAATGTGCTCTTGTGGCCAGGAAGGCCAATGGAATCCTGGGCTGCATAGGGAAGAGTGTGGCTAGTAGGTCGAGGGAAGTCATTCTCCCCCTCTACTCTGCACTGGTGAGGCCACAACTGGAGTATTGCATCCAGTTCTGGGCTCTCCAATTCAAGAGGGATAGGGAACTACTGGAAAGAGTCCAGCGAAGGGCAACAAAGATGATTAAGGGATTGGAGCATCTCCCTTATGAAGAAAGGCTAAGAGAGATGGGACTCTTTAGTCTGGAGAAGAGAAGGCTGAGGGGAGACCTTATTAATGCCTATAAGTATCTCAAGGGTGGGTTGAAGGAGGAGGGAGCCAGACTCTTTTCAGTGGTTCCCAGTGACAGGACGAGGGGCAGCGGGCACAAGCTGGAACATAGGAGGTTCCACTTGAATATGAGGAAGAATTTCTTCACGATGAGGGTGACAGAGCCCTGGAACAGGCTGCCCAGGGAGGTTGTGGAGTCCCCTTCTTTGGAGATTTTCAAGACCCGCCTGGATGCAGTCCTGAGTAGCATTCTCTAAGCAATCCTGCTTCAGCAGGGGAGTTGGACTAGATGATCTATACGGTCCCTTCCAACTCTAAAAAAATTCAGTGAAATTCAGTGAATAGCAATTTGTAGAAAAACATCACTTCCTTTATCCTGAAACCATTACAGGTCCAGCCTGACTCTGGTAAGGGCAGGGCTGGGGTTGTTGCTGCTCCCCCTGTGCTCAAAGCAACTCCCTCTTGCTTCTGGCAAGATCTGAATCCATTTTTCCCAGTTCCTAAATCCTACTCATCTTATTTTAATTTTTTTTTTTAGCATTTTTCCTGTCAAGCAGGACGCTGCTCAGTTTGTACTGTGGTGAAGCCCATGGAGATGGGGGAAGATAAATGCTGAATGATGAAGGCATTTAGACATCAGAAGTCATTTCTAAAATGTCAGGAAGGAAAAGGATCTTTAAGCCACGCGCCCTTTGCCAATGGCAAAGCCGTTGCAGTGACGTTACCTACTTGGGTAACTACATCCGTGCGCTTCCCCTCCGACTCGGATGACAAAACGACTCATTGATGTTAGCGGTGTCCCCTTTCAAGTGATGTGTCCCTTCACAAGGATTTTCTCCCTTCACAAGCGTTGGAAGGCTGCTGTGACCCTCGGGTTGGTGAGGAAATCAAAGGGAATTCAGGCAGGGGCTCTCCTGTCCCTGGAAAATTCTTGCAAATTCTTGCCTTGGACTGAAGCACAAGGGAAAAGTGACCAAATAAATGGGAGACCTCCAGAGTAGAGATGTCTCAGGCACAGCAGCTGTTTTAGACAACAGGCCACATGAACTAGACCCCCTTCCCACCACATACAGACCTTCTGTTTAGACTCTTCAAGGAACAGTGGAAAATATCACTGGGTGTTTTTCTACATGAGTTTTGGTTTGGTCTGTCTGAAGTTCAGGACCTTCAGTGCCCTCAGTCAGTGGCCCAATAAATAGCAGTTCCTTCAGGGTCACATAAAGCTGTTAAGTCTAATACTACCGCTGGGAGCTTTTGTAGCCTCTGCCAAGGAAAGTGCCGTTCTTCTGAAGGAACGGGGTGGTAGGATGGTGCTTCCTCTGGGTGTATCTCCAGGGAGGGAGGAAGGGATCTGATCTGGACTCTAATTCCAAAGATCTGGGCTGGAGGACCTGGCACTGGGGACAAGTGCAGCGAGGATGTTGTCTCATCTTCTGGGTGTTGAGATGTTACAAGGAGCCCTGGTGTAGGTGTGAAATGTCAGCAGTGAATGTTTACCAATGGTGCCTGACGTGATGTGCAAGGACCTGCCTGTCATTTTGGACCATCTGTTTCTTGCTGTGGAAGTGTCTCTTGCCTTTCTTGGGGTCTTCCTCAGCCTGGTTCTTCTCTTTCCACTCATGGTCCCCACTGCAGGAGCTGCTTAGTTTTCCACCTTGAGCCTGCTCTGTAGCCTTCCTCCTGCCAACATACTGGTATCTTGGGGTTGATTTTTCATGGTGGATTTGATCCCTGATGCAGTACCCCTCTTGTGAACTTGTTTTTTCCTCGTTCAAGTGGTTCTTGCTGTCTCTGCCTCCCCTTTGTGTGGAAAAGACACACTTAGGCTATGCCTCTCCACTTGCTCAAGCCCCAGGGACTGGAGAGCTTGTCCTGATGTGATCCCCTAACATGCAGGGAGTACCCCTAACCCAGAGGTGAGAGAATTCCTTGCCAAAGTAACCAGGGAAATGGAAAATGCCTGCCTGACTGTATTTGAGCCCTTATGGTGGCTCTACCAAAGGACTCTTCTCAGGGAAGAAACTCCCCTGGTCTTTTTTCCCTTCCCTATTCAAGGCTGCGCAGTGCTGTGGGAACATGCTCTTGTGCATCCGTGCTTTGCGCTTCCTCCTCCCCGGGCAGGTGATAAACGAAGGAGAGCATTTCCCAGGCAATCTCTTCTGGGTCAGCCTCTATGGTGCAGTACTTATTTTGCAGGATTGATGTGTTGGGCACTTTTCTCTCTGGCTAATTCAAGCAAATGCACACAAATAACACTGCTTTTATCTGCCCAGGTCCAGACCGTGCTCAAAGCCTCCTCTTGATGTGACTCACTCCTGGGCAAGCCCTGGAGAAAACAGATGTGGTAATTCGGTTGCAGATCCCGTCCTTTTCTCACGGCCCTGTGGTCAACCAGCTTTGTCAGATGTGCCCTGGGTGGCTGATGGAGGAGCGAGGTCCTCTGAGCAGGAGCCTTGCATCAGCTGAGTGCCCACTCCTGCTCAGCTCCAGCCCTCCGAGAGGGATCCCCCTAGTTTGTGGGGGGACTCATTCCCACAGCCAAGTTGGGACACCATTTTCTATCAGCAGTATGGGTTTGGTTGTGGTGGAGGTGTTGGTGTAAACTGGGTTCTCCATCCATTGAGTAGTTCATAAAAAATGTGCATAGTGCCATTTGTTGATGTCCTCTCCTCTGCAGGCTTCTGAGAGGGTAAATTTTGTTAGCTGCAATTTTTTTTTGTTTTTACGAAATGGCATTTTTTTGTTATCCTCCTTTTCCCTTTCTCCTGTTTTCCCTTTCTGTGCCCTCCTTTTTAATCCTTAAGTAAAACCTCAACATAAAGAAACATCCATATTTTAGGGGAAAAAAACCCACATAAAATTGAGGGGGGAAGGTGGAATCCAATTTGATGAATAATAAATAATCTCAGGCTCAGTAAAGCCTCAGCTATTTTTCTTAAAACACTACTACCTTGATTTGCTGCTATAAATATTGGCCAGGTTCTTTCAACTCTTCTGAAGGTAAATGAGAAGCAAGTTGCCAGGTTTGCTGGGTATTGCGTGTCTGGGATGATGAAAGGGCCAGGGAGGCTGGAAGATCTGTAATTGGGAGTGGGGCGCTCAGCCGTGCGGTCTGGGAGCCCAAGCGCCGGGGTGCAGCAGGGAGGCACCCGCTTGATGTGGGATCTCCCTTTGCCCACGGTTTCTACCTGCCAAACACCAGATAACTCCCGCTGGCTCCAAGATGGGAGGATGCTAAAAGCGTTCCTGCCCAGACGAAGAGATGAACCTGGGTGTCGTGGCGCCGGGTGCACCCCCCGGCCATCCACATCGTTGCTCGAGGGCGAGGGGTTCAGAGCGCTGACGCTCCCCATGCACCCCATGGCGGTGGAGGAGCAGTTGGACGTCAGTGGGCAGGTTGGTGCTGTGATGCCTTTCCTTCCTTCCTTGTGGTTTAGAGGAGCATTTTTGCTTCCTCAGGTCCCACACGTGACAGCTGAAGCTTTGTCCTCTCTATGTTTTCAGTGAATCAAATTTTTGTTCCGCTTTCCTTCGCGATCTGCTTCGGGTGCCATAGAACCCCTTCTGCCTGACACCCTGGTAACTCTTAAACTCGCAGGGCTTGTCTGTGTCTGCATCTCTCTGTACTTACAAAGCCCTTGCAGCCCATCCTCTGTCCTGCCCTGGGGCAGGCTGGTGAGGGATTGCGTGTGGTCCCTTTCGGCACAGCCCAAGTTTTGGATTTGGGCTCTCCCAGCCCTGCCCAGCACAAGGCTTGAGCACAGGCCTGAAGGAGGAGATAAATACAGCCTTCGTGGGTCCAACTGGAAGCACCTCCTGCTTCCAAGAGTAACCGTGAGGGATGCTGTGGGGTTAAAAGAATTAGGGGCACGTGTAGACCCATCCTTCCCTGGCGGGCAGCCCTTGGCAAGCTGTGGTTTAAGCTCTACTTCCCCAGCAGAGATGGTTTCCAGTCCATCATGATCAAGAGAGGATGACTTCTTCTCCAGGAATTTATACCCTCCTTTTTTATCACAACTTAAGCTTGTCCTCCAGGCTCTGTGGACGTGGCCCCATCACCAAGGCTGCTGTTACTTTCCTGAGAGTTTGCTCTACACCCTGTGGATCAGGATCCAGGCAGTGCCCGCTCCACTGGGGCAAGGAAGGCAGTGAGACCTTTCCATTTCTTCCTGCTCTTTCGCCTTGCAGGTTCAAGACCAAGGAGGAGGATGTGTCAGGCTGGGAGATGTCCTGCTGTACACTGGCAAGGACTTTCCTTGTGGTGGCTGATCTCATACCCTCAGGGGGCTGACTTGACTGGCCAAACTGTTGCAGAAACCAAGTCCTTGAGAACAGTTATCTGAAGAAAAGAAACATTTGGGGATGTTTGTCCCTTAGCTTACCTAAGGGTTATTAATGACTTTTCAGTGGAGTTAATTAAGCAGGTGCATTGACAATGACATAGCAAGAGCTGTGTTGCTACCAAGATAAACGTCAAGTGGTCTCCAATGGTGTCCCCATGTAGGTGCCGTTGGTGCTACCCTGAGGGCTGGAGCAGCAGTGAAACCTTCTCGTCCCTGGTCTGAGAGGGTTCTACTGTTACTGGTGGGGTGTTTTTGCGACTTGGCCAAGGGGGGCTCTCCGGCAGCTCTGCCCGGAGAGCCTGTTGGCGGTCCCTGCCTGTGCCCGGCTGTGCCGCAGTCGGCCCCAGTAGCATCGCCTCCATTTCCATGGCAACAGCACGTGTGCGACCGTAATAAAGTCAGATTACAGCTGCTTCCCCCTGTGTGCAGGCAGGAAAGGAGTTTTCTGAGGTAAGAGCTCAAATGACTTGCAGAGGAGCGTTTTGGCTGGGGAAAAGCAGACTTTCCAGCATCAAGGGAGGCTGTTTGTGCAGTACTGGAAATGCTAACGAAGATTGAGTGAGTTTTCTGGGGTGGTTTTTCACTCTGCCAAGTAGATTTCATGCACACTTTTAGTAGGAGCTAAATTTAAAGGGTGATTGTCCAGAAAGGGCGATGGAGCAGGTCTCTGAAGTCTTTCCCTGTCCTGCAGGGCAAGAACACAGCCTGTGTGTTTTCTTGGAAGTGGCTTTAAAGGTTGCTGTGGGATCCATCCTCAGCTTAGAGTCTGCTGCTGGGATGGCTGTTTGTCATGGGCTGTGGGGAGAGCTCAACACAGCCCTTGAATTTGATCTCCTAAGAGCATGAGCCGGGCAGGACTGTGTTTTTGGGTTGGCCAGTGATGAAGATGAGACCATGCTTGCTCTCTTGCCATGGCAAGCCTGGAGGACAGAGCTGCTTTGTTACCTCTCAGCAGCGTTACCAGTGTCCTTCAAGCTGACCTGGAGGAAAATGGAAAGGTTCATTTGTTCTGCAAACCCTGGTCTATCCTGCTCTTCTTCCATCATCCTTCTATTGTGTCTCTGCTGGGGTAATCTGCAGGGTAATCAGCCCTACCCTCTCTCATGGTAGGTGACCTAAGGATCCTCTGGCCAAAGGACTTGCATGGTTCCTGTTCCCTCTGCAGCAACCTGCTAACCTCCTATGGGGTCAGGCATGAGCAGCAAAGCCCATGACACGTTATACTGGTAGGGCAGGGACTGCAGCTGATGCCGGGGGCTACACAGCTTCACAGATGATGCCTTTGCAACATCCTGACATTGTCTTCTCCTCTGGAGCATGTGTTGTAGTGCAAAGGTGTCCGTTCGATATCTCTGGAAGTCTCCTCCTAATGAGGCCGTGGTGGGACTGTTGGTTGGCTGCTCTTCAGCCCTGGCAGCACAGCAGCTGAGTTTGCAGGCATCCAAACTAGGAGTCCTTTGACCCCAGTGAGGCCGTTCCAGCACTTTGGTTAAAAGCAGGAACCCTTTTAATGTGGTCAGACCTGGCTTTCCCTCTCCGGTTCAATTACAACTAGTAAAGTGAGACTCCTGGAGGGGTTTAGGAGCACAATTTCTACTTAAATACCTAAACCGTACACAAGACGAATGGGATTTAGGCACTGCGTGGGTTTTGGAGGACTGGGCATCTGAGCTGTGCTGTGGTGGGAGCAGGGATGCTGGGGTGGGGAGGGCACCGAGGGAACCTTCTGCTTTCTGAGAACACCAGGTGCATCACGGTGAGGTTTCTTTGGTCTTTCCCCGCTCAGCCTTGTGGGGTAACATCAAAGGAGACTGGAAACAAATAGAGACCGAGGTAACACCTCGTCATGGGAGCCCTGGCCGAGGGAAACCCGCCTGCCCGGCTCCATCAGGCTGGCGAAGCCGGCTCTTCCCAGGGCAGTGTGCAGCCGTGCCAGCCCTTCCCTGGGCCGCCTAATTGCTGTGCGGGGACGGGACTCGGCCACTGCCCAGGGCAGCTGCTTACAGCAGAAAGGAGGGCCAGTGGGGTATGGCAGCCCCAGGAAGCTCCCAGAAGGTTTTAGGGAAGGATTTGGGTGTGTGTTAAAAAAGATCAGGCCCCAGGTACTGTCAAATGTCACGGAGGTTCAGGACCACAAACACCCTGTGGTTTACTGTCTTCCCCCACCCCATGCCTGCCACCACCTCTCCTGTGTTCCTCAGGAGGTGGCTATGAGCTGCGTGCATGTTTTGGAGGTGTCACCTGTGTGTCACCCAGCGGGTGTGAAAACCAGGGGCTGGCTTTAGCACCAGCCCCACCGGAGGGATCTCAGCGGTTTCAAAGCATCCTCTCTGCTCAAATGAGCTTGGCTTGCTTTCAGCAGTCTTTCACTCCAGCACCAAATTCCTCCTCGGAAAGTGTAATATTCATGAAGGAGATACGTTAATTAGCAAGCCGTCTGCTCCCTGCTTTGGCATGTGAGTAGGTGGTGTTACCTCTGGAATTAGGTTGAAATCCGGTTGGTATTTAGGTGCATTTGATTTGCAAGAGCTTGGAGGCCCCTGAAAGAGCACCTCTAAAGCACATTGAGCTACATGCAGCCTTTACATTGTGTGGTTTCTCTCTGTAGGTCTGGAGCATGCAAGGAGACCTCATTCCCAAGCTGGTGTCCCCCAGCCACCTGAATAAACCGCGGACAGCCCACCGCCAGCAGTCGGAACAGATCCTGTCCTTCATGAGCCCATCCTCCCTTGATGGCAGAGCATCCACGAACAGATCCGTGATTATCTCGGACTTCGTCATGGAAGTTGCTCAGGGGAAGCATATTCTCAAATTGCACTTTATCTTTGGTTGGAATTCAAACGAGCAAGTCCTGGTTATGCAGCTTTGCACGTGGCTTTGCTGCTGTCCCCAGCCTGGAAGAATGTTACTGCTGCCCTTAGAGAGGTATAAGCCCAAGGGTTACATTTCAGCCTGTTACTGAACTCTGACAGCATGAAAGTGAAGACAAAAAGTTACAAGTACCATCAAACCCCCTTAATTTCAAATCAGTTCTTGGCTGTTTCCACCACCAACATTGTTCCAGTCCTAGTATATAGTCTTCAAGGATCAGTAAGTTTTGGCAAGTTCTCTAGAGCATGAGGATCCAGGATCTCTGGAATTCAGGGTGTTTTTTTCCCCCAAAATCTTTTAAGAAGTCTCCCCCTTCTGCTAAATTCTAGGAGTAAGAAGGTATAGAGTGAAGATGCTAAAAAAGACTACAAATCTTGCTTGTGTTGTAGTTGAGAAACAAAAGTTTCTTCCCTTTTGTAAATGATTTCCAATGGTTTCAATGTTTTCTTCTTTTTTTTTTTTTTTTCTTTTCATTTTGTCACAGAAAAAAAATGAAAAGAAAGAAGGGGGAGAAGTAATAAAAAAGGCCAAATATTTCATTTTCCGGTTAATCTTTTAAGAACTTTAAAGAGAAATGAAGTGGTTTGTGCTAATTTCTGGAAAAAGGAAGAGAAATTCCACTTTCTGCATGTGATTCCCCCACCGCCACCACTTGAAATAATTCATCCTGCCTTAAATTAAAAAGTTTGATTTGGAAACTGGGGCAGAAGGTGAGTGTTTGTGGGTGTGTTGGCAGTGACATCCTGGGTAGATAAAAGCTTTTGGAAGGGCAGCGTGTAGCCCCAGCGCTGCAGGATGAGCTATACTGGGACTCTCTTTGGGTAAAACCACGGCGGGTGCTGCTGGGGTGGACGAGGAGGTGAAGATGCCAGCCCAGAAAAATCTTTAAATACTTCCAACACAGGAGCTCAGCCCCCACTCCTGTTAATTTGGGAGCTACTCCCGGCTGCTCTCTCTGGGTCTGGGGGATGCCCAGGGGAGCAGCCTGGGCACGCAGCATCCCTAAGGGCAGCACCTTGCTCTCTCTGCCTGGATATTTTGCTGGGCATCAAAGGGACTGGAGGAAGAACCCGGCTGCAATGAAGGGTGTGTGCCCTCCTTTACCATCAGAGCCTCTCTAGAAGATGTTCATCACTGACGCCACGTTTCTCTCATTTAAAGGGAGGTTTCTGCATCCCTGCTCTGGACCACACAGATCCATGCTGCGAGACCTTCCCCTCAGGGTAGACAGAGGCTTTGTTGAGCCCATGAACTCCTGGTTATCTGTGGCATGAGGATGCTCCCAAGCCAGGTTCAATGAGAGGGACTGAGCTGGGTGAGTCGTTTCCTTCCTGCCTTTTCTGAGCCTTTTCCAGCCAGTGTCACCCAGCTCACCGAACACCAGCCCTCTGGGGCTGCCTCTCCATGGCAGTTTACTGGGAGAAAAGGTGTCAGGGGCACCCGGCCATGCTCCCTGAGGTGCCAGCCAACTCTGTGAGCAGCGAGGCATCCTTTGCTGGTGCCTTCGGAAGCAAATCCTGCAGCAGGGGACCGCTGTTGTGCCTGCTTTCCCCAGCCAGTGATGTTGGGGAGGAGAAGGCGCGTGGGGAGAGAAATGACTTCACAGATCCGCTCCGGGAATCGGTCACCCCCTTCCCGCAGCGAGGGCTGCTGGAAGGGAGCCTGGGCGAAGCACTGCCAACGATGTCTTCATCCTCGTACCCCGTTACAGGCGGTGTTTGCAAACGCTGAGGCGGTGCTGCTCGGTGAGGAGCTAGCCAGATTGGCTGAAAACATGGCTCATGGTGGCTCTGCTCAAAGCCTCGAGAGCCTCATGGTGTGTTTTGGCTCATGGGTCAGAGCAGTGGGTTAAGATGGCTCTGTAGGAGTGGAAGAGGTGAAAGGAGAAAGCTGGTGATTTGGCTGCTTTTCACAAAGTAAATGAACGGATGGTTCTTGTAAGCTGTCTCACGTAAAACCCCAAAGGATGGGGGCAATTAATCAATTAATTTCACTAGCCCATAGCAAGGGTGCTGGCCACGGCCCTGGTAAGCAGTTGATGGGGCTGTGGAAGGCGGCTGCCTCCCTTGCTCTGATCCAAACCAGTGCGACCACCCATGCTGGCTGTCCAGAAACCCCGGGGTCACCCTGGCATCCTGCCGTGTCAGAGCCTGAGATGAGAGATGTCTTCAGGATCAATAATCTTGGGGGGGGGGGGAAAAGCAGGACCTACTCCTCTCTGTTCCCCCAATGGGGAAGATGTGGCAAAGCCTTTCCTGTGTTCAAGTTAGTGCTCTAAGAAGAGGGAAGATTTCTAGCAGCCTATCTTCTTTTCAATCCTGTGGTTAATTATATTAAATAGTTATGGGATTTGGCTCATTTACCCTGTGCTTTTTCACACCCTGGCTGTCCACGTGATGACAAGTACAAGACGAAGCGATAAGGGGAGGTGGACTTCATGCCCAGCTCCACTGCTGCCGTGGGATGTGGCCGTGCCATGGACCTGTGCTGGCTCCTCCGCCCGATGACAGTGAGCTCAGAGGTGTGGAGGCTGATGTGAGCCACATGCCGAGCACCTTGAGGAGGAGATAATGCAGCCATGGTGTCTGGAGCGCTCTGGAAGCTCCAGTGCGTGGCTGGGAGCTGTTGCATCTTGCTGTGTAATGAAACACTGCCACACCTGCCCAAATTTCCCTGTAGCCTGGGGCTTGGGTGGAAATGGGTTGGATCATTAAATCAAGCTACTTAAGAGCTACTTGAAGATGTGAAATCAGGCGGATGAAATGGCGATCGTGTCTAGACGATCCCCTGAGCATCTGCCTGCCTCGAACAGAGCTGCTGTTTGCAGCGACTCTGGTTCTTGGCTTGTGCCCCTGGAGGGACAGGCAGAGCTTGCTCGTGCAGAAAGCCCAGCTGAGCTTCCTCTCCATCTTGGCAGAGCGGTTGGGGCTCATCTGAAAAGACCAGGATGTCACCTTGCATTGAGGAGCCAGCCAGCAAGCTCAGGTTGGTGGTGCCTGTTAGGGCAGGACCTAAAGGAGATCTAGGAAGAGGCGTGCAAATCTGGGGTGCAGACCCCAGATGCTGGTCTTGGGGCAGAGTCAGTCCTGCTTTGTGGAAATGTTCACGTTGCTTTTAGGAAGGCTCTGCTTAACTCCTCTGTGTTTGTGCCTTCTCCCGGCCTCCCCTTCTTCCCCTGGACTGAGATCCCAAAGAACTGGGAAGGAAGCTGGGTGGGAGAAAAAACCTTTTAATTTGAAAGGAGCCACAGGGTAAGCTGACACATGCCCCGTCCTCATGCATTTTGGATCTTCCTTAGCACGTTGCCTCAGGCAGCTCAGAAGGCTGCTCAGAGCAGCTCACTGCCTGTCTGCATCCCTGGGGGTTTCTATGTTGCTCCCTCACCTTCCCTTCCCAGGGCGTGAGAGAACTCCTGAGAGCCAGGACCATGCACTGGGGTCTGATAATGCAACGTCCTTCCCTTTGGTAGTCAAGAGTGCAGGGTAGCAGGCTAATTTCATGCTACATGTTCATCCTACAGTTCCTCAATGGAGAATGACATGTATCACCTTGGGGCAAGGGGGTGGATCAGACCATGGGAGCCACAGTTTTCCCTTGGACACTTGTACAGAGCTGGAGCAGCTCCAAGCACAGCTCCCAGGCTTGGTGCCTGCTCCAAGGGGCTGATGGAGCATCCAGGTTTTGGCTGGCAGAAGAAGCCAGGCCAATGGTGCTATGAAACCTGCAGGATCCTGCTGCAAGACCAGCTCAGCTGCTTCTTCTGGAGGAGCTGTTTGCTCTGGTGCAGAGAAGGGCCGGAGACTATTTACTGGTGAGGAAGAGCAGAACGGGTTCAAAAGTGGATGTTTTGGGAGTGACTTCAGCTTGGAGTGTCTGTTTGGGGTAGCTGTGGGCCACAAGCCATGGTACCTTGATGGGTAAAGTATCCCCATGCGTGTGTTTCGTAAGGCTGTTTCATTCGGCACTGTCTGCTCCCTCCACGCAGCTTGTTGCTAATGAATCTCTGCATCTTACCTAGGAGACAGACCGATGCTGGTGCGGCATCAGCCAGGCTTCGGATGGTACCCAGGATGCCCAGTGAGAGAAGGGCTGTCACGCTGGAGCTGAAACCCAAACGCAATTACGCCTGCGAAGCTGTGAGGAGCTCGCCTGGATCAGGAGGAGGCAGACTGCTTCGCTCCCTGCAGAAGGTACCAGCAGCAGCCAGCAACTGGTTGCTGCTTATTGCTGAAGCAGCATTGATTTTTACCACCAGCTTCTCCTCTCTGTAACCACAGCTCTGAGGCACTGGCTGGGCTGCGGCAGGGGAAAGGGCAGCCGGCAGGGTGAAGATGGATGGAGGAGCAGCAGTTTTCAGTATGAATAAATGAGATGCAGGCAACTTGTTTTTCTCTTGTTTCGCTGCCAGTTGCCTTTCATGCCTGTGTAGTGAGATGTCAGTCCAGGATGTTCCCCTTGTCTCTGTGGGTCTGCATGGCACTGGGTTGGTCTGTAAATCCCTGTCCCCTGCATGGGGACAAATGCAAATGCTTGATCACCCACTGCCTCTCCAGGTGACGTTCGGAACGCGCTTCCCTGCGCTCCTGCCACCTCCTTGCAGTGGTAGCTCAGAAGCACCTCCCAGGCTGTAGCATCTGCTATCTTTAGCTTTACAGCTCTGAAATGCATGTTGGCTCCATCACATGTTTAGCACTTCTGACTGTGGGATGTGCCCAAATATTAAGTAACTTCCCAAGCTGTGTCTGACTAGGACAGATGGGATCTAGGACTGTTTCTTTCCACTTGGATCATGGAGAACATTTAGATAGATAGTCAGAAGAGATTCTGCCCTCCCCAACCTGCTGGTGGGAGAGGCAATAGCTGGGAGAGACTTGGGTTGAAGGTTTGCTTGAAGAAAGATAAAGTGCAAGTCTACTGGAGATGCGTCTCTAGACCTGAAGATACCTTAAGCATTTTTCAGAGGACCAAACCTGATGCTAGATGGTTGTCCATCACTGTCAGAGGGAATATTTGGGAACCAAAAGCCCAACTCTGGAACTTGGTTTTGCGTTCCTCTTTCTTAGGAACAGGGCTCAGCATGTGAGACCTGCCTCTCCCCACAGGAAAGGGGCTGGGCAGCCCAACAGGGTGAATAACACAATGGCTGTAGCCCCCCCTTCCCCAAAGTAGCCTCGGGCAGCTCCCATTAGACCACTTTAAATCCAGCCCTGCTTGGCCTCCGTGTCCGATTTAAACAGCGTGACCGAATACTTGCCAACGGGGAAGCCTTGTTTGATTGTGGAGGTAATAAGATGATTCGAACACAAGAGCTGATAGTTTCAAGTAACTGAAACTTAACCTCGCCGTATAAAGCGTTATTGTACTGCCACAGAAATCCTCTGTCCGGGAGAGCACAGCTGCAGGGGAAATAAATGCTCTTCTTTTTTCTTTCCTTCTTTCTCTTTTTGCTGTTTGTTTGTTTAAAACCCGGGGACCTCGGGTTGGTTTGCTCTCGTTGGCCGTGGAGCGGTGGTGGGATGTGGGCACTGAGCTCTGCCCAGGGAGCTGGGGCTCTCCAGGGGACTGCGGGGCAATTCCCTTTAATCCAGGGAATTAAATCCCAAGCAAAGCTATTGACAGTCCTGGGTTTAGTTGAGATCCAAGCCAAATCCCAGTCCCATTGATGTTAAATGGGAGCTTTAGCTGCTGGTTTCAGAGGGATCAGGGCTGGGACCTGCTGCCAGGTGTTTGGCACATCTTCCCTCAGCAGGACAGGCTGCCCCGGCCAGGGACAAGCACGCGGCTGGGATCCCGCTCCCTGGGTGCTGCAATGATTGCAGACCACTTAGAATGGCAGTGGGGTGCCCTGGTTGTGCTTCCCCTCCCCTGTGCAGGTCCTGGCTCCAGACCGAGCCCACCTTGCTCGGCTTGAGGCGTCTGTGAAACCTCACCAAGCAGCAGCTGCTAATTGGTGAATGGTATGAAGTTGCGGCAGGGGAGGTTTAGATTAGATATTAGGAAGAATTACTTTACTAAAAGGGTGGTCAGGCACTGGAACAGCCTGCCCAGGGAGGTGGTGGAGTTGCCATTCCTGGAGGTATTTAAGAAACATGTAGCCGTGGCACTTCAGGGCATGCTCTAGTGCCTGAGATTGCTGGGTTGGGTGTTTTGTTGTGTGGTTTTTTTCTTTTTTCTTTTTTTTTTTTTGTGTGTGTGTGTGTGTATGGTTGGACTCGATGATCTCAAAGGTCCCTTCCAACCATGAAGATTCTGTGATTCTTCAGTCATCTTCTCGAAACCATCTCCTGATACAGAAACAGCCCATCACTGCCTGTAACCAGCAGGAATGACAGATCCTGCCAGCATCTGTTTTGAATGTCGAGACAAATGGGTCTGGGATGGCTTTATCTGGGGCTGGAAAACCACTACCACCAACAGTGTTGCACCAGGGCTACCGCTCGCCTGCTGCCACCGTGCCGTGGGGCCAGGAAAAGCACTCCCAGACAGGCTGACCTTCCTACTTGTGTTATAAATGGGGTAGAAAACCACATGTGTTTGAATTTATATATGTGAGTGGCTGTTTTGGGCAGAAGGTGCTGGTCCCTGGTTGCTGGGAGCTGCAGGCGCAGCTACCTCCACCGGCGCTCCATGTCCAGCTCAGGGCTGAAGAGACCTGGCCCAGTGGCCGTATTGCCCGACCCACGCAGCTGTGTTGCTTTTCAGACTGTGTTTATGAAGGTAAGGAGATTTTTTTTTTGTTTGCTTAGGTTTATTTTTTAAAAGCTTCCTATTTTTGTGAATTCCTCGCCCACGCAGATCAGTGGGGTGGGGAGGCAGGGTCTTAGTCCAATTGGTTTTGGGTGCACTCAGAAATCCCCAGGGGGATTTTTTTTTCTGGCAGGACTGGGATACTCTCTTCCCGCTCGTAGCTACCATAAAAACATTTCTTCTGATAAGTTGCACTTATTTATTTGTCCAAACACACAGCAGCCCGAGCCTGTGTTTGTATGTGTGCTCAAATGTCTTCCGGAAGCCACTCCTACCACCCCTGCAAAATAGTTGGAGGGTGACACAAGAATGATAAATATCTGGCCAACGGGAATGCTTTGGAGTGAATGAACGGGAGTTGTGAATGGGAACGGCTCTGCACAAGTAGCGCTGTGGCGGTGGAGACTTTACCCGGTGTGAGACCGAAATAACTGAGGCGATGCCCTTGTATCCCAGGGGAGAGGCAAAGACCCTGAGCACCCGGCTCGGGAAAGTCTCTCGCACAAGAAAGAGGCTTCAGTAGATGCTTCGTCCAAGCTTTTCTGCTGGCATGGATCGAGGTCTGGTGATTTGTACCTGTTGCAGGAATCAGTTGTCCTGTTCATCAAAGCTTTCAGCTTGGTCACAGGATATTTGTCAAAGATGTTGGCAGGAATCCTACTGCTTGGGACTGAAATAATGTCACTTTATTGTTAATATCCAGGGAAGGCCTCAGCGACTGTCTGTACTAAACACTGGTTCACATGCCAGTAGAATCCTGCTGGCGTAAGTATGTTTCTAGACAAACGTGATTTTTTTTCTTTGCTCTTGGGAGCTAGCAAAGTCTTATTATTTTTTATTATTTTTCAAGCATCGCCTCTACAAGCTACTCAAACTTCTCCAAGGGAATACCTTTGCCATTACTACTAGGCAGGTGCTTTTTAAAAGGATTAGAAAAAATGAAGCCTGAAATGAAATCCAGAAATAATCAAATCATCCGGTTCTGAAATTGATTCTAAATGCAAACCTTTTTGGAGAAATTTGTTTGAAACATTGCGAGGGATGTGTATTGACTCTTCTGACTGCAGGTCCAGCCACAAATCATTTGTGACTTGAGTGAGAAATGTGTGTAGCTTCAGTGGGGGCTGAATTTCCACCAGCAGAGACGTCCTGGCAGGTGAAAGGGTTGCCTTTCAGCCCAAAATTGGGTTCTGGGGCAGGGATTGTCCCTCCTCGGTGTTCCTGCTGCCTTCGCTGCTCCACACTGGTGATGCTGGCCCTTCCCTCTGAATGATTTCCCATGGGAACTTTGGCTTTCCCAGTTGACATGTCCCCAGTGAGACGTCTTAGGCGATGGGGTTGCTGGGGTGCTGTACCTCACACCATCCAGCGATGGAAGCAGGAGGGGACACTGGGTCCTGAGCCCAGGGCTCAGTGTGTCCTCCTCTCCGGGTAACGCCGGGGCAGAGGCTGCCACTCCTCTCACGAGCACATGACACCCCAACCCACCAGTTGCTTTGCATCCCCAAAGTGATTTTCACTGGTTTATGGGTGTCTTCCTCAGTCTTCTTTGGAATGCTTGGGCTTTTACTGAAAAACATTGCAATAATGGGAAATGGTTTTGACAGAAGATCCGGCCCTTTTTCTTGTATGTCCTCAGCACAGAGGCAGCAACTGTTAGGAGAAAACCCCAAATATTTTCCGGATGACGTGATTCTCATCTGCCGCTGTCGTGGGCACTGGGGAAATGCAAGAGCACTTCCAAACATCGTTGTAAACTTTACTCTGCCGGCAGTACCCTGAATCTGCCGCTTGCTCTTATTTTTCCCAGGGCAGTGAAGAACCGAGTCTCTAAGCTCGGTTTCATGGCCCATGTCTGCCACGACCCACAGTGCAAATAGCCCAGCTTGGCTCTGCGACCCTGGAGGTGCTGATGGTGGGGGGCTCCATGGACCACGTGGCCCTGCACCTTGCATCTCTCCTAGCCCCCATCTGCAGCACATTTGCAGCTCCCTCAGGGATTGCTGGTGTCCTAGGACCCCACCATTCCCTGACCTGAATCTGTGGGACCTGACCTGACCTCCTCTGTGCTTCCTTTCTTCTCACTGCTGCCCATAATTAGGGGCAGATCTCAGACAACATACCCATGTAGGAGTGGGAATGGTAGTTGATGTGGCTCAGGCTGGCTAAGGAGGACCTCAATAATGGACTCAAACCACAAGAACTAGGGTGGCTGTGCTCTGGGATGGGTGCGATCTCCCCAAAGGCCTCCCTAAGTCCTTGCCTTCTCAACTCAGGGTCCTTCAGTGTGTACCAGACACAGATCCCAGGAAGCTTGAAGTCACGTGTCACTTCTGCAAGCCTTGGCCTGCCCATCTCAAGCCAGAGGTGCCTGATGGAGTTCCTGTTATCTTTCACAGGGGTCTAGAGCAGGGACCCTGGCTCTGCTTGCATCTCCCCAACTAGAGGTATCTCCAACTGCCAGTGTAGCATCACTCTTCTCCACCAGAGATGCACAAGCAGGGAAACTAGGCAGAAGCATGGGGTTTATCTGCCTTGTCTCTTGAGAAATCTCTTTTTCTGCATTTGTTTGGTGACCTGTGCCTTGGCCCAGCTGGGGAAGAGCTGTTTTATGGCGTGTGGTTGGAAAAGAGAGACTGAATCAGAGAGTTTTGGCAGCAGCTGGGCTGAAGGTGGGGTTTGAGCATGGTACTGGCTGCAGGAGCTGCGAAGGCTTGAGCAGCCCCCCAGGAGCCTCCCCAGCTGCTCCCGAGCCATCCGTACCTCTCCTACAGGCAATCCTCACCGGTGTCAGGATTTCTCTCCGTGTGCCTTGCTCCTAGGAGGGCTTTTCTCCTCATGGGGAGGGTTGCACGGAAATAGCGTGATGTGGGAATGGAGAACTGGGCAGAGAGAACCTAATGAGGTTCAACAAGGGCAAATGTAGGGTCCTGCACCTGGGGAGGAAGAACCCCAGGCACCAATATAGGTTAGGGATGGATCTTCTGGAAAGCACTACTGAGGAGAAGGATCTGGGAGTCCTGGTGGATAGCAAACTTGCCATGAGCCAGCAATGTGCCCTTGTTGCCAAGAGGGCCAGTGGGATCCTGGGCTGCATAGGGAAGAGTGTGGCCAGCAGGTTGAGAGAGGTCATTCTCCCCCTCTACTCTGCACTGGTGAGACCACAACTGGAATACTGCGTCCAGTTCTGGGCTCCCTAGTTCAAGAGAGACGGGGAACTACTGGAGAGAGTCCAACGTAGGGCAACTAATATGATTAAGGGATTGGAGCATCTCCCTTACGAGGAAAGGCTCAAAGAGCTGGGGCTCTTTAGCCTGGAGAAGAGAAGGCTGAGGGGAGACCTTATCTATGTTTATAACTACCTAAAGGGTTGGTTGAAGGATGATAGAGCTGGACTCTTTTCAGTGGTTTCCAGTGATAGGACGAGGGGCAACGGGCACAAGCTGGAACATGGGAAGTTCCATTTAAACTTTTAAACATTTAAACGAGCTGAAACTTCTTTACAGTGAGGGTGACAGAGCCCTGGAACAGGCTGCCCAGGGAGGTCGTGGAGTCCCCTTCTCTGAAGATTTCCAAGACCCGCCTTGATGCAGTCCTGAGTAATGTGCTATAGGAAATCCTGCTTTAGCAGGGGAGCTGGACTAGATGATCTCTAGAGGTCCCTTCCAACTCTGAAAATTCCATGGTTCCATGGGAATCTGCTCTTTGCGCCGAAGGGGTTAAAGCCTGCTCCCTCCTTCTAGGCTGACCATGGAAAATGCTGCTCACGCCAGAGACTAAATGCAGGACAGAAACTAGGGCTCCTAGGATACAATAATACAAATAATACAACTTGTTCCACGAGCGGCGGAAGCCAGCAAAGCCCGGTTTCCGACGGGTCTGTGTCGTGGGGTAAAGGGTGCGCGTGGGCTCTCGCTGGTGGGTAAAAGCTAAACATGCGCTCGTCCGCTTCTCATCAGCCACCAGACTTCACAAAATTTACATTCCCATAATAAATGGGAGCCCCTGTAGAGTGTGGCTGAAAAAAGGAGAGGCGGAGAGGAGGGGTGCATGGATGGTATGGCTGTGTAAACCTTGTTTCCATAGAAAATCAGGTTGTAAAATGAAGGATGCAGGCAGAGCATCCTCTGGGGAAGCTTAATGACATTTCCACCAGTTTCTGCCCCAAATTACATATGCGCTTTGTGGTGATGCTCATTTTGCTGGAGGCAAAGGCGCCTCAAAAGGCAGAGGAGCCCCACGGCAAAGTGTTGGGCTGGGGCACTTTGGGTCTGCAGGTGAGAGGAGTTGTTCTGTTTAGCCGTCTGGCTTTTGGCCTCCAAACTGGAGAAACCTGTGTCCAACTTCCCATTTCAGCCTAGGCTTGGCATTTTTGGCATTGATCACCCTGCGGCTCAGATTTAGGGATATCTTGGGGCTGGTGGATGCTCAGAGCAGAGCCCTTCCACTGTCCTCTGCACCAGGCATGGAGTAACCTCCTGAGCTGTATCCAACACAGGGAAGATGCAGCTGTCGCATAACCTGGCGATAGCTTCTGGTGGCCGCATAAAGAAAACACCAGCTTAGTTCTCTATCCTTTTTCTGCTGGGATCACATCATGCTTGTTTTTTAGGAGAGAATAAATGTGTGACAGAGATGTTCAGCAGATACATGCTGGAGTCCCACAGGAGCTAGACCTGCATCTGTTTGTCACAAGCCCCTTCTTGACAGCATCACCAGCCCATGCCACCCTTCAAGGGACAGAGGAGCAGTGGGGATGAGGCAGAGGTTTCTAATTAAACCCAACAAAGATGTGCTTGTTGATTTTTTATTTTTCCCTCATTAGGATGTGGTGGAGGCTCCTTTGTGATGCACTGGCGGAGAGGAGGAGGAGGAGGAGGAGGAGGAGGAGGAAGCTGCTGCGTCATCTTCATGCAGTGGATGTCAGTGGGGCCACTGGTGTCCTCTCACTCCAAGCACACACTGGTGGGGAGAAACACTGGCAGAAATCCATGTCCTACAAGTGAGTAGGGGAGACGGAGGAGCCCCATTCCTGTCCCCACTCACCTGGGTAGGGAGCAGCATGGTCCATATCCCCTGTTCCTAATCTCCTGAGCCAACCGGGGGAGTTGTGGCTCCAGGGTGTTCCTTGACAAGTTGTCCCTTGTTTTGAGGGGTGCACATCAATGCTGTCCCCAGCGAGCTGGGGTGGCCAGGAGGCTGTTTGGCGTTACTGGGAGGCCAGACCTGAGCTGTGGGGTGTGCAGGAGGACGGCATAGGCTGAGATGACTTGTCACTGCAAAAGCACTAGACGTTCCTGGGATGCTCTGTAAGATTAGTGTGAAGAGGAGGAGAGGGTCTTAAGGTAAACAGAGCAAAGCTGGCAGATGACTGCGCCATCTATGCGCAACCTCGTCTAAGACTATTTATATAAATCATGTGAAACCCAAATTAGAATTTCATCCATCTGCTGTGCTGTAAGTTTCTCTTCCCCTGGCACAGCAAGCCAAGAAAATGCTCTTAACTCCGTAAGATCTGCCTCAAACCTGAGAAATGTTCGTATAGAAGCTCCAGAGCTGGTGGGAGGGCTGAGATGCTGCACGTTGCGGTGTCCTGCAAGGCTGCAGGACATGTTGTCACCAGATCTTCCAGTAAACAGCAGTACCTTGACATCAAGGGCAAGCCAGGAAGAGATGTGGATGTTCAATGAGAAGCCTGCAAGACTCCCCACGGTGTGTGGGAGGACAAGGGCTCACCTCTGCCTTGTGCATGACTTAGCCCTGGGTGAAAGTATTGAGCAAGACCATCTCTGCCTGGATCCTGGTCTCAAAGCCAGTGCCCAAACACTGGGGTGAACTTGCAGTGGTTTAGCACAATGAGGAAGGTAAGGAAATGCCTTCTGTCCTTTCCCATGTTTTGTTGTGACAAAGCTGGACTTTACAGCCTTTCCCTCAAGGAGGCTGTTACCTGTTTGCTTTGCAGGTGTGCAGTGCTCTGCTTGGGGTGGCTCCTTGGGGGAGTTACACCATCAGCAAATGTGACCACAGCTCTTTGCTTGCCCTCACGTGTGGTCACTAAACTTGTCGCTCATCTGTAGGAGCATCCCACGGGCTGATGACTCCTCCAGCCGGAGGTTGCCCTGGCCGCCAGCGCAGGGCTGACCCCGCTGCCACAGTGGAGCGATTTCTAGGAAGCACGGCTGCCGGCACACACAGGAGGTCCCTGATGGAGATGGTGACTCACCAAGGGATCTTTTGACCTCTCTACCCAGCAGTGCTGCGATCTGACTTTCTTGGCACTTAGTGCTTTTCCTGTCATTAAAAAAGAAAAACCTACTTTTTTTTTTTTTTTTACTTTTCCTCTCACTGAATTGAGGATTTCAGTGAACAGTTTGGGGGTAAACAAGCTAAGATGACACTGTGGAGGAACAGTTGGTCAAGTTTGCGAGAGATGGAGCCAGATCTAAATATGGCACAGCCTCGCTGGTACAGAGCAGAAGGAAGGCGGCATATGTGTCTGAGCAGTTGGATTGCTGCACGCTCTGTTAGATTTCCTTAACATCAAGTGTGTCTATTCCCTTTTTCTTTCCTTTTTAGCAAAAAAAAAAAAAGGATCAGGAACTCATCAAAAATGTCTTTGGGCAGAAATGGGGAAGGGCTACAAGGAGGTGATGGACCTTTCGTGTTCCCACTGGCCCAGCTGGCAGGTGGAGGCAGATATATCTGGATGAGATACTCCTCTGCAAGGATGAAAGGAGGCGGTGGCCTTGTCCAGAGGATCTCCTTGCTGCTGGTACCCACACCAAAATTTAGCCGGGCAAAAGACTTTTCCCAGGTGACCTCCATGCTGCTGCCAAGTGTTTAGTAACAATGGAGGGGCTGCCCCAGGCCAAGTACCCTGCAGAATCCAAGATCTGCAAGAAGGAGAAGGTCACTGGTGCTCATGTGGAGATGCTGCACACCATCAGCCTTCCAGCTGGGCCTTTGCACATCAGGAGCAAGATGCCTTTCCCAGGTGCTCTGGACTGCATACTCAAACTGAGAGTCTCCTCCAAAGTCCCAGGCCACTTTGACACAGAAAAGCTGCTTTCTTCTAGCAGTTCCTCCTGGGAGGGGTATCCTCACACCCCACTGGTCACATCAAGTTTTTGAGCACCTTTGTCTGCTGACAAAAAGCCTGCAGAGAAATCAGGATGTACTTGGACTGTGTTCACTGCTGGAAAGAACCAAACAAGGATTTCACTCTCCCTCTGCGGCTGACAATGGAGACAGTTGGAGGCCAGGCTGCGCTCGGGAAACATCACGCTGCCAGCTCCTCATGTGGCTCCTGCCTGTCCTGGAGGGCAACCAGCAACTCCTGTGCTGGGGGGGTGAAGCTTTCTTGCCTGTGGGATGCTCTTCCTGAGTTTTCACACACTCAGGGAGGTGGGGAGGGGAAGCCAAAGGCGAGACCATTCTGAGCAGCTTCAGTCAGGACTTGGTTCTTAACGCTGTAACCCCAGTTACAGTGTTAGTTGTGGAGCCTTCTCTGTCCCTGCAGAAGATACACTGATTTGACTGAGAAGCCGCATATCAGAGTCTTGTGTCCCTACATTTGGCCATTTGATCCAAGGCTCCTCATGGCTTTCCAGCAAGAAGGGCTGACGTGGCTGAGTGTGAAGAGTTTAGCACAAACTCATTGGGCAGATGACTTCTCCGACCATCACCAGAAAAGGCAGGGCCATGCACACAAAGGATGGGAAGGAACAGGAGCTGTGTCTTGGACCTGAAGAAGATGGGAGCTGAGGGTAAAACACCTCGGAGTGGGGACCGGCTCAATGGTTGCTGCTGCTGAGCATCTCCCCCTGCAAATGACTCGCCCCATCTCAGGGCTAATGCAAGGAGCAACCAGCACTATCATGGGCAAAACCTAGCCTGGACCTCTCTGTAGCTGTTTCAGCTTTGGTTGGCCCAGGGTCCTGCTGAGGAGCTGGGGAGGGTCTCCCCAACCTGCTGCAAGCACCGCAGCACCCTTCCTGCTCTGCTAGGCTGGACGGATGGGCAGCCAGACCAGCGTGATATGCAGAAAGCCACTAAACTGACACTAAAAAGTCAGTATTTGCTGGCAAATAACTTACGGTTTTTCTTTTGGTTTAACTGCCTCAGAGTCAGTTTCCCAATCTGCATTTTAGATCAGAGACCCCAAAATCCTCAACACAGGAGAAAGAGCTCCAGAGAAAGAATGAAACAAGGATGAGTCCCGGAGCATCGGTTATGCTGTCTGGTGTGTTGCAGGGGCGCCGGCTGCCCTGGAGCAGCACCCCAGTTTCCTTTCAGCTGTTTCTTCTGCCTTTTGACGACTTGTGTGGAAATGACCAAGAAAGAGTGCCCAGCCTGCTACTGGACGAGTGAAAGGCTGTTGGTCGAGCGTTGTTTGAATGAAGAGGCCGAGGGTGGTGCCCGATTTTCTGTATTCACATCCTGGGAAAGCAGGTGGAAAATGATTCTGGTTTGGTCATCCGCTGCTGAGCTAGTTCTTAACACCAAGCATATGTGTAAAAAAGGATTAAACAGAAGTTTAAGAGCTTAAATCACATAAAATGGAGGTGGTCAAAGTGTTTCTGTAAGGAGATGTTTCAAATGCCCATTTGTGAGTGCTGAGATTCATCTTATTTCAAGGGGTAGAAACAGAGGAATATAAAAGCAGAATCTTCTGCGCTGCGAAACTGCTGCTTGCTTCATGGTTTTGCTTAATTCATTTTTATGAACAGGCTTTTAATTCAGTTTAACTCAGTCTCTTTTCTCCCCCTGCTCCCCCCTATGCAATGCAAGCCCATTTGCGTCTAGGTTACTGGCAACCAGTACATCAAGCTCTAGCCAAGCATGTATTAAAATAAAGCTGCAATCTGCTGAAAAACAGGTTTTAAGATGGAAACAAATAATTAGAAACACACAAATTAGTGTATGTCTGACAACAGGTTGAGCTCTGCACGGATTTAAACAAAGCTGTAGTGGCAGGATGCGAGCAATTCAAGCCAGAGGCAGTGGCGGAGTGTTGGATTTAATGGGTCAGCCGGAAAAGATGTGGGGAAGGAGTGAACCTGGGAGAGTTTGGCTGGAGTTGGGACTGAGTGGTAAAAGAGCAACACTTGGGGACTTTGTGTAACTCGTGGCCTCTCGAGGACCGAGACCTCAGCTGAAGCACGTTGGCCGGTGTCAGGAGTGCTGCCACGGAAGCCGCTTGCCACCGGCGCTGGTCCTTCCCCTCTGCCTGCACTGGTGTGTGTTTACTGGGCAGTCACAGGGCACCAGTAAGCCACTTCGGTGGGGAAGGTGTGGAAGCGCTTTCTGTCATTTTGTACCCTTGGTGTTGGGTGGTTTTATGCCTCCATCAGTCTTGCGATGACCCAGGGACAAGCTGTCTTCCCCAGGCAGGGCAGGGGGGAACTCTGCCTGTGCCCCTTGGCTGGGCGATGGACAGCAGGTCCCCTGGGGAACTTTCTAGCAGCCATCGAGATCAAACCAGATAAATACTCTTTTTTTCTTTTTTTTTTTTTTTTTTCTTTCTCATTCACATAGGTACCTCACTGCTGAAATTGCAGTGTGCCGGTTCCTCAGCGTGCGTGTGAGGGAGCAAGGCACACCAGCAGCATGGATTGTTCTTCTGCACCCATTGTTATGGAAATTGCCTTAGAGACAGTTGCTCCAGCGAACATTTTTAGAAGCATGAGCGAGCCGCGCAGCAGGAAAACCGCTGCCAGGGGAGGAAAACCGCCCGCCGGGCTCCCAGCGCTGCCCCTTCCTCCAGCGGCGTGGTGGAGCCTTTATGGTTCTCTTGGTGGGGATGGGATTTAGGGTGTTCCTTTGCCTGGTAAGGCAGGGAGAAGGAGCCTCTGGAGGAGCAGCCCCTCTGCGTCAGTCTCCAAGGAAACCCTTGGGGCTGCGTGGCTCAGCCTGGAGTTTGGGCAGCGGCTCACGTGTCCCAGACTTGTGCCTGAATCATACATGTATACTTCCATCTGCCAGTGGCATTTCACTAGTTCAAACAGCCCCATTTTAGGCAAATTGTGGGGTTTTCCTACCCTTATAGACCACTTTATCTCTAAGATTCGCAGGGTTGGATTGGTGTGCAGGAGAAGGGATGTCCTCCCGTGAGCTCGAAAGAAACTAGCCCTATCTCTGTTTCGAGTGCACATTCCTCACCACTGAGTCTGAAAGGAGAAGCCTTTTAACGTTCCCACAGCTTCTCGAGAGCAAGCCTGGGAGCAGTGGTGGTTACGGGGAAGCTTGGGCAGCAGGTGCTTCCAGGTCTGCTGCCACCAGCCTGGTTGCAGTGCCCAAGCCAGAGCGGGTCACCCCGAGCTGCCAGGGAAGAGGGGCTGCCTGTGGCAGGCAGGAGTGGAGGAGACCAAGCAAATCCCTACCCTAGAGGTTTCCAAAAACCCTCAGCTCAGGGCTGGCCAGCTGCACAGGCGGTTTCATTGCTCACCCCCCATTTGCACTGAAACGCCCGGCCCTCTCATCTCAGTTTTCAATGAAAAATTCAGCAGTCCTGGTCTTGATTAGTTAAAAAGATGAGCAAAATTTGCCTCTCTCGGGCTTTGCCTCCACTCATCACAGCCGCCTGCCGCGAAGCCGGACCCAACCTCCAGCCTGTGCCCAGGGGCTTCGTGCAGCCGCAGCTGATGGAAGGGAAAAGCGCGGATCCAGTGACCTTTGTGTGCGTAACCGCTGCCCACAGCCCCTGCCTGACATTTGAAGGGCGACCGTAAGTGCATGGTGGTGGGGGTGCTGGGCAGAGCAGATGAACCTCATCCTTGCTGGCGGAGCACCAGGCTGAGCTGTGGCCCGTCCTTTCTCTCTCTCCAAAAGTCCTAGTTGACTTGCATGGCAGCCAGGAACCAAGGACAAGAAACCTGTCCCCAGCTCCTCGCTGGCCAGGCAGAGAGTTTGGCCACAGTTTATCTATTCCCAAGCCCGTTTTGCTGCCCACAGCAGCAATGGAGCCCGAGCAGCGTGGAGCATTTGGCTCTGTGGGGTGGTATGTTGATCGGTGCTGTGGGATGGGGTAAGAGGGAGCTCACAGGCTGGGGCTGGCAGGGGACCATGTCATCAGAATAGGGGTTGCTGGGAGTCACAAGGTGGTGGCAAGATGCTACTGAGCAGCCTGGCCTGCCAGGTCCCCAGCTTCAGCCCTAGCTGCTCCTCAGCTTCAGCCCTAGCTGCTCCTCAGCTTCAGCCCTGGCTGCTCCTCAGCATCCCTTGGGCACTGCCTGGGGAAGGACAACTCTGTCCCATATCTGCCTCCCTTGGCTTTTGCAAGCAGGCTGGTCTTAATACCTTCAGGCTTCATGAAGGACCATGGTGTCAGGTGCTGCGGATGCCTTTGAAGCCACTGAGCAACCTGACCCTAGTGCTGGCAAATTGTCCAGCTTTGCAGCCAGTACAGCTGAAAGGGTATTTCTACCAGAACCTGGGAGACTCTTTATGTCAAGGGTCCCTGGTGTTGCTGACCCTCAAACCCTCAGCAGTCAGAAGCACAAGATTAGCACAAGATCCGAACTGAGTTTCTTTTGATAAAGAAAATTTTGGGAGAGGATGGGGAAGGGTAATTCTTTATATTTTACATTCTGAGCCATTTAAACTTATTTTACTTCCCTTGTTACTTTATCTGCTGTACTTGCAATGGCTGGAAGCTCCCTTTTATTTTGTTTTGCTTGCTTTTAATGTGAAAAGAGAGATTTTTGGGGGGCAGGTCACTGAAGCTTGGCCACAGGAACTGACAGCCCTGGGCCGTGCCTGGCTGTGAAAGTCAGATGCCTTCACTGGACATCTGGCTGCTTTAGCAGATAGCAGGGAAGCTCACTTTAATATTTATCCTGAGCTAAAAAAACATGTAGAATGGAGAAAAATATACAAAGTAGGCCATGAAAACAGGGTTTGTGAACATCTGAGATCCGCTCCTAATTAATAGCAGTTCCCATCCCAGAAATCATACCATTCAGCAAAAGTTAATCATCTTTGCTCATACATACAATGCACTTCAAGAGAGAATGAGTCACCCTCATTGAAACGTCTAATGTTATGAAATCCAGTGTGACTGATGTAACAGACCCGGCTGAGCTCTCCAAATTGGCCGGGAGCACCAACAGCCCGTGTGTAAGTTGACTTCATTGAGCTTTGCTTGTTTGTACCCAGGCTGGATTTCGCCTTTAGTTACTAAAGCAGAGCCACGGGGAAGGGGCTGAGAAGGATGTGGGCGGGCAGGGGAGCGGGGAAGGTGCCGCAGAGAGGGGCAGGAGGGGTTGGCATTGCCAAGCCTGGTGGTCCTCACCTCCCACCGTGGACCCGCCCATCCCCACCTTTGGAAGCCCACTCTCCATGGAGGCCCCGATCCTGCAAATATTTTGGCACGTTCATAATTTGCAGCTCTGCTGGGGTGCCTGGGACCAGCACTTCAGTCACATCACTCGGCATCTTTAACTGTTCACAGGCCCAGGATTTATTCTTCATTTCTTGGTTCACAGAGGAATGTAGGTTGAATTCAGCGTTAAGATTCTGCCTTGATATCAGCTGTTCCCTCTTAAATTAAATATTATTACCTGCAAACATTTCCTTTTAGCACTGGGAGCCGTTTGCTTGGCGTACTTTGTTTAAATGTCACTGTATGAATTACTGAAAGTAATTTAAATATTTAAAGACATATAGTGCAAGTCTAATTTTATTTTGAAATACTGAGCCAGACTCACAGCTGATGCAGCAGATAACAGCTCAGCCTGGCACCCCTGGTTCCTGTCCCAGTTCTTTAAATTAGTAATTTGCATTTTCAACACCTTTCACCCTACAAGTCTGGACTCTGAGATTATTTTTTTTTTCAGCCAGATTTTCTTCTCTCTTTGAGGCCTTGCAGCACCTCTAGGACGGGTGTGAGTCCCTCGGTGGGCTCCTCTCCCATCCATCCATCCATCCGTCTGTCCATCCACCCACCTTGGCTGCCCTTCTGCGGCATCTGCCCCACAGGGAAAACCCTGGGAGAGATAAGATCAGAAATGCCAGGGCCCCAGCAGAAAAGGCAGCAGCGCGTTCGTATTTCATGTTTTCCACCTAGAGAAGATCTTCCTCTCGACACAACCTTTTCATTTCTCATTATCTTTATGAACGGCTTTAAAAAAAAGGATCATTTCTGGCACACTGGCCACGCCACTGAAGAGCTGTTCCTCTTCCACCTCCTTCTTCACCCACTCAGATGAAAAGCTACAGGTAATGCTGGGGAGTAAATGAAAAGCTTTCCATGGGGAAATAAGCTAAAATAGTAAACAAAAGCTTGATTCTTAAAAGCAAAACAGCTGAAGATGTCATCAGGAAAACACAGTGACGAAACACTCCTCATCCTCGGAAATTACCTTCTGACTCAACCGGCTCAATGTGTCTGATGCCACTTTGCTAATAGCTTTTACTTGACCTGAATACCTGTGGTTTTCAAGGAAATAATGCGAAATGCCACCACCCAGACCTAAACCTTCCCCAGCTTTCCAGAGAAAAGCTTGGGTTAGGTGGATGCTGTGATTTCTCCAGCTCCTGGGAGCAGCCTACTCCGATGAGCTGTGCTCCCACCACCGCATCCTCGTGGCCAGCCGGTTTGTGGGGCTGGGACTGGCTCCCTGCGTGCTGAGCTGCATGGGCGCCCCCAGAGCCCCCTCGGCTTTGATCTCACATCTCCACCTGCCATCTCAGCCGGGTCTCCTAACACAAGGTCCAAGTTGCCTTTTAATCACGCTGCAGTTCATCTTGCCTGGTGCCCTGGTGGCCCCTCTCCCTCCAGAGATGAGTCCGGCTTCTTACGCAAAGCCGGTGACTCATCCCCCAGGATGTGTTTGCTTAAAAGTTGCCTGGTCACCTCTTTTCTCTGCTCACTGCTTCCTCGCTTTTCAAGTCAGGAGTGAAGAAACATGACACACAGGCACAACGCACGCGTGCGCTGAAACGGCACAAGTTGCGTGCAGGATCCTCCTTTCCATGTGCCCTGTGTGTCTCCAGGCTTCGTGTTCCCCCTTGTTGTGGTCAGATGTGGAGAAGCATACATCTCTCTATGATGTGAGCTCTCCCTGCCCGCCCCAGCTTTGCACATGTGCCAGGGCCATCCCAGCTATAGCAGCTGCCTGTGAAAGCCAGGCTGTTATTACAGCTGGGAAGGTTTCCCCCAAGTCCCCTTTGGCCACCAAAGCTGGCCCCTCCAAGCCACGCTCGAGCAAGCTCTAGACCCTCGAGAACCCTTCAGAGTTGATGCTGCCAGCAGGCACGCAACGCACATGATGTCTTGGGTGGGATCTGGCAAGTGCCTTCAATGATGTGCATTGCTTCCTCACACCAGTACCATCCAGTGTCTTGTCTGCTGTGTTTCTTGGGGTGATAGGCTGGGCTGAGGGTCCAGCAAAGCTTCCAGGGCTTGGCTGTTGCAACGTAGATGAACTGCTTGATGGTCCACTGAGGGGCTTGGAAGACATCTTTGGAAATTGGGGCATCTTCCTCTCTGAGCTGCAGCACAGCAAGGATCTGAACGGGACCGGCTGTAAAGCTAGGCACAGGGAGGAGCAGGAGCTGCAGCCAGGACATCTTTGCCGTGGCTCAGCAGCCGGGCAGGCACAGTGAGACAGGCCCACAGCACTCAGAGGGCAGGTCTCCTTCTCCAGACAATACTGGTGTATCCTTTCTGGCGCACGGTGAGATGAACTAGAATTGGGCAGAACGGCCGTGCTCGGAGGGCTATGGTTAGCAGCTCAAAGCCCAGCTGGAGGCCAGTGGTGTGCCCCAAGGGTCAGAACTGGGCCAAGTAGTTTAACTTCTTCACTAATGACCTGGATGATGGGACCAAGTGCACCGCCTTTTAGAAGATGCAAAACTGGGAGGAGCGACTGATCCATCAGTTGATCATGCTGCCATTCAGAGGGACCTCAGTGGGCAGAGAGAAGCTTCATGAATTCCAGCAAAGGGAAGCGTAAACTCCTGCCCCTGGGGAGGAATAACCCCACGCACCAGTACACGCTGGGGGCCAACGAGCTGCAAAGGAACTTTGCAGGTAAAGACCTGGGGGTTCCTGGTGGACAACAAGTTGACCATGAGCAAGCAATGTCAGGGGCTGCATTAGGAAAAGTGTTCCCAGCAAGCCAAGAAAGAAGAAGGAAGAAGGTTTTGATTCCTCCTTTGTCACCAAGCACTGCTGCCACTGATGGAAACACCTTGTGGGTGTTTCAGATATTTCTCGCCAACTCTTGGATCCAGCGAAGTGCTGGATGAAGGAGCTTTAATCACATTTCAAGGATTGGGAAACAGGATACAGACAGGGGGTAGGGACCTGCCCAGCATCACACAGTTAGGTGTGAGTGTGGTGAGTTGGGAAGGGGCCAGTCTCTTCTCTGAGACCTGGTCCAGTTCCCTCTGTGCTTGGTCATGTTCTTGCAGGTCATAGATGTGTGTCCGAAAGCTGTGAGTGTACCCAAGAGCGTCCAACAGGCTGGACCAGTGACTGGTAGGGATTGCTGAACAAGTTCACAAAAAAATTGGAATTTTGTTAAATACAGTAATTAAAAAAAAAACACCAAAAAGAAGCAAAAAAGAGATTGTCCCAAGAGACACTTTGTGTTCAAAATAAAACTTTGTATCCTGGAAACGAAACTTTTTGGGGAAAAAGAGCAGGGTTCAGCTGAACATGACTAACACTGGGAGGAAAACAGAAGTCGTTTTCCAGGGCTCTGAAAGGGGAACCAGCGCCTTGCTCCAGAAACGCTTCACGGAAATGGCTTCTCGGGTTTTGTTCGGTTTTAGTTGAATCGCAATGAGGAGTTGCAAAACCAGAGGACTTGGTGCAAGAAAAAAGCCTCCGGAACTGGAGCATCTTCACGGATGTCTGAAAAAAAACTTCTCAATGAAAAAGCAGTGTTGCCACAGCACAGGTGGCGAGACCTCAAAGCGGGGCAGGAGCCTGGGCTGCCTGTCAATTAGTAGCCACCAAATACATCCAAACCAGAACAACTACATGAATGAAAAGCAGCGTTGTGAGGGGACATCCACTGGCTGGGAGAGCTGCCCCGTTCGTTGGCATAAAAGGATACGAACAATAATTGACTTTAAAGCCAGGCACGGAGAAGTAGCAGCATGGTGCAACCTCCTTCCCCGGTATCTCGGCATCAGCTAAGGGCTTAATTGGTGCAGTTTGGGGTTTTGCTGATAGGCAGGGATGTGGTGCACCACCACGTTGCTGAGTCCTCCTCTGATCTTGTCACGGTGCAAATCCCAGATAGAGCTGCCAAAGCCACCGGGACTCGGGACTGCCTCGGATCCACCACAGCAGGGCTGAGCTGGGCTGCCTCACCCTCTCAGCAGTGGGGAGAAGTCCTGGCCGGGTTTGCATGTCAGAGGAGCACCCAGAAACCCAGGTGCCTTGCAGGACCAGGCTGAGGAGCGGTGACCACTCAGCTGAGGGTGGGGAGAGAAGACCGTCCTGGTATTTGGTGGCCCTGCTCGAAATCAGACCCAGAAAAGTAGTGAGGAGGGAAAGCGTGAAGGCTGGTGGGCCAAAGCCTGGCAAAGTCATGGTGTCTTCTCTCACCTTCTCCTACCAGAGGGACAGGCTGGAAGCTGGAGGGGCTTCACAGCACCTTCCCCAGTAGGCTCTGCACTGCCTGCACCCATCTCAGGTTTTCCCCATCTGCCTGCTCCCCCTGCCCCAAGCCAGCATCCCAGCAGCAGCTCAGGAGAGGTGGGTGAGGGGCACAGAACTCACCCCCTGGGCATGTATGGGGGGGGGAGAGGGGCTGGGTTAGGGACACAGAGCTGGGTGAAGCCTGCACCCGCCCTGCTCATTTCCAGCCTTTCCTGGTGGGTGGTGAAGCTGCTTTCGCAATTGTTTCCTGTGAAAAGCCTGCACCAGGAAGCTGGCCACTTACCCTCCTTGAAAAAGAAATATTTCTCTGCAGGAAATTGCTTCTTGAAAACAGCCCTGGCCGCCCGGGAGAAGCTGCCGAGGAACTGACGTGTGCGCAGGGCGGGCATCCCAGGATGCCGAAACCGCGGAGCCGGGGAGGCGATGGAGATGCGAGCGGATCAGAACGGAGGTGCTCAGATAGCACCAACAGGTCCTGCACTCGCTGTCTTGGGCCATTCCTCCCTTGCCTGCTTGTTTTCTCGGGAGGAAGGGCTTTTTTTTGCATACAAAAGGAGGCACGATTATATATGGGGTATGTAGGTATGTATTCAACTACATGCTGTGCAGTTTGTGTCCAATACAAGCATGAGACAGGCTTGAGAGTAGATATCATTGGTTTTTTAAGCCTCATCAATTCCCTGTCCTGCTCCATCATTGCAGTGACAGACTCTGGAGGGTCTAATGCCAAAGGGAGCATCAGAGCTGCCCCCTCCTCTAATTTCCTAAGGGTGGTGGCACACCACTTCCATACCTGCTCATTTAAAATCCATTGCTAAAAGGGTAAATAATCTTAAATATTCTCCAGTTCTTTCTCTGGAAGGATCCTAGAGCTCAGGAAGCAGTGTCAGGGAAGAGGGGAAGCAGTCATTGCCCAGTGATATTTTCCCAGTTTAATTAGATTGGAACTGCCCTCCCTTGCTGGCAGAGCCCATGGGGACTCTTGGCCCCGCTTAAACACAAGCTCTCTTTCTCTCCTGGGTTTCATAAAAGCACGGGGACCTCTGGAGTTCTCATTTAATCAGCTATCCCAGCCAAAGCATTGTGAAAAGAGCTGGGCCAATATTTTCCAGATAAGTTAGTTTTTGACTCTGCAGGTTGGATTTTTTTGCACCCAGGTGGAAGCATGCCCAATTCCATAAAAAGGCAGAGGTTTCCTCAAACCCTGAAGATGGAGATAGACTTTTCTTGGGTGCCCAGTGGAAGGATAGGAATGGGAACAAATTGAAGCATGGGACATGATAGTTAAGCATAAAAAAGCCCACTTTTTCACTGGGATGGTGGTCAAACACTGCATCAGGTTGCCCAGAGAGGTTGTGGAGTCTCCATCCTTGGAGATATTGGGATACCCAACTAGGATGCAATACCTGCCTTAGCAGACACTGCTGTGAGACACGGGTTGGACCAGACGCACCTCAGAGGGACCTCCAGCCTCTGCCCTTCTGTGACAACTTCCCTTAGCTGCCCAGCCACTGCACATGTCTTCTGGCTTTTGCACAGGAGGAGTTGGTTTGCTTCTTCTGCAGGAACATGCCAGAGAGTAATTTTTGTAGTCTTTGGACCAGAACTCATTGACACGTCTATGTGAAAGTCTCCAAGCTCTGCAGCAAAAGCGCCTCCCAGGGAGGCACAGGATGCTATGCCCTTTTAATAGAGGAGAAGAGGAGAAATGGCACAATCCAAGGACCTGGCCTTGCAGCTTCCATGTGCTTGTGGCAGCCTCATGCTTCACAAGATGCTCCACAAAGGTTTCTCCACGTCAGTTCTTCCCCAGCCTACACCTCCCTGCCTTGCTGGGGCAGCAGGGGGGAAGATGCTTGCCAGGACCCAGCATCCTGGCAGGATGGAGCCCACCGGAGACTTTGCCCTGACGCGGGGCTGTGTTGGGGGGAGAAGCTGTTCCCGTCGCCGAGTTTGATGCCTGCAGTGTCAGCGCTGGTGCTCCACAGGGATGGCTTGCTGCAGAAAGGAGAGCACTGCACTTAGATCCTCCTGCTGAGCCTTTGTGAAGCACTTCACCAGGCCAAAGTCATCTGACATTTTTCTCGGGGGCGCGTGAAGCTAATGAATCCCGATAAGGCAGTGCGGAGGCTGGGGAGCTAGATTTCTGCTGAATACATATGAAGACAAATGTAAATTCTAAACTTTCTAGGGAGTATTTTTACCCTGGCTCAGTGTTAACGTTGATAAAAATAGTCACAAATTAGTGCAGGAGTAGAAGAGTAGAAAGCAAATTTGGGCCTTTTTTTTTTTTTTTTTTCCTTTCTGTTAAAACCATACATCTATTTCTCTACCAGGAGTTAACCTCTTACACGCATTAATGAAACATGGGGTAAACCATCAACAAGTGCCCTTCCCTGACAAAACAACTCCTACCTCAAATAAGTAATTAGGAAGGAAAGCTGAAGTTAAATAAAAAGTCTTTCCTTTTTCTTTTTTTTTTCTTTTTTTTCTTTTCTTTAAGACAGAACAAAATGATTCAATCCAAGAAATTCAGCACTGCAAGAGGAAGTTAACATCACACCAGCCCACCCGCCCGGTTCCCTAGCACCCAAATGCTTCCAAAGGTGATGGGGAGGCACCAGCCCCGTTCTACCGATGGGAAGAGTGCAGTATAGAAAATTGTGATTTCACTCAATGTGACAGAGCAAACCAGAAGGTACCCTGAGAGCCCAGGTCGTCTGAGCAAATTCCCAGCTGAAATACGGCTCGCAAAATACTGCTTCGAGCTGCCAGTCCATCATTAAACTGCCAGGAAGGAGCATCCTCTCGGTACTGATGGATATTTGACCACCCGCACCTGAGACAGGTGAAGACTCCTGCAAGAAGGAGCTTAATAGCTTTATGGATTGATATCTGGGCCATGAATCATACCTGATACTTGTATTAGATATTGCAAACAGCTGACTGAGCAAAGAGAAGATAAGTCCTAGGAAGGTTTAGCTGCTACAGCCCGGAGTTGTTGGGGGAAGGGCTGCCTTGACAGCTGAGACTGGAAGGAAAATCATTTTGGGGTGCAATGTTGCAGAAAAAGGGCGTGTTAAAAAGAAAGAAAGAAAAAAAAAAAAAGCAAAGATATGCTTTTTAGAGGTTCATTTTTAAGGAGAAAATGTGGTTTAACTTCTGACCAGCTTCTGATTGCAAATATTTTGCTTTCCTCTTCAAACCCTTAGGAACACTAGCCCCCACCTGAGTTGTATTTAGTACCATGAGTCCCCTCGTGGTGTGACACTTTCTTCCCTTTCCTCAGACTTTGGCTGCTCCTTTGGCTCAAAGTAGCAGCTGTGACATCCTTGGGAGCAATTCCCACCGCAGGGCTAAGTCAGGACCTGGAATGAGTTTGGGGTACACATCTGCTAACAACGCATTTACCTTGTGTTCTGCCATGACTCACGGTTATGGTCTATGTTTCTAAAACACAAGACGAAGGTGGAAAAGAGACATCAAAACCCAGCCTGGGAGAAGAGAGGTGACAGCAATGGAAACGAGGAACCCAAGACAGTGACTGCATCGGCATCACGGGAGACTGGGATGGATGAAGACAAAAGCAACCTGAAGCCAAGCCAGCAAGACGTGGCTGCTGGCAGGGGGAAGTTGCTGGTCACCATGCTGGGCATCAAGTAGACAGGCTGATGGAGGACAGAGTCTTTCCTCAGCAAGACAACAACCAGAAAGATGGACACAGCCCTGTGTATTAGAAACCCAAGGCCGGCTGTGGTGGAATAGCATGGAGGCAATGGTAGTCCACGTGTAGAGCGGTTATCACTTTGTGCTGTCCTTGTCACAAGCACATGGGACTCTCTGGAGTTGGGCCGAAAGCTGCTTGTTTCTGGGCACATGCTGACCTTCTGCTGTCAGCAAAGCCACATACATGGTGAGACAAACACCACTGAGAACCCTGAGCCCTGGTCAGCCCCACTGTGCTGGAGGAGGTGCTGGCACATGGCATCCTGGCCCTGGCCTACGTGCTTCTTCTGATCTGCCATGTTTGTGGTGCAAGATGCCTTCTCCTTGGGAGGGGATTTGATGGGGATGCCCACAGCTCTGCAGAGCAGAGATTTCTTCTTTTGTGGAAGAAATCCCCCTGGACGGCATCCCTGGCTGCTGCGGGGAGGATGCAAGGCCTGGCAAAGGGAGCCTGGTGCTGGAGGATGCTGACTCGGTCTTGCTTCTGGCTGCGGTGCATTTTGGAGCGGCTGACTCAAGAGGGCAGCATGCCGACAGGCTGGCACCAGCCGCTACCCGCTGCCCTGCCTGCGCCTGCCTGCCAAGCTGCAGGGGGAATCTGCCGGGATGAGCCTTACTCCTGATGGGAGAAGCGATGGGAGTCTCTGTTGCTCCCCTCCCAGCGTCCCTCGGCTCCCGGCTGGGTGGGCAGAAGATGCCACACCAGCGTTAGGTGACATTATTTTGCTTTCGCCCTCGTCAGGGCGAAATCTGGTCTTGCCTCTGCAGGTGATGCGCCTGGAGCCTGTCCCGAAACTTCTGTGGTTGCTAATGCGACCGCAAAATGGAGGTGAAACATTTCTCTTCTGGTTTCACAGCATCGCATGCCGGCGGTTACACCTGCCTCCCTCGTGCCGCCCCAGAGCAGCCAAGGACTCTCCGTAAGATTTCTGGGCAGTTTTCAGTACACACAAGGGCTCCAAACCCAAATGTAAGGGTTTTTTTTTTTGCACAACCCGCTGCTCTTCCCCCGATGAATTGGAGGTGCTTTGATAAACATACTGAAAGGTCAGCTATTTTCACCGTGGCTTGCATAAGAACCTCAACATCCTCCGCTGCAAGAGCAGCGTTAGTAACTTCCTACTGCAGCACTGAATCACAATAGCTTCCCACAGCAACCAGCGGTAAAAATAAACTGGGCAAGGGGAAGTGGACGGCTTCTGCTGTTCCGCTTTCTCGGGCACACTTGAGTCACAAAAAAAAAAAACCCCATGTAGGGCAAGCCGTTTATTTTGCTGATGCCGACGAAATCCACAAACGGTTGGGAGCGCGGTCCCACTGAAATCACGGAGTGTTTTGCAACGGGATGCTCAGGGTGCTCAAAGTTAAGCATGCGCTCAAGTGCTGCATTGAGTCTGTATTTTTCAGGAGGATCCAGGCTTATGAGTTGGGCTGAAAGGAGACGGGGACCCCAGCGCAGCTGAGCGCTGCTTTTGTACTAAAGACACAGGAAAATGGCCTCCTTGGGACGTTTTATGTGTCGAGAGAATATAAAAGACCACTGGGGAGACAGTGGGTCTGTTATGGTTTCAGTAGTAGATCTTGGCTTTGAGAAAAGCAGATCTTGACTGGATGAGAAGCATCCTCAAATACAATCCGATTTGTATCTTTTGCCTTGAGACAACATCATTTGAACAGCACAGTTTTAAATGCTATTACAACTAAGACTCTGTGTGTGTGTGTGCATGTGTTTATTTGCATGTGGGGGTTGTTTTAAAGAACAATATCTTTGCTGTTACACAAAATGCAGCCCAGGTCTTGAAATTCAGCCAGCTGGGAAAAAAACCCTGTTGAGACCTCATCAGGTCGCTGAGCCTGGGAATCTGCTGGTGAGACAGACCCTGGCTCTTCCCTTTGTGACAGTATTTGCTGAGGAAGTTTATAGTAAGAGGCTGAAGTGAGCAGAAGTTAGAGCCAAAAAGGAATGGCTCATCTGTCCCAGATGGGGGGAGGAGGAGCTGACCCCCTTCCCGCAGATGCCCACAGGAATTCAGAGCGCTTGTAGGATAACCCAGGTGAGAAGGGACCACAGGAGAGCTCTAGTCAAACCTCCTGCTGGAAGCTGGGTCAGCCCCGAGGTCAGCCCAGGTTACCCGGGGCTGTGCCGAGTCGGATCTCAAAAACCAACAAGGCTGGAGATTGCACAACCTCTCTGAGCAACCCATCAACGTCTGCCTGCCTGCACCCTGAACAGACTGCAATGGAAGCAGCTCATGCAAAACCACCTTCTTAATGTCATCCCGCTCATTAAAAAAGAGAAAGATCAAATCTATTCTGTAACTGAAAGAGACTATGTGAGGCATGGAAAACTTCTGATTCACACCAAAAGGCACGTACGAGATGGAAGGAAACCAGAAGGATGCCTCCAGTTACATCCCTGTCTTGAAATTTCAGTATTGCAGCACAAAAGGTTTGTATTTATAGTGGTGGGGACCAATGGGGAAGATACTCTAAAAATAAATGATGCACAGATAAAATCATCTATTTTGAGGCTCGAAAGATAATCTGGAGGCTTAATGAGTCTCAAGTCAATTTTATTTTGGAGCTCTGCGTTGTCGTCCAAGACCAAGGCAGGGCTGCCTGTGACCCACTCAAAACCCACGCAGGCCCCCGCCCCCCGCGGACCCTCTCGCTTCGCTCCCTGAACTTTTTCTTAAGCTTTTGGCCGAAAACTGGGGGGGAAGGAGATGGTGCCGAAGGGGGTGACGAGACGGGCTGCCTCTGCCCGGCAGCACCGCGGCCTCCCCGCCAGCCTGGGCCGGGGGCTACGGGCCTCCCCCCCTCCCATCTCTCGCCACACCCCGCCCCGCGCGCGCCTTCCCGCGCTCTGCCCCCGCTGCCGGCCCCGCCCCCTGCCCATATTTGGGCGCGCCCGCTTCCCCCCGCCCCTCCTCATTGGCGCTGGGGGCGTGGTGGGAGGCGGTGACGCGACGGCGGTGGGCGGGGCCTGGGCCACGGGGCCGCACGGCCCCGTGTGTGTGCGGGGGGGCCGCTCCCATCCCGATCCCGATCCCGATCGCGATCGCGGCGGGCCGGGCCGGGCCGGGCCGGGCGGGGCGGGGCGGGGCGTTGCTGCCGCTCGGCCGGCCCCCGCCGCCCGCCCCGCCTCCCGAGGCATGACACGCCGAGCCGCCGGCGAAGCCCCGCTTTAATTGAGGCCGCCGGGATGGGGCGCACCGCGTAAAGGCAGAGCGGGGGCCGCCGCGCTCCGGGCCGCGAGGCAGCGCGCACCCACGGCCGTGCGGGAGCGGAGCCGCCGTCCGGCAGAGCGCAAGCCTCACCGCGGTCCCGGGTGAAGGGAGCGGGGCCGCGTCCGGCCGCCGCGTGGGTGGCCGGTGGGCCGGGCGCTGGCGGCCGCCGCTGCCGAGCCCCATGAAAACGCAGGTCTGGGGGAGCTCCCCGCGGGCGCCCATGGCTGCGGCGATGCCGTGCAAGAGCGCGGAGTGGCTGCAGGAGGAGCTGGAGTCGGGCGGCGGCCGCTCGCTGCTGCTGCTCGACTGCCGCCCCCACGAGCTGTTCGAGAGCTCGCACATCGAGACGGCCATCAACCTGGCCATCCCCGGGCTCATGCTCCGCCGCCTCAAGAAGGGCAACCTGCCCATCCGCTCCATCATCCCCAACCACGAGGACAAGGAGCGCTTCGTCAAGCGCTGCAAGGCCGACACCGTGCTGCTCTACGACGAGGCCACCGCCGACTGGCAGGACGGCGGCGCCGCCACCTCCGTCCTGGGGCTCCTGCTTCAGAAGCTGCGCGATGACGGCTGCAAAGCCTATTACCTGAAAGGTGAGGTGCCCCCAGCCCTTCACCATCTACCCCCCCCCCCGCATCGCCGGGCGTCCATCCCCTGGCCGGCCGGAGATGGCTGGGTTGTTTTGCTTCCTTCCCTCCGTCTCACTCTGCCTGTTTTGTTTTGGTTTTGTGGTTTGTTTTTTTTTTTAAATATATATATTTATTTTTTTTCCCTCCTCAGCATCCCGTTTTAATCCCCCGCACAAAATGGTCGCAGGTTGGAAGCGGCCGGGAGCGCCCCGCTTCTTCCTGCGTCGCTTCCCCCGGCAGCGGCAGGAGGGAGCCCACCTCCCCACCCCCCCAACCCCGCCGCCGGGGAGGCCCCCCTCCAGCGCTGCCCTGTCCCAAGCCGACCCTGGCCAGGCACCCCCGGGGCGCCCCTCGCCTCCGCTTCCCGGGGGCCTTTCGGGGGCTCCCCACCCCGGCGCCAGGCTTCCCTCCGGAAGGGATGGCCAGATTTTTGGTGGTGGGGGGGGAGGAGAGCCAGGAGAGCCCAGCCACCCCTGTTTTTGTTGTTCCCTGCACTACTCCGAAAAGCGAGCGCTTGGATTTTTCTCCCCCTTTCCCTGGAAATGCCGGCGGGGCTGGGAGGGGGCAGCCCGGCTGCTCCCTCGGGGCCGGGAGATGGGAGAGCGGGGAGCCCGGTTGCCGAGCTCCGCACCCAGCACATGCCCTTCCGTGAAGGCTGGGGTGTTTGGGGGTTTGGTGGTTTTGGGGGGGTGATTTTTGGCCATTTTGAAGGATCCCGGCAGGCCTCCGCAGCGGGCTGAGCGGAGCCCACAGCTGGGCTGCTGGGACCCTTCCCATCCTCCCAGTCCGGTCGCTGGGTGGCGGGTTTGAGGCAGAAATAACAGGCGAGCGGAGGAGTGGTGGTGGTGGTGGGAGAGTGGTGAAGAAAGTTGCCACTCGCAGTCCTTTAAAAAACACTGCCGCTTCTTGATAGACCCTTTTCAGGGAGCCGGGAGAGCCCCTGGTAAGGGGTTGGGGTGGCAGGGGGGGACAGGGCAAGTATTTCGGGACCAGCCTTCAGGGCTGCGCTGCCCTTCAAAGGTGACATGGGGGACGGAGGGGGACAAGCACAGGGGTTGATCCCTCTTTTCTCTCCCCGTCCCTCCCCTCCCCTCCCCGGCTGTGCCGGTGGGGGAGTCCCCCATCCCCTCGCATCCCATCCCGTCCCGGTTTGGGGTTTCCCGATGGGCTCCGTTGCTCCTTCAGTTTGTCTCCCCGTTCCTCTCCCCATCCTCCTCATCCCTAGCTGGAAGGAGCAGCTTTGAAGTTACTCCTAAGCTCTCCCCCGTGGGCAGGGGAGGAGCTGAGCCCCTTTCTCTGCCTTTTTCCGGGAGCCTCGGTGGGAAATGTTTCCAATTAAAATTCCAAAATGGCTCCTCGGCGCTGTCTGGCGGCGCGGGGGGGGAGGAGGAGGAGGAGGACGAGCCTTTTTCATGAATGGATGTGGCAGGAGCTGTCTGTCCTGCTCAGTGACCCCGCCACAACCGCCGAACCCACTAACAAAGTTTCCAGGAGGCCTTTCTAATTAAACCATTTGTCAGTGTCAGATACCGATGGCTGAGCTCCGGTTTAATATTGCCTGGAAAGGAGGGAGATCGGTGGGGTTCTTTTGCTTCCCTGCTTTTGCCTCCCTTCCCAAACTGTTGAGCCAAGGAGCCCGAGACAAGAACTTAGGAGCAGACGTGGGGGGTCCCATCCCACCTCAAGCCTGCTGGGGTTTGGGTGAGGAACAAAACTGTGACACTGCCCTGTCGCAAAAGATGTTAGTAGTGATAAAATAGGTGTGAGGATTGCTCCTTGGCAAAACTTATGGTTTTTTTTTTCCTGCTTGAAGGTGAATTATTTTATTAGGGTTTGGTGCTGGGGCTGGGTATGTGGCTGTTCTTGCTTTATCTTTTCAGACACAAGATACTTTTGTGCTTTTCTGTCTAGGTGGCATGATAGCTCTTGCTTAAACTGCCCCAGACCCGTATTTCAGAGAAGCTAAACGAGGCAAGTTTGTCTCTTGCCATTGATTTTATTTTTGGATGTTTGTTTCTTTTGTGTTTGAGATTTTGCCTCTATCTATCACAAGCAATACCAAACTTCGTAAGAAATACTCTGTTTTTTTGGGACCTGTTTGCTCAGTAACAGTCTGCCCAGGGAAGATGAGGGAGCAGGGAGATGCCTTTCTTGGAGTGAAGTTGAAGGTATACCAGCTTTTTGCTGGCAAAGACTTGCTGAGTAACGTGTGCGTGTGTCCGGGTGGAAGGGTTTCCCATTCTGAGGAATAAAACATCTCTTTCTCTCTGCCTCTCTCCTTCCCTCGCTCATTTCCCCCTTCCCAGGTGGCTTTAACAAGTTTCAGACCGAATATTCGGAGCACTGCGAGACAAACCTTGACAGCTCCTCGCCCAGCAACTCTCCCCCGGCATCGGTCCTTGGCCTGGGAGGGCTGCGGATAAGCTCCGACTGCTCAGATGGTGAATCCGACAGGGAACCCAGCAGTGCCACAGAGTCAGACGGGAGCCCTATCCCTAACAATCAGCCTGCCTTTCCGGTCCAGATCCTACCTTACCTGTACCTGGGCTGTGCCAAAGATTCGACCAACTTGGACGTCCTGGGCAAATACGGCATTAAATATATCCTGAATGTGACTCCCAACCTGCCAAACATGTTTGAGCACGACGGAGAGTTCAAGTACAAGCAGATCCCCATCTCAGATCACTGGAGCCAGAACCTCTCGCAGTTCTTTCCCGAGGCCATTGCTTTCATTGGTAGGTAGTTGGCAGAACATCTCTTTTCACGCTCACTGCTTGGGAATGTGGCGAGCTGCTTCCCAGGGCTGTCGCTCGTCCCTGGCCTCACCTCTCTGGGGCACAGCATTGGCGCTAGCTTAGCAGCTGAGCGTCACCAGAGGTGACACTTCTGGTGCTGGGTGACACCCTGGCTGGGTTCAGGGAGGTCTCCCCTTCCAAAATGCAGCCCTCTTACAGCACCTCAGCTGGATTACCTGCAAGCGGTAGGACCGGCCCCGCTGGACCCGGCTGTTTCTTGCCCTTGTGCGGGGATTTGCACTTGTGTGAAATGGCAGAACCAAGGTAGTGGGAGCTCCTTTGCCTGCTTTGCTCGGAGTAATGAGTGTTGATGGAAGCTGCGTTAACGTGACTGGTGGCAGCAATTCCTTAGCTCCAAGTGTGGATGAGACTGGGAGGGGGTGTGTGTGTGGGGGGGTGTGTGTGTGTGTGTGTGTGTGTGATGCTTTCTTTTCCCGAGGGGATTTGCTAGTCTAGTTATGATCCCGCTGTAAGTCGCCCAAGCATAATTAACTCCTTGTATGGTTACTTCTCCTAAGGTAAGTGTCAACACAGTGAGTTAGTGATTATAATGGCAGTGCAGAGCTCAGCTGGAAAGCTGCTGTGCAGTCAGCCCCTGAGACAGCCTTGGCTGGTCGTGGGGAGGGGCGCAGGGAGGCAGATCCCTTCTCCCAGGCTAGCGTTGACTTTGGAAGTGGCTCCTTATTCTGTGAGAAGTGTCTGTTGGGCTGAATAGGGATGTATGCTTCCAGTGTGACCTGTGCTGCCTGCTGGTGATGGTCGTTAGCCTAATCGGTTCTGATCCATAGGAGGTGAATGGCACAGGTACTCATTACCACCATTAACTATTAAAAGCCTTATGGCTTCATATCTGGTTTAAAAACACTGGTGTAGGGAAAGGCGTGGGGGACCTTTACCTTCAGACTGAAATCTGTGTAGCTTGTTTCCATGCTACCTTGTTGCCTTCCCCCCCAATTTTGGACTCTGCTGCATGTGCTGGCTTGCAGTGCTGAGGCCAGAAATGGGGCAGAGCGGTGGTAGAGCTTCCTCTGCTCTTCAGCTGTTGGAACCCCTGGTTCCCACGTGCTCTCCTTTGCCCCCAGGTTCTGTCCTCTAGTAACACGGTTGTGGCCAGAAGTGGCTGCTCCAGTGTGGCAGCAGGGACCCGTCTGATGTCCCATCTGCACTTCCTGCACGGAGTGTGGTATTAAACGTCGGGGGTGAGGTACGGGGTCCCTGCTGGCGTGTGGCATTTGGGATCTGTCTGCTCCAGTCAGACGATGTCTCTGAACACTGCACTTGTGCTTTCCAGTTAATGACAGGAAATGGAGGATTACCTCACTCTAAAACCAAACACCAAGAAATGCAGCAGCAGGTCAGATGAAAGGCAAAAATGTCTCAGAAAAATGTTGAATGGAGAGAGGCTGGGGGAAGGCTGGGTATGCTGGGGGGCGATTGCCCACTGTACTGGAAATTCTATCGCGGTTTTGCAAGCTGGGGCAGAAAACCTGTTGTGGCTTGGGTCTGGATTTTGTTTTGCCTGCATTTGCTTTGCCCTTCCCTGCTCTGGTGGTGCCAGTGTCTCTTACCTCCGGCTTTGCCTGAGGATCCTCTTTCTCCTGCCACCTTCTCCCTCCCCGCCAAGCTCTTGGTCAAATGACTGACTTCAAATAGGGCTGCCCAGAAGTAAGTGGCGCTGGGTGCTTGCGTGCATTCAGCGCTCTCAGCGGCGTGTCCCTCTTTGAGCTCTAAGATGTCAATTCATAAAGGGATCACGCTGTTCCGGCTGTGTGAGAGACAATGAGTGTGTGTGTGCTTTTCAATCGGTGGCAAGGGAGGGGAAATTTCGTCGCTGTTCTCTCGCCATTTTTTCGGTCCAGCCTGCATTCCTGCTCCCCACTACCATTCATCTTGAGAGTCTCCTCCAACACAAGCGCTTGTTTGTAGTGAAGTGCATTTCTGTCGATCCTAAAGAACGATTTCACAATAAGGGAAGTTCCTGCACTTCAGACTCTGGCTTAAATTGGCTCTGGCTACATTCAGATAACTTTCTAGTGGAAGGAGGACAAGAACAGCGGAAGAGAGTAGCTTGCATGGTGCTGGGCTGGAGCCTCACATCAAGTGCCCAGCCTTCCCTGGTTATTGGTGTTGAGAGGGGTGCGCTGTGCCCCACCACCAGCATCTCCCTGGGACTCTTGTCTCCAGCTCCGCTTGCCTTTTGTGGGTTACTCCATTTCTTTGTTTGAACAGAGGGGTACGGATGCTCCCTAGGCAAGGGATGTGCTGCCAGGCTTGGTTAATACTTCTCAAGCACCTGAGATGTTTGGCCTTGCTGTGCAAAACGGGGATGTGCAGCTTCACTGTGCGGTGGGATACCTCAGGAGCCCGTTGGGGAGAGATGTGGGTGTCAAAGGGACATGAGATGGTGTCCCTAGGAGCAAGGGATCCAGTTCTGGCAGTCGTCCTGGTTCTGGGAGCTTGCAGCTGCCTCCTGGCCCTGCTCCAAAGCCATGCGTTCTTGGTGCAGAATAATAGACTCCCCCTTCCCCTTGTCTTGTTTCAGATGAGGCCCGTTCCAAGAAGTGTGGGATCCTTGTTCACTGCCTCGCTGGCATCAGCCGGTCCGTAACAGTCACTGTCGCCTACTTGATGCAAAAACTCAACTTGTCCCTGAACGATGCCTATGACTTTGTGAAAAGGAAAAAATCCAACATTTCCCCAAACTTTAACTTCATGGGCCAGCTCCTGGACTTTGAGAGGACTCTAGGACTCAACAGCCCTTGCGACAACCGCTCACCCAGCGAACAGCTCTACTTCACCACCCCCACCAACCACAACCTGTTTCAGCTGAACACTCTGGAGTCCACATGAAGGGGATGCCACCTGGTCGGGAACTCAAGCATCGAATCGCTTCTCTTGAGCATTTCAACTCTTACAAAAAATATCTGTCTTGCCAGGCAGCTCTGAAAAGGACTCGCTTCCCTGGGCAGAGGTGCCTGATCGCTGCTTTAAGAAGGCTAATGCCGTTCATTAGTATCCTGATCAAAGTGGTTGGAAGAGGTAGTCTTTTTACAGGGGGTTATTTAATACGGGCGATGTTACAGCGTTTTGAACGCAGCTGTTACCGGCAATAACCGCTTTCCTGGGTGCATTGGGACTGTCAGAGCACGCACACACATGAAGAGCTACCGGGGGTTAGCTTGCTGTGGAAAGTGAGGAGATTTATGCACTTGGAAACCTTGAACAAAAGGTGTTGGGCCAAGACTGTTTTAAAACCCAAGTTTACTTCTTTTTTTTTTTGATTTAAAAAAAAAAAAGAAAAGTTAGATCTTACTCGAGCTTTGGGTTCAAACTCTTTTTAAATATGTAAGTTCCTGACTGTTTGTACAGACGAGGTTGCAAAACCAGTATTTTATTCTGTTTCTTGTTTGATCATTTATTATTTTTTTTAATCAAATGTTTATATTGACCAAATGCATTTTGCACACTTTGTGAAGCCTTGGTATGTCCTGGCATATTACTGGGTACTCCAGAGAGAGATACATGCTGCTGCTGTTGTCGTTAGCATCTGGTAGGAAGCTTTGTTATGTGTGAAGGCCAGTTGGGCTTAAAACGCAACCCCTTCACCACTCCTGCACTCACAATCACAAACTCTGCACTGATTCAGCCAAGGTGACTAAGCCGCAAGCTTTTTTGGTTGTTTTTTTTTTTTTTTAATGCCACCCCTGCCAAAAACACTGTTTGCTGTTGCCAGAGGTAAAACTGTTGTAGCCTCCAGAGTTGGTAGAAGCATGTCTGAGCCCGGCTTCGTTCTCTGCTGCCTGTTGACTGACTTAACGTCGTCCAGCTGGCCTGACACCGTTCCAGCTCCCTGCGTAGGGAAGGTGGCTGTGATGCTGGCGTGGCTGGTGCACGCTCAGCCCTTTCCCACGTGCGCGGGGCGGAGGGGGGAGCACGGCGAGCGCCTGGAGCAGAGCGAGGATTGCGGAGCGGGACGGGACTCGGTTGTCACGCATGGAGCGTGTGAGGGGAGTGAAGAGATGTGGAAATGATGACAAGAGCGTTGTAACAGAGAATTTTTTTTATATATATATATATGAATATATATATATTAACTGGCAAATTCTGAGATGATTGGAGCTTTCAACAGAGGTTCTGATTTTTTTTTTTTTTTCTTCTTCTTTCAAATAACTTTATGCCGTGCCTTCTATTCTGAGAAGACTTGTTTATATTTCTGGCTAGTGTTTGGCAAACACCTTATACCGAGCTGGGAGGGGGAGGAAGTGGTAATAATTTCTGGGAGGAGGGCAGAACGGATTTGGAGATTTCTTTATTGGCTGCAATGTAGTCCCTCCTTTCTCCCCCCTCCCTGTCCACTTTAACTCTCATGTAACTGAAAAAAAAAAAAAGCCACGGATTTTTTCTAAATATCCAGTTTTTTGTACTTTTTTCAAGAAAAAGAAAAAAATAATAAAAATATCTCCATCTGGAGGAATGTTTGACGCTGTCACATCCTGAAACTGTTCTTTTTGTTAAAGATGTTACCAGAATGTTGGAATGAGCTTCTCTTTCTTGTTTTCTGGTTGTTTTCTGTTTGTTTGTTTGTTGGGTTTTGTTTGCAACAATGTTGGGATCGTGGGTCATTGGAAGGGAGAATGAGAGTAAGTACGGTTGTGAGTGAGAAAATTGAGAATATCCTAATTGCATCTTACCTCATGGAGGAATTTATTTTTTCAGGGATTTTTTGACAGTGCATCTGTATTGCATTACAGCTAAGCTGGTTTGTAAAGGCTTCCTGTGCTGTTAGTGGTCTTTCTTCTTTAAAGGAAAAAAAAAAAAAGAGAAAAAAGATGCATCTTCTGATTAGTACAAATGAGAGCTTGTTAGTTGAGGAATGGTTCTGCTTTCTGAGTTATGAAGGAAAATTAGTGACCCTATATATACTGATCCAATATTGGGACTTCGTTTGTATTGCAAATAAATATTATTTTTTCTTTAAAAATGATGTTTGTGTCAGATGCTTGTCTAGCCTCTGCCTATATAAGGGCACGCTGCTCTTATCCATTTTTTTTTTTTTTATGGCCGATTAGTATTCTTCTGTGACCATGAAGAGCATTTGCTGGGCAGTGTTCAAGTGTGGTGTTTGGTTTCATGCACAGCTTAATTTTTAAGACCTGTGCTAAAACGGAGAGGGGGAGGTGGGAGGGTGAGGAGAGGGATATGGGGTATTGGATAAACCGGAGAACAAAGAGCAGCTTGAGAATGGGACCGGCTTTGACCCCAGCCATTCCTCTGTGCCAAAAATAAATAGATAAACTAAAGACACTTTTGTTTGCTGTTTAAGCGTGGCCTACAAAGGCATGGCGAGGCCTTGCCCACAACTGTTGTGATAGCAGGCTTTATTTCGGTAGGAAAGCAAGAAGCCGTGGCCTTGTGGGCGGCCACCTGATGACTTCTGGGTCTCGTGAAGAGTGGGAGCCCACTCCTGCATCCTTGGGTGGAGGGGTCAAGCCCCCAGCCACAGCGTCACACATGGGCTGTGCTGTCCCCTGTGCTCCCCGGCTGTGGGTGCAAGCGGTTTGTGGGGAAACCAGGATGAGCTAATGAGGCTACTTTAGAGTGAAATGTGGCTCCAAGTGTCTAAGTGCAGCTGTGGCTCCCCATATCTCTGCTCGTAGCTGAGAAGGAGTGGAGTGTGTGTCCCTCCATTCCTTCTTTTAACCTAAATGTCAAGAAATTAAATTACTATCTATGCAATTGTTCAATTCCTCCAAGTGTGCACGTGTGTCTGTGGGCCTGAGCACCACAGATAGCTAGTTTTATTCCAGGAGCTCAAGCTGATGGGTGCAGAGTCTGTCACAGAGCAGGGCAGGTGGTTGGAGGCTGAAGCAGGAGCCAGGGGAGCATGTGTATGTGTGTGAGAATTTGTTTGTTTACTCCTTGACTGCATTATGGGAATCTATATATTGATTTAGAGGCCTGTTTGTGGCTCAACAAATCAAAATCTACCTGGTATGCAGGGAAAAGAAGACCTCTAGGTTTTTCCCTGTAATTACACGGTAGAGTATCTTGAGGTAGATATGAAACCATGCTGGAGGCTGGCTGTGCACTGAAGGAGTGCAGAACAGCTTGTTGGGTGTATGGCTGTATTTGCTTCCATCCAATTTCCTCTTTTGATTTTCTGCTAAGGTGTGGAATAGGATGTTAGCAGTGAGCATTAGCTCCGTAAGCACATTTGTGTGGCGGCTGTCTGGAACAGCACGGCTGTTGTTTGCAATGGTCTGGGTGGAAGAGCTGGTGTGCAGGCAGCTGCCAGGCAGCTCCCTCAGGGTACCATACCTGGGGAGATGCAAGTCTGTTGTGAGTGTCCCACTACTGCTGCGCTCAAAAGCCCTGTTGCCAAAGGAAAGAGAAAGCCCTCCCACCACCTGCAAGTGCTCTTTCCTCCAGGACCCAAAGAAGCTTCCTGGCCTTCCTCCAGGACCTTTTCCAAGCTTCCTGGCCATGACAACAGGGAGTAGCCAGCCTGGTTGGTCCTCAGCCATTGGTGCTTTACGAATGTCTTGTACTGTGCTTCTTAGCTCAGAGGGGTTTCCTTGGAGATCTGATGTTCTGTAATTTAGTGAGGAGACAAGAACTGACATCAGGAAAGGGGCAATGCTGGAGAAATAGTTACAGAGAGAAGAGAGAGCGTGGGGTCTGTCTATACTCCCTTGCAGAGGCGGGCACGAGCACTAGCTGAGCGTAGGAGCATGGGCTGAGTGAGAAAGCTGGTTATGTTCAGATTGGTGGAATTTGGCAAGGAGATACTGCTTCCCACACGCAGCAGGGAGAAGCTTCTCGGTTAACCCATTGATTCCAGACAAGCCGCATGCATGATGCTCTGTGGTGCTCTGCTCTACAAAACCAGGTAATCTCCTGCACAAGCAGAGAGATCTGCTGTCCCTGGGCTTTCACTTGTGATGCCGCTAGCACTCACGCAATACAAGTGGGATTTTTTTTGTTTGTTTGTTTTTAATGGATGATTTTGTCTTACCTCTCTGATTTGAACAGTTAGAGGGACCGGTCCCAGGTGCTTTCAAAAAGTTTCTCCCTCCGCTTCAAGTCATGGCAAAAAGACAAAGCTCTGAACACAGGTAGAGCTAAACTGTAGTTGTCCATGAGGAAACCCAGGTGGCTGATTTTGAACACATCCAGCAGCCCTCTGCACAGCAGAGCACATCCTACCTCCCTCCGGGAAGCTCACCCCAGCCAGAGAGGGAAGGGCAAGGACAGGAGATATGTCCTGAGCAGGAGGGATGACTGGCATCTCATGAAACAGGAGAGCAAAGAGTAGGTTCCCAAGGCAGTGCAGTGAGGATCATTGGTGGTCACAGACAACGGAAAGGCAGGGGAGATGTACCCAAAACAACTGCAGGAGGGAGGAGTGAAGGGGTGGTGGAGGCAGCATCAGGAGCCCAGTGAGCAGGATGTGAGCTCAGGGAAGGGGCTTTGGGGTTACTTGTAGCTTTCTTTCCCTTGCTTGTGTCTACCCTGACCCCTCTCCTAGGCTCTTATTTCTTGGTGTGGCATAAAACGTGCTCTGAACATGATGCAAGTCAACCTCTGCAGCTCTTAACTTGCCGGCTGTTGCGTCACCCAGACACACGTGGGAAAGCAGACTCTTCCTGCCACCATCTGAATTTGGGTGCTCATATTTCCAAGGTAACCAGGTTATTTGTGGGCTGTTATTTTCCTTTTTTATCCTTTATGCGAGCAAATCAGGCTATTTGCAGTGTTGCGAAGGCATGTAAATAGTTCTGCTAATCAACACATCCCTGTATTTACAGCCGACTGGCACAGGCTGTGATAGTCATGCTCTGGGCTGCTCGGAAAGCGTGTGAAAGTTGTCTTTCTTCTGGATTTTGCGCCATTTGCTCCTTTGCTTCCTCCAGTCTTTTTCTTAATAATACTTGAGGTGAGAGTGCTGGGCTGGCATTTGGGATGAGAGGGCGGGTGAGGAAATGTCCAGCAGGTAGGAAGAGCAGCTCATGGGAGGGAGTCCTATCCAGCCTCCATGTCCTGTTCCTGCGAGTTCCTCTGTTCTTGCTGCGATGTTCCCCATCTGCTGGCTTTGTCTTTTGACTTTCCCACTGTGTAGCCCAGCCATGCTGGCCCAAAGGACCGGCTGGAGTGAGGCTGCCCGGAGCTGCCACAAGGTCATTGCTGGATGCCCAGCCCAGGCAGTGCCTGGGATTTAGGTGGGAGACACCACCACAGGAGCGTGGGGTGAGGGAAGTGGCTGTGCTGTTTGCTGGGGGTTGTATCATGTTGAGGAGGCTCACCATGCCAGGAAGGGGCAAGCAGGTGCTGAGGGCTGCCATGGCTGGCCGGGCAGTATGGCGTCTGGGCTGCCAGATGTGATTCAGCTAGTGACACAATGACAAAGCACCAAATGTGGCTGCTTCCTGGGAGCCATGCTCAAGTTTAAACGGCTTTTTTGTGAGGTATCTGCCTTAAATTGGGGAAACTGTGAGGCAGGGAGCAGTATAGTGTGTGACCTCGGGGCAGCACCCCTCCTAGAGTGGGCAGTGGCAGCCATTTTGTGCCCCTCCCCTCCACAGCACACCCCTTCCTGTCATGGCTGCCGCTGCACTGAGGAGGGTGCACCAGCTCCCCTTCCTGGGCCAGCAGGGCTTGTGTTGGGGGTGGAAAATTACCTCGGTGAGCACTGTCTCCTTTTTCTAGCCTGGCTATGTCTCTGCTTTCACCTTTTACCGCTCCAAAACAACTGAGGAGCTGCTGTGGCACCTAAGGGGACCCCACCTGGTGGCCTGAGGAAGGTCTGAAAGACTTGTGGCCATCATGATGGTACAGAAACTCAGCTGGGTCCTGCAAAGGAGGCGTGGGAGGATGAACAGCCAGGGGAAGAAGGCTCTGTGTGGTCGGTGACAGCTGAACCCTTCAGCTTGCGATGGTGGTGGCGGTTCTCAGCAGCTGTGATGGTGCTGGCAGCAGTGGTCAGAGGCGATGAGCTGCTTGCGATGGTATTGTAAGTTTCTGGTGCCTCCGGGCTCCTCCCTGACACCTCCATAGTGCTCTGCTCAGCTGTGTCACGATCATGTTTTTAGGTTGGGAGCTGGGTCAGAGCGGAAGCTGTGGTTCAGCTTTGATGGCTCAGTCAAGGGTTGGGGATTAATTATGGGTTGGGAATTAATCATGCAGCAGGCGCAGACACCCAGGCTGGCTGTACAGCCCCAGACTGCGGCTGCCCAGCCGTTGTGGGATGAGTGGGCCTCTCAGTGCTGCGTCAATATGGACCCCCTTCCGCTGCCTGGTACACAGCGAGACCACCAGTGCTCTCTAGCCTTTCTTTCTCCCTTCTGGTTGTTTGTGCTGATAGCTGAACTTGCACTTGTTCTGCATTATCCTTATTTGCTTTCCCTGGTTTCTCCACTGCTCTCTGTTTCTTCGGATCATTGGGACTTGAGGTACTGTCACCTGGCGGCTGCTCCTGCGAAGCTGTGGTCCTTCTGCAGGAGACTGGAGCCCTGGCTTTCTCTCAGAGACATTGGGGCATGTTGGAAATGGAGACCAGCTGTGCTACAGGAGGCTTGGGGGGGATATGTGTTGCTTCTGTGCCGCTCAGTGGTGTGAGTGATCCAAGAGCATGTAGGGCCTTAAGAAGTATCTGGTGAGGGAACCAAGTAGGAGTGGAGGAAGGGGAATCCAGACAGATTTATTTATTTTCCTACTTTCTTTCCCTGGGGAAACATCTGGCTTATGTAAAGCCATTTGCTGGGTTTCTCCCTGCTTTATTTTGAAAGTCTCCGCATTCAGGCTCTCTGCTCTTCTCATCTCCCTGCTCTTCTCATCTCCCATCACTGCCTCAAGGGCAGATTCTTCATGATTTGGGGTTTTGCTTTTATGAAGTTTACTCTTTGTTTCTGGTCTGTGCTGTCTTTTTCTTTTCTTTCCTTTCCTTTTCTTGTAAGGACTGTTCTAGTTTGGCTTGTGGTTTTGCCTTGTTTTCTTCTGAGAGGTGAATTGTTGTGATAAACCCTGCAGAAAGTGGGAGGGAGCAGACTGTTGCGTTGGCGAGACCCTGGTCACTGGTACAGCATTAGTGAAAGCCCTGTGCCAGCAAGAAGCTGACCCCTGAGGTTTGGTCGCACATGCAACACCACAGAAGCACAACATTTTTCTGCATGGAAGATTTTGAATTGAAATGTGGAGGGAGGGGTGCAGTTAGAGGGGCTGTGACTTTGAGTTTGGGGTAAGCACTCCTTTGCCTATCACCAATGTGGCTCTGAATTGGACCCGTCATTTTACCACGCAGTCCTGCAGTTCAGTGCTCCGTACCTGGTGGAAGATTTACAGCTCTGCTCCAGTGATGCAATTTGGTTCTTACTCTAAATTTGCCCTTTCCTCTCCCTGGATGGCTGATTCCCCACTGCTTGAAGCAGGCAGCGGTCCAGGCAGGCTCACATCCCCGGCAGCCAGGCAGGATTCTTTTAGAGCTGTGTAAAGTGGGATGCTGAATGTGAGTTTGAGGGGATTTATGGTGCTGGGCCCACAGACAGCTGTCCTCTCCTCCGAAAGAACAAAGATCAGCTCTGCAGTGAGCTCCATCTCTGTCTCCTCTCTACCATCATCACCTTCCCTCTTCCCCCATTCAGGCTGTTGCCTTCAAATGATCCTGTGCTAGAGGTTCAAGCAGGCTCCTGCATGTTGTGGCCTTGCATCCAAGTTGGCACAAAGCTGAGAGAGACAGAGATTTGGGAAAGTGTTGTGGGTTTTTTTTTTTGTTTGGGTTTTTTTATATATATATTTTTTTTAACAAGAAGCTTCACTATTCATTCATTCCCCAAATAGCTTTCCCTCTCATTGGACAGCATCTTCCTGCTAGGACAGTCCAAGCCTGTTCTGACAGGCGGCTTATCTGCCTTGCAGCCCTGACTGCTTCCTCTGTCTCTCCTTTGTGTGGGAGGTGTTTTGTCTTTCCAAACTTCTGCTGACTTCAGTGGGCGCTAGCTTGTGCCCAAACATGCACTGATAGTGCAGTTCAGTACTGAAATTCACCGCTGATTTTTATTTATGTCCCTGCAGCATGTTTTTCTTTGCAAGGGGAAGGACTTAAGTGGTTTGGGGATGGGCAGGAGGGTTGTTATTGAAAGTTAGTGAAGCAGAGGTTCTCCGATGACTCTGTCTGTCTCTGTCCAGGGAGTCCTGCAGCAGAACATGGTGAAGGCACTAGTGGTGAGAGGTGGCATGCCGGTGGGGGTCCAAATAAGGGGCTGAATTGTATAAAAACTGTATCTGAAAAAGCCTGGAGCAGCCAGCCTGTTGCTTTTTTGTGTTGCCAGCTACTCAGTTTTAGAGAAATTCCTAGTTTTAAATCTGGTAAAAGTGGAGAGAAGTATGTGTGTGTGCATGAAGCAAGATTTACAGATGTCAGTATTTTTAATAAATCCAGTCATGTTTGAAGCTGGTGTCTGCCAGTGTGCATTCCTGATACAAAATCAGTGCTTCCACTGAGATACAGTTTCCAGCCAACGTGATGAGATTGCCACTTCCTATCTGTGGCTTGAACCAGCAAGCCAGGAAAGCCCTGTCTTGGCCCCTGGCCATGCTCCGCTTAGCATCTGTATCAGTCCAATGTCTGCAGCCTCGTCCTACAGACTGGGCTAGCCAGGCCCCTCTTGGATGGAAAGGGAGAGGACAGATCCTCTTAGGAGTGGGATGTCCATCTTGTGAAGAGCACTTCTGGATCGTATGTGCTGGCTCCTCTGGAAAAAGGTGGGCCCTTGCAGCTTGTGTTGATTGGCCACCAAGAGATGAAGCACTTGATCTTGGAGATGGGACTAGTGGTGAGTTACATGCAGGATCGTTTTCCCTCCCTCAGTGTTGAAATCAAACTCTGATCTCTGACAGTCCAGAATAACTCCCAGATGTCACTGTTCTGAAATAGCTATGAATGAAACTCTGGGTAATGGTTAGTTTTCTTGACTCTCCAAAACTTCCATGAGCCTGTTCCTTGTGGAGATATGTCTGGTTTTATTTATGGAGTGCTCCACTTTTCTTCCTGAGTGATGGGATCCTTCCTACTGACCATGCGGTGCCACCACGTGTCTGGTGCTACTGCATGTGCAGTGTATGCTCAGGGATGTTTGTAGGTCAGGGATGGCAGATACTCAGCAGGACTCATAGGTGCTATTATTTAATTGCATTCCAACAGCAGCGAAAGCAGTAGCAAGAGTAATAAACAAATTATAGCCTACATTATGAAGCTGACAAATGCCACCCACACATTACCTGTCTTTAACCACTCTCATTACTACTCAGTCTTTATGGGAACTAATCTTGCTGCTCAGTGTCCGACTTGTTCACTTAATATCATTATCTGAAGCAGTCGGACGCTCCTTGTGAAAGAGGAGGAAGGTGCTTTTCCTGAGGCTTGTTCTCTGGGTGCTGAAATGTGGGTAGCTCTGGGGCGGAGGAGGCTGAAGGGGGCACTTCGCAGAAGTGTGGTGTGGCAGGAAGGTGAAATCTGAAGTCCACAGGGACAATCGGGGGCGGGTGGCAGGATGGAAGACTGTCACTTGGAGGAAAAGGCTGCTCTGTTTGTCTCTCTAGGATGGAGGAATAGTATCCAACAAAGGGATGTTAGGGAGGGCTACATTATTTTTCTCTCCGGATGTTTTCCAGGGTTTGGGAGCAAGCTAGGTTACTGAGTAATGACAGTTCTCTTTGTGGCTGCTCCAAGCCCAGGGCATTGCAGGAGGAAGTCCTGGTAGTGTTTCTATGGGGACCTGTTCAGGCTTCCCCCCAGGAAAGAAACTGATCTCCAGGAATTTCTTGCAGTGGTCCGGCATAGCTCAAGTTCAGCAGTCAGGGATGCTCAGGCTCCTTGATGCCTGGCTGCTGCCATTACATTGTGTCCGTCTGCACTAAATGTTAACGACTGTGCTGTGGGTGCAGCTAGTCTCCTTTCCTCGCTGACACAACTGGGAGCCTTCCTGGGGGGCGGTTATTGGGGCCTGCAAGCTGAGGAGTTGGGCTGAGAGAGCAAATGGGAAAATAGTTCTTTTTCAAGATACTCCATGGGTGGCTGGACCCTGGCCTATTGTGCTCTCAAGGTTTTGAGATATCTCATGGGGGTCTCTAATGGGCATATAATAAGCTGAAAGATGGGAAACAAAGACTTAGAGGTGAAGGGCCATATTTCCAAGTGGAGAATTGGCATCAGTCAAATGTGACAAGGGCCTGTCAAAGGCCAGAGCTTTTGAATGTGTCTGGTAACGATAAAGAGGAATAAGTGGCAGATGAAGTTTGCTGCTGACTATTCAGAGTAGCGAAACCCAAAAGCTGCACTGAATAGCTGTCAGAAGTCCTTGCAATGTGGCGTGGTGGGTTTGCAGCATATGATGCTGAGAAAAGCAAAGCAATCCAGGGGGAAGAGGGAGCCATCTTAATATAAAATGCAGTGCAGTGGGCTCAAAACAGGGTAACATCACTTGGGAGAGAGATCTCAGAATTGCAATGAAGTCGGCTATAGGAGCAAGGCTTGATTCTGTGAATGGTCAAAAAACCTGAAAACAGTCAACTTCTAGGGAAAGAGCTGAGAACAAACTGTATAAATGCACTGTATGAATCTGTAGTGAACAAAAGCATTTATGTAGGTTTGGGGAGACTGGAATAACTAATGCAAGGAAAATCCATTGAGTGCTCTTAAATATCAATACATAGTCTTTCTTGTTGGGGAAGTCCCGCAGCTGCAAATAGCTGGAGCCTGGGAAAGCGTTTGTAATGAAACATAGCTACATGCTTGGCCGCCTTCTTACACTCTTCCCTAGGTGCTGCTATCAAGTACCATTGAAGACAGGACACAGGCCAGGATTAAGCTTGATCCAACCACAGTTAGTGGCTCTTATTCCTCTGCTTTTCCAAGAAGATGCTGTCCTGGAGTAAGCCATGTGTGGCACATGATTGTGTGTGTATGAGGAGCTTTTATGGAGGTTAGAGATACTGCACTCTCTCTCTGTCAGTGAAGAAAGCTGCCAAAGTGCATGGCTGGGGGAGAAAATCCCTGAGGTTATTGTACATGTGTTATCAAAGAGACATTGCAATGCAGTATAGGACAGCCAAAGCAGCAAGAGGGGCTTTGTACCAACAGAAACATCTTTTGTTTCACCAGCACCAGTCACTCTGAAATGAAGAGTTTCCTTAGGTGATGGAAAGCCATCACCTGGGTCACCAAACCTGTCTCTTGTCTCCTCTGAGGAACGTTTGGGCAAGAAACCAACTCCAAAAGGATTCGCTTTCTTCGACCTGTTCTCTCCCATCACTTCTTTAGTACCGTGCTGCTAGTTAGGAAGAACTGGGTGACGTGGAAGTAGCTGGATGGGCCAGGGAAACTCATCCTGCCCTCAAAGCCCCCGTGTGCTGCTTTAACCCACACCACAATGGGGTGAGACACTGTGTGGGAGCGTGAGACATTCCTAATATTCCTGTTGATCAAATGGCCCACTGAGTCTCCTGATCTGCTGCGGTGATAACTCATAACAAGGACTCTCTCTTAATCCTCATTATCCTCTGTTGGCACTTCCTGCCCACATACACTAGATGTTTCCTATCAACAGGGAGTAACCTCTGTGGAAGATAGGATCAGATTCCCAGGAACCAGGCTGTAGTAAGAGTGAAGGAAGAATGAGGAAACTGTCCTAATTTGAGGCTAATCTTACAAATACAGGGCTGGATTCAGACAATAGGAAGAGAAATGCCAGGAGAGCTTTAGCATTTAATGAGGGAAGGATCATCTTTTGCCAGGAGTAGCCTTAATTGTAACTTCTGATGTGGTAAAGTTGCTGTTTGATCTCAGCTTCAGCAGAGGGGAAGAGAGATTCTGCTTTGTGTCTCCAGACGAGGAGTAGCCTGAGAAAAGAACAGAGAAAAGTGTCTTTAAAAGCAATTTTTTGTCACTTCTGTACTGATTCAAGCTGCAGTGCATGGATGGAGTGCTTTATTTCTCAGTTTTGATTTGGACAAAACAGTAAATAAGGAGGAAAAAAGGGCTGTGTGATTTTTCCTGAAGGAGGAGTGCTAATATATCCATCGGGTATTTAATGTTGCATGGTGTTTCTGAAAATGTAGAAAACCACAAATCTTTTCTTCTAGTGTAAGTGGGTTGGTGGGGTGGAGTGTTTCTTTCCCCTGCCTAGACCCATGGCTGGAGCCTATACCAGTCAGAGACTTTCCCTGTCCTTTATGCTCACCTTTCATGTGGGCTGGGTGGAGTGTGCTGAAGCTGTTTGTGGTGGGGAGTTCTCTACAGACAGTTGCTTTTATGAACCTTTTTAGACAACCTGTTAAAATGAAGAGTTGCCTCCTACCTGTCCCTGTCCTCACCATGCACAGAGCCCATGATGCCTCTGTGTGTTTCATTTGCCAGCAGAGTGAGAGCATGTGCATGTTTGTGAGAAATGATTTACCATTACAGGGGTGTGTGAGGGTCCTTAACCACATATTCATGTGCAGCTGGTAGTCTAGCATGATCCCATAACCATACAAATGACTACAATGCAACAAGGTGTGGACACTGGTTGCGCATCCCCACCCTGAAGGTGATGTTGCAAGTTCCTGGAAAATGCCATCATGTCCTTGCGGGTTTGGACTCGTTTGGCTTTTTACTATCCATCCAGCTCACAGGTGCTTGTTGGTGTTTTTTTTTGCCCAGCTCTGGGCTGATCACTGCTGCTTCTTTTGGAAGCTTTACAGGTTTTGTCTTGGACCAAGTTTGTGAAGCTACGGTGACGTACAGAACCCCTGCTGCTTCCTAGAAACTTTCTGTCCCTTTTAGATAGGATAGGAAATCTCAGCATGCTTGGGCTAAGACGGGTAATACAGTAGTTCCCTGTCCCTGGCTTCCTGGGATAAGTTAGGACAGGGCCTTTCAGCCATCCATATCTTAGTTTCCTATCGTTTCTGGCCCTCTTGGGATAGCTGATTTTTGCCTGAAAGTCAGTAGAAGAGTCATGCCATGTGGACTTCCATTCCTTCCCCAGGTGGTTTTCTTTGTTGTTTTCTCTTCACTGTAGCAGGTTATGTGATCTAAGGCTTCTACTTTATTATAAACAGTGCACAGTTTGGCTCTGATGGCTGAGGGTTTTTTGGTTCTGTTTTTTTTAAATTTTAAAATGACAGATACATTTGGGCGCTATTTAAGGTGAACTCTGTCGGGGAGCGGGGCTGGCTCAGAGGACATACACAGTGGTGTGGGCGCACCAGATCCTCCTTTGTGCTAAGTCTACTTTGATAAAGGGTTGCTAAGTAGTGCCTACGGGTGGTTGATGCAGCTGGATAGTGAACAGAGTGCTTGTAATTGCTTTTGCTATCTTCAGGGATGTGCTTCCAGCAAGTCACGACACCTGGTAACGTGCTTGTAACATCTATTAACCTTGTAATTTTATAAGTGGAGCTTTAATCCTGCCTGGTTGCCAGTCAGGTCTAGAAATATCGACTGTGGCGCTCCATGGTCTCTGCTAAAATGCTGTGCCTGGCTGGTGAGCTCACTGGATTTCGTGGCCTTTGCTGTCTTGTTCTCCTTGCCAGATCCTCCTCTCTTTTGCATAGGTCAAAGCCAGCCCTTATCTAATAGTTTCCTCCCAAGACCACCTGTACTGTGGATGTTTGAATGTTGATTCTTTGCTAGCCAGGTGCTGCTGTGTGCTATTAGATGGCAGATACCCTGCAGTGAAGGAGCTGTGACACTGATGGTGCCAGCGTTCCTGAGTGGCATGGTGAGGCACTGGAGTTCGGGAAGGTGGAAGGTCTGGAGGGGAGAGTTTAGGCTTGCTGCAGAAAGAAGACAGATTGAAGAACTCATGTTTTGTGTGTGCTGTTGGGATCTGGTCTGCTGCAGGAAGGAGAGTCCCTGTGCTGTGGGCTGGCTGTGGAAAGCACATGCCAGTCACAGTGTGCTCAGCCAGGCAGGAGACGGAGGAGAAGGAATGTCCAATGCAGGCTGTGAGCAGACCCTGAACTGAGCCACCAACAGAAAGTTGGTGACAAAGCAGGGATTGAGCCCTGAGCTTTTAACACACCAGCTTTCACCAGAACCTAATGGCCCAGCCTTCTGCTCCAAGGCCTGCTCTGAGCAAAGGTGTAAGGTACCATGCTGGAGTGCCCAACTGCTGGAGGCCTGGTCTGTGGCCATCCCCACCTGGGAAGGTCTCCTCTGGAGAAATGCAAGCAGCAGCATCCTGCCATATGGGAAGCCCTGGAAAAGAGAAGGTTTGGCCAGGAGGAGGTGCAGAGAACAGAGTAGGATTTTGGGGTGGAGTTTCAGGCTGGCATCCAGGTCCGTCTCAGGGGCAGCCCTGGTAAACGCACTTCACAGCACTGGGAGGGACCAGTGTTCAGCGAGCAGGGCGGGGTGGATGTTCTGCCAAACTCTCGCTTGTCTCCTTTCTCCTTAGGGCGTTCTTCATTCATTATACTTGCTACCAAGGCAACTTTGGTGGAAGTAACCAGTTTCTTGAAAGTGGAGGCCTTTTCTGAGTGAGCACCCAGTCTTGGGGTTTGGGTGGGGGCTGGAAAGCAGGGGGTTTTGTTGTGTGCTCCATTACAAGTTACTGTGGACAAGAGTACAAAGCAACAATCACCACCAAAGAGCAGAGAACCAGTTTTAATTGCCTGCAGTCAGATACTCCTGGTGAGAAGAGAGCAAAGCATTGAATGAAGAGCACAGCCTACCTCTAGTCTATATGTCTTCCTCCTTCCTGGCTCTGAACATGACTTCAGGTGTGTGGCTCCAAAAGTAAGCTGTGAGAGCCAGTTTAGGGTGGGCGCTGTCTTTTGCCTTCCACTTTCTTCAGTACCCCAGTCATCAGGACGTGATCCCAGGCAGCACCCCTGTGGCATGGCTGTCGTGTGAAAGAACAAGCTGGCAAGTCCTGACTCCTTATTTATATTTTGGTGAAGGTTTTTATCATGTTTCCTGCAGACATGGACTGAGAGGAACGGGTGGTTCTGCTGTTGGCATGCCTTTCTGATAAAGGCAAATGGCTTTTAGCAAACCTCATGGCTCTTGAGTTGCTGTTGGGTCTCAGTATATCCCTTTTTTTTGCTGCTTCACATGACAGGTTCTGCTGCACCTGCTGGAAGACAGGTGTCTTCTATGCCAGGGATTTTAAGAAGTCACTTAGCCTGTTTACTTTTCAGTTTTATAATTTTTATTCTGTGTTCTGTGGGTTTTTTAAAAATTCTTCCTCTGCCTCGGAAATCTTTCCTTTATCTTCCCCAAGTAGAGAATATTTACAGGAATCTTTAATTTGTTAATTGAAACTGCTTCTTGCTTTGCATGGAAAAAAAAAAGCAAACTATGAATGCAACACAATAGAAGTGTAAACAGGAAAACATAGAAAAAAGGCTTCGTTTTGGAGACACATTCCCTTAAGAATGCAAGACCTTCTAGGCCTGGAAGGTCTATGAGTCAAGTATCAATTGATGTGATGTACCAGAAAAGGAAATGTTTAACTTTTTTATTTATGTCCAGTAGAGCTCAATGAAGCCTTCAGAGAAAAAAAAAACAACTGAGAAGGATTCAAAGGGAAACAGCACATAGGGCTTCCGACTGTGTATGCAGCACTTTTTATGAGTTTCATGGGAAGGTTAATCGTTTATTCTCAGCAGCGTCTGTAGAATGTGAGTCTGTAATTTGGAAACTTTTTGCATGACTTTCAAATTTAAAATAAAAGAGAAATCTGGCCTACATTTTAAAAAGTGACTATGGAAGTTCCCCCCAAACCAGTGATGAGATAGCTCATAAATAGTGTCTAGAAAATCAAGTCCCTTAAAGCTGTCTCACTTGGAATCCAGATTTAATAGGCGATTTAGGTTATCTTATTTTTGAAAGTCACCATGTGATTTGGGCAACCAAAGGAATAATTTGTGAATTATCTGTTAGCTGAAATATGTTCACATAAACCATACAATGAGTAATTGAACATGATGAGTAAAGTCATCAGAACTGAAGTCTGTTCATGGCTAATTTGTGAACTGACCAAGGAGCTAAATCATTTGGTGAGCATTTGGTTCCAAGTTGTACACTTAGCTCTAGCATCCAGCGGTAAAAGAGCAAAATGTTTAGTTAAGCTCAGTATTGATAGTTTATGAAGATCAGATCTATTTTTATTATTGTTGCTTTATTTGGAAAAGACTTCAGAAGTCTTTGGAGTGTCTGTCTTTTTTTTTTTTTTCCTTTTTTAACCCTTTTAGGCAGGATGCTAGCAGGTCAGAGCCAGACAGTTGTCCCTTCTGCAGTTGGTCAGGCAGTTAACAAGCCGTTTATTTGGTCTGGAAATTCAGAGGGGTCCTGGTCTCTGCTGTACTCTGATCCTGCCAGCCAGGACAGCACTTTTCACCTCTGAGATTTGAATTAGGGCAAAGGAAGAACAAACTGTCACTATGAGCTGTTCTAGCCAACTCCCTTCTTCTGTCAACTGCCAACCATGATTTTATGTTTAGTTATTTCCATTACATCATTAGTCCTGTGCTAGGTGTTGTACGAGCATAATGATGTAAAACCTTCACTAGGTTTAAACATTGTACAGGCTTCCGTGTAGGGCGTATGTGCTTAAGTGTTTGGAAGGAGGGGAAGCTGGCAAAATCTCCCTTGTCCCCTTCCCTTGGAATAATAAGATGATTCTCTGTTCATTTAGCTTGCTTATTAAAACAGAATATTCTTCTTCGGAAGTATATCCCTGCACTAGTTAGAATCTCCTTTATGATTTCTGTGCCATCCATCCGAGCAGGACATTTCTGAGGGACATCCTGTCAGAGGTCCACTGTGCTCTTCCCACCAGAGCAAGCCCAGGCTGGGCACCGGGACAGGTGGTTCAGGGGTGCATCACATCATTTATTGAGAGACCTTGGGCAAAGCAGAATGCATCAGAGTCTTGGCTCTCCAGAGCATAAAAATCAAAGTATCTCTTCTGAAGGTACCTGGTAATTACAAGCAGATCTCCTCCCTTCCAGAGCCTGTGGTGAGGGTTGGCTACTTGTTATTGCCCTAATGTTATTTCCGCATCCTCACAGCCTGTGTGTACATGCATATTTCCACTTGCTCTTTTATCATGTTCTCCTTTCCGAGCTTCCCTTTAGACTGTTGATAAACTGTCTGTATTGCTTAATATGGGTGAGGGTGTTGTGTTTTGGAGGGTCTTTTAGGGTTTCTTACGGAGTACCTGGTGGCACAGGAACTGTTGAAGTGTGGTCTTGTGGTCTAACAGTTGGGCAGTGTAGCCCAGCTGTTCCTTCCTGGTGTGGGTGTGCTCACTGCAGATGCCAGCTGGTATGGTGGGGATGAAACTGGGAAAGGATGTTCTGTGTACTGGTAGAAAACCTGTGAGCAAAGGGGGCTAGGAAGGGGAATGGGCAGTGCTGGTGGCAGAGGAAGGACAGCCTGACTTGCAGAGCCCCTGTCCTATACTCACCAAGTCTGGTTTGAGAGGGTGGAGAGGGAAATCACTTCTTCTCTCGCCTCTGTTGATATCTCTGCCCTCCTGCTCTCATACGGGGTTGTGTGTGTAGTGTCTGTGGAAGGAGAGCAGGGCAGGACAGCAGGTGCCTGGATCCTTGCTCTTTCTCAATCCTGTGGCCAGACTTGTTAAGCCCAGTTCTCTGTCACCTGAACCAAACCTGCCTTAACCTGGTGGAAGTGAGGTCAGGGACTGGAGCTGGAATGTGTCCTCCTGTTCCCACGGCTAGCCATACACTGACAAACCCAGGAGCTGATCGCGCTCCACTGCTCTGGTAGGAGATGCTTGCCCTTTACTCCTCTCTGGAGTGGTTGAGTCTGTCTGCACTGAAGATTCTCCCTCCAGAAGAGGAAATACGGGCCCTGCTTCTGTGAGATATTGCAGGGTGTCCAAACATCCTTAGCAGATAGAGATCATGTAGTTCAGGTGGACCACTAAACTTTTAGGCAGCAATTAGGACTTATTCAGTAACTCTGAGTCAACTAATACATCTGGGTGTTGCCTTGGCATACTTCCGATGGCAAATCCTTCCTGTGTATGCTTGGTGTTCTTACGTTCTCTGTTGGCCTCTCAAGTGCTCCACTTGGAAACCTGATCAAAAGCCTGCAGTGATGCCGAAAGGAGATGTCCCATTGAATTCCCTGGCTTTCCTTTGGTCCTCTAAACCTGCAGATGATCCCAGACAGTTTCTTTGATGCCTTCTTCCCCAGTGGATGAAGTAATTATGACTTCTGTGCAGGAGGCTAATAGCTCTGAAGACTTTTAGTCAGGCCGATTAACAATAACTGTGTTTTAATAAAAAATGTTCTGGTAAATCCTTTTGAATTGCAGCCCTAATTACTCTGCAGCCTGTTGTGCAGCAATTGCAAAGCTAATAGGATCACCTGAATCCAGTTGATGAATCCTCTGTTATGGCTTGCTGTGACTCACAAGATGTGTAGTGTTTCTTCTGGTCTCCCCTGCCTTGCTCCATTCCCTGGTGAATATTTATGCTCTGTATTGCCAAAGGTAAGGGGGTGTGTGCCTGAACTTTGAATGAATTAACTTAAATATATGTGCATCCCTCCTTTCATTACTTCAAGGGACTGTAAGGATCAAGAGCCTGGGCTTTTTGCTTTGGTCTCAAAGTGAGTTCATTCAAGAAGTCACCAGTAGCTGCTACTGCCTGACAGCTCTTTTCAGACTTACAGGTTTTGGTGAGAAATCTGTTCAGCCCTGTTCTCTGCTTACCTGGTAGCAGTCTGCATCTATGTTAGAGAACAGAGTTAGGAGAAACACACTTCCTCCTTGCTAGCATTTTAAGCTAGTTTGTCCTACATCAGGAAAGGAAAAAACATTAATCTGAAAGTAATTTGTTTGTTGGAACACTTTTTCTTTCCATTTCAACCCTTTGTATGTAAAGTTGCTTATGCCCCCTGGCTGCTCCCCCCACTCCCACGCCCCCTCCCCACCCCAGTTCCTTTCAAAGGAAGAAAGCGTATTAAGCCTAAATCCAAGTTCTTCCATTTTTGATAAGGTTGTAAGCTGGTGTTCAGGGTTTGGAAGGCTCAGGACTGCTCAGGAGTGGGACTGTAGGCAAGCTACAGGGATCCGGTGGTGCTCTTGGTTTTAAGATGCCTTTTTCTTTTACAGGCGGAGAGTCTAGATAGCTTGAGGCTTGTTGGCAGACTTGTGTTAAAAGCCTCGGTCAGGTAAGCAAAGGATTGTTTGAAAGTGGCCTTTCAAAACTTCCCTCCTTGTTGATTTCTTGTTCTTGTGCTGTGTTTCTTACATAGATTTATAGGATTAACTCCTTGTTTAGGCACACTATAAAATGTGCCTCTAAGCATCTAACTTACAACTACCATAATAGCAAGGAAGCCTGTCTGACGAATTTAGTGGCAGGAAGCAAAGTAAACATCTAAAGGATGTAATAAAGAGATTCAGGTGGGTAGGACATAGCAACATACCATAGCAAAGACTTGACACCGGCCACATTTCTGGTCCTGTAGCTCCACTGCCGTCCTTTACTGGACATAATGCAGTGAACCATTTGTCTTTACTCATGGAGTTGGGGATTTTGTAGAAGTACAGATGTCAGGCCTGGGACTGGCTGTGCCCCAACTATGGAGATATTACTGTAGAAGGGAGGATGCATAGAGCAAAGCTTTCTCTTCCCCACTGCTCACACCACATATTCACCACATATACCACTGAGTTCATATATGGGTCCAGCTCACTGTGAAGGTGTTAGTAGAGGACATTGGACTGGGGGTTTTCAGAGGCTTAATTAGGTCTCTGTCTAGGAACTTGAAGATCTTGGGTAAGAGGGAAAAACGCTAAATGATTCAAGTGTTGCAGTAGATAGAGATGAATGAAGTTACAAAGGAACTGTACAAATATTTATTGCATGCTGGCAACAGATTTCAGGCCAGTCCATTACAGCTGGGAGGAGGGAATGGCACTTTTTTAAAGTAGAGTTTAGAGGGAAAGAAAAAAAAAAGGCTTTGGTGACGTTTGGAAAGAGCAACAAAACCAAGCCCAGCATATCTGCTTGTAAACGGTAAGACAAGGAAGGGGAGAGCAGCAGAGGTAATGCTGGAGGGTTTATCTTCCTTTCCTGGGTGTTAAAAGTGTAGTGTCGTCTTTGTGGCTGTTCCTGCATAGGTGGGACATACAAAAAAAACCCTCTCATGAGCAATGGGCTGAATATGGAAGGAAAGGAGTGCAGTTCATCTTGGATTTTTGAATATTACAGTGTCAGACTTGTGTATGTCTGGCTTTCCCCTGAAAATTCAGGGCCTGCTCTTTGAAGCCTCCTCTCATTTCTGGTGTTTACAGGCATTTATCCCTCTGCTTTCTGTACTGGGCTTGGTTACTGGGAATGGATTAGGAACACAGGAGCTGTGATGTAGGTGGATACCAGTTTTGACTGCCTATGGTGGTTTTTGTTGTTGCTTTTGTTTTTCTTCTTTATGGAAGAAGTGGGTAATGTGTTCTGGGGCTGGAGCTAGCTTGGCTCTGACCTCTGAGATACCGGATGTCTTGGCAGTGACATTAGCTAGGTGGCTTGGGGAGAAAGGGGATGCTTGTGTTCCTTCAGTGCCTCCCAGAGGGTCAGAAGGGTTTTCTCGTGGTGGGTGGGAGAAAGTCACTTCTCACTTCCTGCTGAGACAGAGCAGAGGTTGACTGTCTCGCTTACATTTCCCTTAGTCTTACTGATAAATATTTGTATTTTTGATGTTTTGAAAGCTGAGTGCAGGAAGATCAAAACTCAAGCTTGTCAGTTTTTGGGAGAGTGAGAACTGGTCACTTCCCACATGTCATCTGTGGGATTGCTTCATATGGCTGCTCTGTGCTTGCCCTTCCCTAGAAGATGCTCCAGGCCCTTGGGAGCTCTCCATACAAGAGCTGGGCATGAAGAAGCACGGCTGTCTGCTGGGCAGAAGGAGGACCTGGGTACCAGGAGGGATGGAATTTGTTCCTGGCTCCATCTAACTTAGGCCACCTGCCTTCAGTCTGATGGCCAGGCGTGACAGAGCAGCTTGTGCTTGATGCTGCCGGTCAGCAGCAGACTCTGTCCTCACTTCACGTTAGGATGGCAGAGCAGATCCTGTCTACCACCCGCTTTACCAGTTGCTAGCACTGAATTTGTCCTGCTTGACTCCTGCTGGCAGCAAGGCTGGAGAGGGAGCTGTCGCAGTGGAGCTCCAATCTCCCTCTCTCTGAACCTACTGGGGGAGTTTTTGGCGTGCCCCTGAGTGGGACAAAGATTTAAAATCCTTACCCTAACCTATGGGGAAAGTATTCAGGAGGCTTTCATCTTTGGAAAATGCACTGGGTTCTCTGGATGAAAGAGCTATTATTTACCTATCAACAACATAATCCCCCTCCCTCCTACAGATTGCAGGCAAGCTCCCGGGGCAAACGGCACTGTAATTAAGAACAAATATTTACTATGAAGGACTAGCTGAGGCCTGGCTGGGCAAGCAGCCATGAGCCTTGTCTGAACTTGCCTTCTGTTTGTTCCCCTTTGAAAGCAAGGAGTCAAAGTCTTTTGTCAGAGGAGTGTTTGTGAGGCACAAGATGGTGGGTTGGGCCTCCGAAGCAGCCAGGAGCCATCAGGCTGTTTGTTCCAAGCCTAGGAAATCCCCCAGGAGCAGAGTTACTTGCATCTAGAGGTGCTTCACTTTTCTGTTATGGATTACTCTTAGATAGATCTGCAGGTGAGAGTGGGGGCAGAGACAGACCCACATTCAGGGACTGCAGTTGGTGCCATGTTACAAACAAGTCTGTGGAAATACTTGTCTGTTCTAAAATTGTGAATTAATTTAGGCTTCGTTTGCATCTACTTTCCCTTTTGAAATCTGTTGCAATTCAAGAGTTTACTTCCCAGGACTCAAGCCCTGGTGTTTAGATGCAAGGGAGCTTGGCTGCTGGAGAAAGCACGTCCTTACAAAATTGCTGGGACTGTTTCACAGCTCAAACTCGCAGCCTACTCACCTGCCCTCTGCCACCCTGATCAACAGCAAGGAGGGATGACAGGGATCTTGCTCATCTTCTGGCAAGGCTCGGCAAGCTGAAATTTAATAAATAAGTCAATTGTGAGTAATAGAAACAATTGCAAGGATGTGGTGTGTGGTTCAACCAGCTATCACTGCTGTGGTAATGCAACAAGGCATGTGATTAGACTGGGAAATTGGTGTAGCAATACCAAGATTTACAACATGAGTCCCACAGAAGGACTAGACGTCGGAGACATACACAGACACACAGAGCTTGCAAAAGGAGTGAGCAAAGTGTCTGAACAAGGCTGACACCAGCTTCCAGGGTGCTGAGGAAGCCATGGAAGTAACTGGAGAGGTACCCTGCAGCATGCTGGGGCTTGTGTGCTATAAAACTCACGGTTACAACTTGTCAGAGTTTTTGAGGAATATGTCACCAGCTGGTCTGATTTAAGAGGTTTTTCTTGGTTTGTTCCTCCTTGTTGTAGGGATAGTAATGTATTCTCAGGAGTGTAACAGCTGAAAATGGGGCTCACAGATGCCTCATGGGCTGAGCCTAACTTGCCTGGAGCTCTGATCTGTGAGAGCTGCTTTATATATTAGATACTGGTATAAATTAGATAATTTATGTATTAGATACTGGTTTGGGTTTTTAAAATAAACTCTTTTGCTCCCAGAGAGAAAAGTTTATTTGAGGCTTTATTCTGAATGATGTGTCTCCTTTTGGGGGTTTAGATGCAACACCAGAGAGACCACAGGCATTATTATCTAGTACGCAGGGTCTGGGAGGGCTTGGAAGAGGAAAGCTAGGAAGTCATGGAAGAACAAAGAAGTGAGCTAGAGAGGCTCTTCAGACTTGGTGTTAGGGCTCCTTAAGAAGGCAAGAAGAGCTTCAGCAGCGCCTCAGGCTGTGGCTTTATCAGTGCCCACCTCCTGCTTTTGGCCCATTAGATACGAGCAGCAGCGAGGAAGAGGCTGCGCTGCTGCTCCACCTCTTTGCGCTGTGACCAGTACCTTAATGCTGGCAAACCCCAACTAAACCCATAGCTCAAGTGAAACAGAACTTCCTCACTGTCCTTTTGTGTTAAACCCACACCATCCTGGTTCATGAATATGTGCAGTTTTTCACTTTGGTGTCCAAAATAAATGCCAGAAAAGCTGTCAGGTCTCTAGTTTGGCTTCAACAAAGTTGTCCATTCTGGTGTGTCTCCTGCATATGTGCTGTGGGATGGGATCTGCTTTTGTTGTCTTTGCTAGCGAGTCAGACATCTAGTCTCCCTCTGCCAAGCCTGCAAGAGTTTTGCTTGCCTTCTAAAGGGACAGTATTAGTAAAGCTGCCCGGAAGATGTGCTGTGCTTTCTGAAAGAGAAGTAGGCATAGAAATTCTGGTCAGAAAAAAACATAGATTGGTTCTTTGGGGGATTGATTCCTGCCTTGTTTTGTTGATTCCTGCTACTGCTGCTCTTTCACAATGGTCACATTTGCTCCTTGGCAGGTTGAGGGATGCATGTATTTGGAGTACTATGTCCTGAAAAGATGAGTTGGCTAAAGAGCATGTCTGCAAGAGTTCCTTGGATGAGGCCTTGATTGCCTTGTCTAGCATAAGATCCTGAAGCCAGATAGGCTACTAGATGGAGGTTGTGCGGAGACCTCCAACATCCTAGTGCAGCAAGCAGTAATTAGGACTAGGGAGACCATCGTTTAAAGTAGTAAATCAAGGACAAGTCTGTCCCTGGGACTTACATATCCTGGAGAACTCCCGCATTTCTTTAAACTTACTGTGTTAAAGAGGTGGTTGCTGAAATGCCTCCTACCTCTGCTTTCCCTCTTAGTTTAGAGACAGATTTAACAATTGTCATTTCAAAAGGACCTAAGGAAAAAACTCAAGATATTCTTTTCCATCTGACGTTATGAAGAGACTTTAACGCCTCGTCTCAGGGGACTACCAATTGTGTGGGTACCGGTCTTTTGTGATAGTTATCAAACAAATAGACTAGGTGCTTCCTAGCGCTGCAGGTACACACACAATGTTCCAAGATGGAGCATGTGAAAGGAACCTGAGGAGACTTGAGAATCCCCAGAGAGGCGAGTGGGAGAAGCAGGTTGCTGTGGCCCACACAGCCCTACACAGTGCTGTTGAGGAAGAGTTAACTTGCTCTGTCTGAGCTGAGCCTGGAAGCAGAGGTTTATTGGCTGAACACTGGAAATCCTCTCTTCATGCCAGGTGTAACAAGGATCATCTGGTAAAAATGTGTGTCTGCCTGAGACACAGATCTGCCTTAGACATGCATTGAGCAGGAATGGAGTTTGCTGTCTGCTGGAGGAGCCAGGTCCCCAGTTGAGCAAAGCCTAACGGAAATTGGATCCACTCCAGAATGTCTGGATGGCATATGATATTTACTGAAATATGGCATTGCTTGTGTAAGCAACACACCCTTCTCCCTCACTCTGGAAACCATCTGGGCTTCATGTGCGAGCGGTTAAAAACCGGAGCAGGAGAGCATCTGATGCTGTATGGCTCTTGTGATGTATTTCCCACTCTGGCCTCCCTCCATGGGTGTCCCTGCATTTGCAGGCATGGGAGTCACAGCCATACCCCGATGTCCTCTTAGCAACGCGCTGAAGGTTTTCTTCCATTTTTCTACAGTGCTTGTAAACAGAGTAGGATTGTATGATGAGTTTGCGTAAGGCTTTACTGATGGGGTTAGAGGCAACCTCTCTTGCCTAGGCCAGAGTACAATCATTATGCTGGCCAAACCTTCCTCCATTTCTAGCTGGCTCTTTATTGACTCTACTGATTTGTATACCAATTGGCGACAAAGCTCCTGGGAATGAGGGATATTTGGCATGTCTGTGCACTTGAATAGGAAGTCTTTTTTCCAAAGGGAGCTGAGCACCCTTAGGAGAGGCTTGGGACTGGGCAGGACTCCCTGTCCTTCACATAGCCAGGCTGAGAAAGGATTTGTCCCATTGCTGTGTTGTAAGGGCAGGAGGGGCCAGCAGAGCACAGAAAATTGTCCCTTGCCGGCCTAAAATAATGCAAATGTGACTGTGCTTTTCATTAGCTTCTGGGATGGGGTTTAGATAAAGGTAGCACCTCTGGGGTGGGGTTAGGGTTTCCTCTGCTGTTTTCAAAGCTTCCCTTGTAGCTTCCTCTCTGTCTGTGTGTGCGCACTCTGTGGGTTTTGTTTCTTAAAGGGAGCGTCATATGACAGCCCCAGCATCTCTGATCTTTTTGGCAGACCTATCCCTCTTCCTTCCTGAGCTTGATAAACAGTCCAAGAAACTACGCCTGTGTGTGAGTGCATGTATGCCTTTCAGAGACCCACAGCTTGCTTCTCCAGTTTTTGGTGTGGTTTTTCTGTCCTTCCATCATAGTTTCTGGTGCTTCTCTGCTTCGCCTTCCCATTTCCCCTCCTGCTGTGGTTTAACTGTTGCTGCTTGACGTGAAGATGTAGGTGGTACAAAACAACCCATTTTTGAGAACCTTGACCTGTGCTCTCTGGCCTCGTACCCTGTTGGCACGGGATTTCTGAGGTGGTTAGAGTTTAAGGCACCCCTGAAAAGACATTGCAGTAATTTCTGAAATCAGCCTGTTCTTTGAGCAGTGGCAGTTTCTCTTTGCAGCGTGGATGCTGTGGCTTGCAGGTTACCCAACTGACAAGTGCAGGCAGATGCTGGTAGGAGAGGAAAGCCTTCTCTGTGTGTCTGTGCAAAGCACTGTAGCACAGCAGAGCTCTGGTTCAGAGCAGCAGGACTCTGATATAGTAGCACAATGTGAATCGTTCCCAGACTCCAGCTGTCTTTGGCCTAACGTGACTAAAATACAGAGAGGCACTAAAACAACCTCTCTTGCTTCCAACCCCAGCAGCTTGTGCTTTTGTGTCCCAAGGATCTGACTCCAGCTATGTTAATGCTGTTAGAAAGTAGAAATGCCCTGTGTGGAGACACCCATCAAGGCCCGGAGGGATCTGCAGGCTTGGTCTTTGCACCTCTGCAACATGGTGCTCTGAGAGGGTCTCGTGTGCTGGGACTGCCCAAAGCCCCTTGGAGCTGTGTAATCTCTTGGGCTGAGAGAGGTGTATTTTCCTCAGTTCCTGAAATGGTGCACACATTGGAGTCTCATTCTCCTCTCTAGAAGATTGCCAGATCCGAGTTCCCAGGCTTGTACTGTGTCTTCAGCTCTGCCAGCTGAGTTTGCCCCTTTCCTTGAGTACAGCTGATGCTTGAGAAGTAACACGTGTTTGTCACCATCCTCCAGGGTAGGAGGAAGGTTCCCACTTCTGTGTCCTCTTCCTCTGTCTCTTGGAGCCTTGGAGAGATCCAGCAGGTCGGCATTCATCAGCAGCATTTAAACAGGTCACTTCAGTACCCAAGGTACCTTCTCTCTCTCCCTCCCTTCCTTTTTGCTACTTTGGCAGATTGCCATGCCTGATTGACTGCATTTCGATTCATCTCTGATATTTAATCTCCTCCCTGGAGAAAGGTGGGCAGGAGAGGTGCTGTTGCTACCCTGAGGTAGAAATCAAGAGCTGTAGAGTGTTATTTCATTCAGTCTGAAAAAGCCCTCTAATAACACAGAGGACGTGTTGTGCTGTAGTGAAAGGCGGCTTTGAGAGATCATGTAATCTGCCCTCGCCTGGCCTTGTGCTGTCCCTTGCTGTAGGACTGGAATCAAAATACCATCTCAGATACTGCAGCCCAATTGATTGGAGCTGTTTCAGCCAATTCCATCTCCATGTTCTGGAGGAAGACCTTTCTGATCCTTCCCTGTCTCCTGGTCAGATGACATCCAGGATACTCAGTGTCCAGATGAGAGGTGCTTTCTTTTGCAGGGAGGTGACCCCGTGAAGGAAGCAGTCAGCTTTATAGCAAGTGGGAGTGGGTGGGCTAAGGATGTTGGAACAGGAGAGTGATGGGAGGGAGCAGATGAAGTGATGGGCGCCATCTCTCTCAGCCAGAAGTGTTGTCAGGGTCAAAGTGTTGGAATATGAATGAGCAGCTGTGAGGCAGAGGCTGGAAAGAGCTTTTTTTTGTTCATGCTGGATAACGCTTGGTCCATTGGCTGCCTACGTCTAGCTGTGTGCTGTCCTACAGGCATGAGAACTGTCCCCTGTTGTCCTTCCTCTTTCCTGGGACCTTCCACTGGGTTGATGCCTCTTAAGGCTGAGCTGCCTCTGTGGCCCCTCTCTTAAGAGACTGAGCACAGTGACTGATGATATTCTCTGAGCTTTAAGGCAGTGGATTTTGGCCTCTTCACTCACCTCTAGAGAGGTGTTTCTCTTTCTGATTTGCCACCACAAGAGAGAGGTGGGGGTACCAGGACTTGCTTGGGCCAGCCTTGAGTAAAAGAGCAGGTATCAGAGCCCTGATACAGGTTGAGTTCAGCCAAATGAGACTTTCTCTGCTCCTCCATGTTGCCTGAGCCCTTAGCAGAAAGGGAATAGGATGAGAGCACCTACTGGATGTGTTAATTTCTCCGGGGCCATATCTCTCCAAGGTCATTTGTTTGTGATTGCATCCATATGGGTGGTGCCTCTGCCTAGCCGAGCTCTTGGAAGCCCAACAGGAGACTGGCCTCATTTGACTATGAAATACAGAGATTTTATATGGCCATCTAAAATTCTACTCTTTACCAGGACACAGCCTCCTGGGGCAGATCTGTGAACGGAACCAAGTCCTACATCCTACTTAATTTCTTCTGACCACTGCTGTCCTAGTCCAGCTTGCATATCAAAGGCTTTTGAGAGCAGGGTCCTGTGATCTTGTTTTGCTCGAAGGACTTGTTCCTGTTTGTTGGGAGTGCCTGGTCTCTTAGGGAATGGTGGAAGGAGGTAGTGCCCTCACCTTGACTGTGGCTGTGCTCTCTTCTGAAGCTCAGTACAATCTCCACTGCCCCAGTACTTTGAAGGAAACTAACTGCAGCTTTATTTACATGACATGGGTGGGGATATAATAAAAGGAAATGAAGAAGCCCACACTAACAGCAATGGCTTTTGTTTGTCACCAACAATATTGCGAGTCTGGCCTCACTAAAAAGCAAATGCTGAATGGCCAGCTGCCATCCCATCTTGGGCTCTGGCTGTATGCTCTTGTCTGGAGAGTAGAGCAGAATCTGGCCCATTTGCTCGCTGCAGGTCCTGCTGCATGAGGCGGTGGGAATGATATGATGCTCTTCCCCAGGAATTAGCATTAGATGAGGCACGTGTTTAACCGCGGTAGGTCGGGCTCTCCAAGCGTTCTCAGAGTAAGACCCCCTCCTCTTTCCAGATGGTGAAATGTCTCTGAAGAGTTCTCACTCTGGATAGACTTTTTTTATTTAACTGCTTGGCCTCTGCCCAAGGGAGTCTGTGTGGCTTTATGGGAAAGGATTTTTAGTTGTGCAGTAATGGTGTTGTGCACATTTGAACATGTGTACCCAGTGGATCATTCAGCTAGGGATGAAATTGCACTGTTGACCGCAAATGTTTGTGCATGTGCATTGATTGCACTTATTTGTAAAGTTATAATCCTTACTCAGTCAAAGCTTCTGGTATTATGCGTCTGCTTGTTATTCTCTGTCCATGCTCAGCAAGGCTCTGTTAAGCCTGCTGCCACCTCCTTCTCTGCTGCATACCTTGTCTTTATCATCTTGTGCCTTTCACCCAGTTGGAAAGTGGTGGTGTCACTGGGCCTTGCTGCCTGGCTATGCTTGTGGGAAATAAAACCATTTCCTCAGGGTCTAGTGGCTGATGGTGGTGGAGCAGCAGGGTTAGGGAACCCAAAGCCTCCCTTTGGGGTCCAGAAAGGATCACGATTTTTCTATTTCTCCCTGAAAGGATGTGTATGCTCTGTATCTGCAGGGAGATAGACTAGATTTGACTTCTAGGAGAACAACTTTTTTACTCCCTTTTCTTCTAAATGGATGAAAGGAAGATTGGATGAGGAGAGAGGAAGAGCTCTGAGAATTAGAAGGTGAGGGTGGTATATGACTGGTGAGGACCTGATAGTAATCTATGTTTGAAATCAAAGAAGTTTCCCGTTTACTGCAGTGCGAAGACATGGAACGTGTTCCTGTAGGGGCAGAATGAGATCGAGTTGCTTGGTGGAGAGAATTGTACTGGTTTTTGAAGAGGGTTGGTTATGAAATGATGCTGCCTGTGCTCACAGGCCTTTCACCTGGTGTCCTGGGAAGTCCTTCCTGGTGTGTGTCTCTGCCTGTACACTGTGATTCTCAAGGTCTGGTATCTTGAAAGCCTTTTGGCTCTGCAGGTAGAGGAAACGCTGTGTCAATGCAAAAGTATTGCCTCTCATGCCATGGGGCTGATGGGTGGAAACTGATCTGGGGAACAACTCTTCTGGGATGTCTGTGTCTTTTAAAGGGATGTGTCGCAGGTAACTGATGTGGCCATTTGTTAAGCAGCTGCAGTAACAATGGTGAGGGATAGCATTAGAATTAGCCTTAGTGCTTGTGTCCTGCATGTGAATTTGCCTAATGCTGAAGCATGACTTACCAAAAGTTAGTGTCTCTGACAGCTGCAACCCCATCTAGCTGAAAGAAAACAGGGATACAGGGTTTGCATCCTTCAGGGGTGAAGAGGGGAGAACAGCAGGCTTGGCAATGCCAGAGTGGGGGACAAGCTTTCCTTTCTTTTGGTGAGGAGGACAGAGGAAATTGGACCTTTTGGTACACATACAAGGGGTGGTGAGGAGACCACTGGTGTATCTTTCTCTCTCACTTGCTTCCTTGCTGGGATGGCTTCAGCTGCAACCAAAGGTAATACGTAGAGTCATGAAGCCTGCTGGAGGTTCCTGTATGGGGACAGTTTGAGGACACACATTGTGTCTGCTTTTTTCCTTGCATAGCCTAGGCTTAGAAATACTTCCTGTAACACCCAGTGGGCTTTTTCCTGCATACCTATTGGAATTGAGGTTGGCAAGTCAAAAGGAAGGTTATCTGTGGACCCCATGCATTCACCAGGGTTACCATAGTTGCCACTCCTGCTCTAGGTGTAACAAATCCACGTGCTCACATGAGGACCAAGAGGGTGATCGTAAGATGCATCAGGGCTGTTTGCCCCAGAGGTCTGTAATCACAAGATGGGAAACAGTTCCTTGGTAACACTGCACAGTATGGTGTTACCTGTCATGTGGTGGATACCCCTCTGTGTGCTTCAGGTCTTCCCCATCTCTCCTTGGCTGTATCAGTTGTCTCCATGGCAGCATCCTCTCTCGTTTGGTGTCAGTGGTGTTGCCCTCAGCCTAAGCCTGAGCACAGCCCTGTTTTTGAGGTGATAGTAACTCAAAGCCTTTGTGGAAGCTAAGCTTCCAAAGAGTCTGAGCTTCATCTCATGTGCTCTGGGGAGGCACATCTGGGAGGGGAGGGGGAGATTTAAGGGAAAATTTGGCTGCAAGATGGAGCAGCATGATTTCTTTTTTTTTTTTTTTTTAATTCAGCGCTTTGCTGGCCAAGCAAATGCCCCGAGTGTGGCTATTGCTTCTCTGTCAGCTTCTTCCACTGGAAACTCCAGCACCCTTCTCTCCTCTACCTTGGATAAATAACTGCCTTCTCAAGACCTGCGGGAATGCCAGATGGAAAGTGTTCCCCTCCTTTCAGACTCGCTGTACACACAGGGCTCATTTACAGTTTGCTGGCATGTGCTAGTTGTTCAGAGAACTGACGGTGCACTGCCTCCTCGGCACGAGCAGAGGGAAGCTAGGCTCCAGGACACAAAAGAAGTAAAGGTGAAGGGATTTGTGTGGCAGATGAACACACGCCTGTGCTGGCAGTGCAAAGGTGTTCAGTGAGCACAAGAGGAACAGGGCTGATCCCAAGCTGCAGGAAGACAATCTGCTCAGCCTTGTAACTATGCTTCTTTTGTCCAGGCCTCTCCAAACAATCATCAGACACCCCTACCTCACAGCAGGCCTTGGAAGCAAATACCTCAGGGAGGAAAATTTAACCTGAAATGAGTTTGAGGCCACAAAGCAAATTAGTAGGATGGTTTGTGATACCACCAGAAGGTGTAATTTCTCTAGCCATGCTTGGACACAGCTAGGTACCACTCATTTTCTGTGGACAGACATACTTACAAGGGGAAAAAAAAGTATTCTTAATCCCATCCAGCATCAGCCTTTTCTCCTTGATACAGCCACTTACAGTGGGAAGGCTTTCAGAAGGAATGGGGAGCTGGCAGTGGTGGGAATGCCTACAGGAGAAAAGGCAGGGTGTGAAGACATGTTGGTACACAGGGGGAGTAGCATGGATGGCAGAAAGGTGCCCAGGAGGGCTGGACGCTCTTCAAGAGGGAAATCCTAAAGGCCCAGGAGCAGGCTGTCCCCATGAAGCGCAAAATTAAAGGGCGGGGAAAATGGCCGGCCTGGATGAACAAAGAGCTCTTGATGGGACTTAAGGAAAAAAGGAAGGTTTACCACCTTTGGAAGAGGGGACAGGCAACTCGGGAGGAGTACAGAGATTGTGTTAGGTCATACAGAGAAAAAATCAGGAAGGCAAAAGCCCAGCTAGAACTCAACCTGGCCATTAATATAAGGGACAACAAAAAAAGTTTCTATAAATACATCAACAAAAAGAGAGTGACAGAGAATGTCCATCCCTTACTGGATGCGGGGGGAAACCTTGCAACCAAGGATGAGGAGAAGGCTGAGATACTTAATGCCTTCTTTACCTCTGTCTTTAATAGTCAGACCAGCTACCCCCAGGGAGTTCAGCTTCTTGGGCTGGAAGATAAGAATGGAGAACAGAACAACTCCCCTGTAATCCAAGAGGAAGTAGTTAATGATTTGCTTATGCACCTGGACACCCATAAGTCTATGGGGCCGGATGGCATTCACCCAAAGGTTCTCAGGGAGCTGGCAAGAGAGCTTACCAAGCCTCTCTCCATTATTTATCAACAATCCTGGTCAACAGGAGAGGTGCCAGATGACTGGAGGGTGGCCAATGTGACGCCCATCTACAAGAAGGGCCGGAAGGAGGATCCTGGAAACTACAGGCCTGTCAGCCTGACCTCGGTACCGGGAAAGATCATGGAGAGGATCATCCTGAGTGAGCTCTCAAGGCATGTGCAGGGCAGCCAAGGGATCAGGGCCAGCCAGCATGGGTTTATGAGAGGGAGGTCCTGCCTGACCAACTTGATCTCTTTCTATGACCATGTGACCCGCTTTCTCGATGAGGGGAAGGCTGTGGACGTTGTCTACCTGGACTTTGGTAAGGCCTTTGACACCGTCCCTCACGGCATTCTCCTGGAGAAACTGGAGAATCATGGCATAGACAAGTGTACCCTCCGCTGGATAAAAAACTGGCTGGATGGCCGTGCTCAGCGAGTTGTGATTAATGGAGCAAAATCTGGTTGGCGGCCGGTCATCAGTGGTGTCCCTCAGGGCTCAGTTTTGGGGCCAGTCTTGTTCAATATCTTCATTGATGATCTAGATAAGGGGATTGAGTGCACCCTCAGTAAGTTTGCGGATGACACCAAACTAGGTGGGAGTGTTGATCTGCTTGAGGGTCGGCAGGCTCTACAGAGGGACCTGGACAGGTTGGACCAATGGGCCAAGGCCAATGGGATGAGGTTTAATAAGGCCAAGTGCCGGGTTCTGCATTTCGGCCACAACAACCTCAAGCAACGCTACAGGCTTGGGGAAGAGTGGCTGGAAAGCTGCCTGGCAGAAAAGGACCTGGGAGTGTTAGTGGACAGCCGGCTTAACATGAGCCAGCAGTGTGCCCAGGCAGCCAAGAAGGCCAACGGCATCCTGGCCTGTATCAGGAATAGCGTGGCCAGCAGGAGCAGGGAAGTCATCGTGCCTCTGTACTCGGCACTGGTGAGGCCTCACCTCGAGTACTGTGTTCAGTTTTGGGCCCCTCACTACAGGAAAGACATTGAAGTGCTGGAGCGTGTCCAGAGGAGAGCCACCAAGCTGGTGAGGGGTCTGGAGAACAAGTCCTATGAGGAGAGGCTGAGGGAACTGGGCATGTTTAGTTTGGAGAAGAGGAGGCTGAGGGGAGACCTCATTGCCCTCTACAACTACCTGAAAGGAAACTGTAGAGAGGCGGGGGTTGGCCTCTTCTCCCAAGGGAATAACGACAGGACCAGAGGAAATGGTCTGAAGTTGCGGCAGGGGAGGTTTAGATTAGATATTAGGAAGAATTACTTTACTGAGAGAGTGGTCAAGCACTGGAACAGCCTGCCCAGGGAGGTGGTGGAGTCACCATCCCTGGAGGTATTTAAGAAACGTGTAGACGTGGCTCTTCAGGGCATGCTCTAGTGCCCGGGATTGTTGGTTTGTGGTGGGGTGTTGTGTGTGGGGTTTAGTTGATGGATGCTGCTTGCTTTTTTTTTTTTTTTTTTTTTTTTTTTTTGGGGGGGGGTGTTGTTGTTTGTTTGGTTTTGTGTTGTGTTTTTTTGTTTGTTTGTGTGTGGTTTTTTTTGTTTTTTTTTTTTTTTAATGTGGTTGGACTCGATGATCTCAAAGGTCCCTTCCAACCACTAAGATTCTGTGATTCTTCTCTTTCTTGATGTTCAGTATTAGATTGGTTTCTTCTAAATCTCTCACTGGGACTCCAGCAGCCTTTGGTAGAACTTTGCTAGAACTAGGGAGATGAAGTGCAGAGTGATCCTGATCTACAACCTTTGTGGAAGGAGCAGAAAGACAACTTGTCCATCACTGAACTATTTTCAAGCAGCACAGCTCTTAGGTAAGTGTTCCTGGAAATGTGATGGGTTTTCCTCTTGCTCTGCAGGATCCCCTTGCCTTGACGATGTGAATGAGTTAAGTGCTAAATGGCACTGCGGTTGGTGCCACAGTCAGCTTGGCTTCCTGCAGGGTAAGAGCCCTCTCTGCCTTCAGAGTGGTAGAGAGGTGCCTTGGGGCACAGTGGAGAGGCTTTGCAATAAGACCTGAGCTTCTGCTCAGCAGTCTCCTACCCATTGCGTTTGAGAGGCGTATGCACATGATACGGCGGTGATGGAGGCTGGATGGGTGCTCAGACCTGGTTCTTCTTCACCTGCCCTGCCCTCAGATCTGGTTCTCCTTCACCTGCCCTGCCCTCAGGTGTTGGGGTGTGGGCTTGGGGCAAGCCTCTGTGGGTTGGTGAGTTTAGCTTAGGTTCAAACATGGGGGAAAACAAACTCACCCACTTCTGCCTCTTTGCAGGGCCCTGTTCCGACAGGCAGTGCCACGCTGTCTCAGCTCCGGAGTCCTGGTGCTGCTCCAAGGCCGCCAGCCTTGCAGAAGAGGAGATGGTTTTGTTTAGTTTGCTTATATGAAGAAAAAAGTCTGTCAAAATAGGGATTTGGAAAGGGGAGGGGGAAGCAGGAAGTCTTCCTGTTGGCATTTATTAGAAGGGAAATGAATGTTTTATGTTCAGGGGCCCTGCTGGATGTGCAGTGCTCGGGGACAGTGGTGTGGTGAAAGCCTCCTGACTTCTTGAATGCAGAGTGCGAATGTGATCTGGAATAAGCAAGAAAGGGCTAAATATAGAAGCCTCTGGCCCCCATCCTGCAATGGCGGCTCTGCCGTCACTGCAGTCCTGGAGGCAGCAAGTTCTGCCTATTGTTCCGGTCACATTCTTGTGTCCCACGATGGGGCCTCTGTGATGGAATAAAATGAAGAGAAACAGATGGGAAAACAATAACCCAAGGAACAGGCCCTGAGCTTTGCTGGAAGCTTCCAAAAACCCATAAATCCTCAAATGCATTTGTGCTGGATTAGGGAACTGAAGCAAAGCAAGGGCCAAGTACTTGCCTTCCTTTATCCCATGTGCTCTTGTTGCACAGAGGCCGCTCTCTGTAGGGGCTCTACCTTGCAACAAATGATTGTAGTGGCAACTCTGTTTCCTTAATCTTTTAATTCTGGCAACTTCTCCTGCTGTCCTTCCTCTGCGCTCCCTGACCTTTTTGTCTTGCAGGCCCCTGGATAAAGTGACTGCACAAGGAGCCAGCCCACCTTTCCATCCTTCTCATGGACCACAGAGGTGGCTGCAAGCAAAACATGGTGGAACCCTTGCAAGGCAGTGGTGCGGTCTCTCTGAGTTTCTGGTAAGTGCTCTATAGAAAGGAATAACCGTTAGTGACTGTGAGCCCCTTGGAAGGAGAGAGGGACTGACTTGAGCACTGAGCAGGGAGTATTACCTGCCTGAAATACCATGTTTGGTGACCATGAAGGCATCCAAGTAATTGGAAGCCCTGACATAGTCACAATTTGCTTTTTGTTCGTGTTTGAAGTCAGTGCATGATGTTCTCCTGAGCAGATTGTAGTAGTATCCCTTCCTTGAGTCTGTGTGTGCAAAACCTTCATTGAGCAGCTGGGCGTATGGATGACTCTGGAGGTGAATGAATGAAGTTTGGTTCTTTCTGCAGAACTCTGCCTTACCTTGCAAAGAACAACCAACTTGTTTACTCACCTTCCTGCATGTGAATTGGCTTTTCTCACACTCAGCCAAAAACTACAACAGTTTCTTTCCCTGATAGCTTATTTGCTGCTGTCTTTTTGAGATGAAGCAGATCCCCAGAGGATCAGAGTGATGTTGCAGCTGGCTCAGGGGAAGGGTGAGGCAGTGCTGTGAGGAGCAGGGGACAGGATGGGAGGTGAAATGAAATGAGGTCTTCGTTCGAACCAACCATCTTGCGAAACCTCATCTTTAGGATCTGGGGCAGGAAGAACTGCACACACTGAAGCTGTGCTGCTGCAGCTGTGCTGTTACAGCCTGGGAGCTAAGTAATTTAAATCTAGATAGGGATCTATACACCAGAGGTCTTCATCCTTGTTAAAATTCCCCTTTTCTCCCCCTGTTCCTTTCCCCATGCATATATTCTTTCCCTCCCTCAGTCACCCTCCTCCCTGATATGTTTGCTCTTTCCAGCCACTGCTCCATGTTAAACAGCTGTTGCTGCTCTGAGTGGACAGATATATCCCTATGCAAGCAAAGGAATGGTGAAACTATTCATGTGCTGAAGTGGCTTGGTCCAAAGCTACTGAAACCAGCAGCCAGGCTCACATTCTGTTTAATGGCCTTTGAATTAGGCTTGATGTTACTCAGGCAGTTGCACTGGTAGGATATAGATTTTCTGTGTGGCTGGTCACAATACTAGGGGGTATTTCGCACAGACAGATGTGTGCTCTGGGATTGTAATTACATAGTTTATTAACTTTATTGTTCCTTGCATTTAAGTGGGAGATTTTTTTTCATTGAAATATAGTGTTTATGCCCTTTTGTTCTTTGTGTACATGAAACCGCATAGGAACCACCAAGTTGCTGATAGAAAGTGAACTTCAAATCAACATAAAACACTGTTGTGCACAGGGGAGTGCATTGCTTCCTTTGACCCAGTGTTATGCTGCCACATGCGTTTCATATCCTGCATCCCCTGCTGTGCTGCGGCAGTGTGATGCAGCTGATGTGCTCTTGTGTCACTGCTTCTACAGCTGGGTATAAGGAGCACACCTAACAAAGTGTATTTCAAAGGCAAGGTCAGTAAAGTGCAATTGGCCCCTACTCCAGCTCATGCGTTTGCTTGTGCCACTTTGGAGGACTGTCCTCGGAAAGCGCGTAGAGGACAGGGAACTGCTCCTGCCAGCCCCGTGGTGCTACAGGATATGAATCTTCCTGTTTTGTTACCCACCTTGGTTCTATTTAGGGCAAGCCCTGCTTCCTGCTGAGAGCTGAACAAGGGACCGATGGAGGTAGATTTCATGAGGGACATGAAATATGTCCTCCTTTCTTTGGGCTTGGAGACCCTGAGAGCCTTTTCATGCCATCTGAATGGGATGTGGGAGGAAGCAGGAGAGGAGGAAGAATACTCCAGGCTGATTTTCTTTTTTAGTATCTGACTCCCATTCCTGTTGTCTCAGAGGAGAGTGGTTTACAGCACCAGTCAGTGACCTTTTCTCAAATGCAAAGTAAATATTTTCTCAGCAGACTAACCATTGTGAAAGAAACAGTAGGAAGGCAGGGAGATGGCAGGTAGCTTTAGATATCTTAGGTCCAGTATTGCATAGCTAGGGTGGATAACGCCAGTCAAGCCAGCAGGAAGAGACCTCTCTACTATTTAGAGAGGCAACTGTGCAGTCTGCGCAGAGGTGGGGAGAGCAGAGTCTGGCTCACAAAGTGAGGAACAAGGAAAGAAAAATCAGGGTATTCAGTAGGTGTGAGGTCATCTAGCTCAGAGGTGAAGGAAGGAGATAATCCTCCTGTTTTCCTTGTCTCACTTCTGAGGTACCAGCTAAATGTGTGTAGGCAAGAGTCCCTTTGATCAAATGCAGTTACTGTTAAAAAAAAACAAAAAAAAAAAACCACCCCAAAACAGCACTTAGGAGGGCATAAACAGTTGAATCCTCAATTAATCAGCTGAACACATGGAAGAAAAATGTTTGGGCTTGAATGAAGTGTCGAATTCCATTTGGATGGGATGGTGTTCAGTAATGCCACACTGCAGTGTTTTGTTTTGGAAACAAACCAGAGTCGTTTAATCCTTTCTGAACGTTGAAGCTATTCTGTAATTTGCAATTTGAAAGTGCAGCTTGGGGGAGCTGATTGCATTTCTCAGTGTGTGTTTCTTGTGCTACACACAACCCTGTTTGGGGTTTTTTGTGTTCACGCTCTAAGAGCTGGTGGAAAGGTCTGCCTTTTGGAGGCAAGCAAACTGATTGATTTCACAAACAAAACTGAATGTGAGCAGAACTATCTTCATGTTCAGTGCCCTACAGACCCCTTGGCCTTGAGGAATACAGTGACTGGAGGGAGCTGTTAGGTCTCATTGCTGTTACAGACATGGGCTTGTGGCTAAGAGAGACTGGGAGTGATTGCGTGAAAGCAGGAGCCCACCTAAGCAGCAATACTTGTGTTGTATTGCATATATGTATTGCATGTATTGCAGGAAGAAGGAAACTTTCCTTCTTTTGTGATTTTTGATGATATTAAAACTTGCTGTAGCTCAGCCCCTGGATGCCCACTCCGTTTTTGAAATTACGGTGGTATCAAGTCCACTTCTATGCAGTTTTGAGGTAGCTCTCTAAGAGTGCTTTTGCCTTTGATATGGGTAGTTTGGTCTGCTTTAGAGCTCTGCACCGTCTGAAACTAGCTTATCTTGAATCAGGAAGGATTCTTGCTGCAGTCCCTTAAGGCCTCATTGTGCTTGCCCCTGTACAATCATGGTGCTTAGCTGGAGGCATTCACTTTTCGGAAAGAGTAGTTAAAGGAGTGACTTGCCCAAGGGCGTGGATGTGCTTGGGGAGGCAGCATGAGAGCAGACCATAGCTCTCCTGTTGCTGGAGCCAAAGGCTCCGCCATCGGCCAGCTTCTTCCCTGCTTCCTCGTGGAGCCTAAGCCTGACCTAGTGCTTGTGTTGTTCATGACACTGTGATTTCTACTTACAGCCTGGGAATGACCAAGTTTATTGTTCCTTTAGCAGTTATTTAGCTTCTGCAATGGAGAACAGATAGAAAGAAGTTGAGGCTTAACTTGTTCTACTTAATAACTCTAAGCACCTAAAGTGCACTTGGCTGTAATGCTGTAACAGGTACAACATCGTTTCCACTTTGAGGGATAGGGGCTCCACTTTCCTTTGGTTTTTATTGAACCACACTGTAAATGAGCGTGGTGCTGCAAGCAGATTGTCTACTGAAGAATCCTTTTTTCCTTTCTTTTTTTCTTTTGACACTTAATTTTACCTACGGTATCATATTGATGCATGTGTAGTTTTTAAAAAATAGTAGCTACTGTCCATTCCATTCTGCCCCTTCCCGTGTAGCAAACTAATCTCTTGTATATGTGGCCGGAAAAGCAGCTGGGAATGACTTCACCAGATACAGAGCAATGGCAAATCCAGCTCATGATGTATGTTAGCAATATGAATAGCTTACCCCTTTCTCCTGCTCCTTGTCTCTCCTGAAAAGAGTAATGGAAAGTTAAAAGAATTATTTAACATAGAATAGATATTTAAAGAAACACTTCTTCCTGTTAAGTGTATGCATGGTTACCGACATCGTAAGGAAGAGCATTTTGTCTTTCCCTCCTGAATGATGGGAACTCATAACGCAGTAAATTACACCAATATAAAAGTTAATGTACTCAGCTTTAACACGGATATTTTACTGTTATTATCACTATCGAAAGTGACATCCATCACAGTGACATGTACCCAAAAAGGAAAAAAAAAGTCTGGTGTAGTTGTGTCTAATAACCCCAATTACAGAGCTCTTCTAATGCCTTTTTTATAACAGTTTTGCAGCTCTGTATTATCTCCTATTAATGTGATTTCTTTTCTAACTATAAATTTCTCAGGATTGCCTCTTCCCCTCCGCTTTCCATAATCGCCATTTATTATCCACATGCTTCCCATAAAACAAAACTATAGGTGACAGAGAGAGATTGATGCTGACCTAGATACAGGCCCACCCCCAGCTTTTTTCTTTCTTTCCCCTTAGCAATGATGTGCTCGTTACAGTGTTGAGGAGGCTTTGTTAAAAGGTTCAGCTTCTCCTGGCAATTGGTGCTAAAAATAGTCTCGCTAACTGAAACTTTGCTTCGTCAGCAAAGGAGCTGTTGGGGAGGAGGTACTGGGATGGACTCAAGATGTAAATAAACAAGAGGAAACTCCATCCCACTGCCCTGTCAGCTCCAGGACTAACTGGGACCTGCAAGGCAACACAACAGTAATGCTTTCTGTCTGTGCCTCTTTGTGAAAGAAGGCTTCTCTGTCCTCACTGGCTAGAGTAACTGTGTACCTGATGATGGTTTTGCTCACATAGTTTTGGGCGTTTATTTTAATGTACTCACACTGGGCCTTTTCCATGGGCAGCCGAATACTCTGAAGGTCTTGCAAGGCTGCAGCGCTTGTAAGCATTCCTGGGGGCTCACCGTACTGAAAAGCAGCCCTCCCTCAGAGGGGACAGGTATGGAGCAGTCCCTGGCTCGCTGAAACCAAAGGATTTAGAATTATCTGCGCTGGGCTGCAGGCCGCTTTGCGTGGCTCTTTCCAAACAGCTTTGTGCAATTCTTGTGCGTTTCCCTGGAGTCTGCTGGGGCTTCCCAGCACGAGCGGCTCATTTCTGCCTGCCCAGGCTTCAAGAAGTGCATCAGAATGCACTTGTCCCCTCTGCATCACTCCCTGGGCCAAAGGCTCTGCCTAGCAGGACACATCTGTGGAAACCTGGGGCAGCTGTGCAGGTTAGGGATCCTAAGGCGTGGCTGGGTAGTGCCCAAGGAGGAGGGAAAACTACTTTCTTTTTCAGGAATCAGTTGATTTTGTTTTCTGTCCTCCCAGTGGTAAGAAAGCTTGGTCCTGTTGGCCAACACTGGTAAGGGGGTAGTGGGTTTCTGCAGCTCCAACTTGCTTACCCTATGCCAGACTTGCATTTGCTCTGCTCTGAGACTCTTCTGCATAGAAAAGGATATCTCATTATCTCCTGTCCAAAAGGGAAACGCAACTCATAGAGTAATTATCTCTGGCATCCTTGCTGCCTTATTTCTTACCATGTTAGCATATTCATAATTAACCACAAAGTCTTTTTTTTTCCTCCTTCATCCCAGTTCTTGCAGTTGTACTGCACTAAGCAAATGAGGCATGTTTGAAATAAAGCTCTGCCTTTTTCTACCTACCTTGAACTGAGTTTAAGTCAGCCCTTCAGTGAAAACCAAAGGGAAAGGCCCAGCTCCCCCAAAAAGGAGGAAGCATGGGAAGGAGCTGGTGGCAGGTTCTTCTCCTCTCTCTGCTTGTCCTCACCTCTCCTTTCCCAGTCAGACTGTGACATGAGCCCTGCACAAAGACCCATTTTTGGGGGAAGACATTTGCAAGCCATCCATGATGAGGTTGTCCAGGCAGCTGGCATGGGCTGCCCATGTGATGCTGCTGGGGAAAGTGTGTGGCCTTTGAATTACAGCTCTATTTATCCTGCCAGATTTTTGTGGAGTATGGTTTGTGGTTTCTTCAGGGAATTTTCGTAGTTTAGATGTGTTGATTTCTTAGTACCCTTATTTTGTTTTTATCATCATTAGTAATGAAAAAAAAATCAATGAAGAGTAACTCTGGCTGCGCTTTGGTTAGCGAGGGAAAAGCTTACACTGAATGCCGTGTTATTAATTTGGTTTGATTGTCTCATTACTGCCCTGAAACATTGTTTATATGACCAATACATAAAGCTTTAGTATGTGTGAATAATATCCAACAACATAAGGGATGCAAAAGCATTTCTGAAGGCCCCTCAGTGGCCGCCAGATTGAACAGCCTCCAAAACTTGTTGCTGATTCAATTTAGCGGGGCATTCCCAGAAAAGGCTTTTTTCCTCCACAGTTTTTCCTGCCTCTGACCATAGTGGTGGGAGAGCAGGGAGCAGCTGGAGTGATTACTAGTAACTATCTGTCATTTTTTTGGGAGCCTCATCCTAGGTCTGCACCTTGGCTTGAGGATTGTACGTGATATGGCCATGCAGGGGTAGAGCCAAGGACTTGTGACAGCCATCCTAGGGCTGTGAAGGCTGCGGATGCTTCTGTCAGATTGTGGCTCTGCAGAGCAGGAAACTCCCTCTTCCTCCTCCCCAAGAGGCCAGGAAACCAGCAGAGGAAGAGAAGTCAGCGTTCACAGACAAGGATCAGCACGAGTAGGTGGGCTGGGAGGCAGCTGGGCTGCCCCTGTTCACCTCGGTCAGCCTGTCAGCACTGCTCGCTTTGACCAGAGCTGCATAAGCTTGCTGGCCCTCAGGCTACAGCCAGAGGGGTGTGCTGGAAAGGGCCTGCTCTGGCCTCCTTGCCAAAGAGACCCCGGTCTGGCTCACACCATGGCTGTGAGACCCCTTGCTGACAGCTGTGTGTTTGGGTGAGGGAGGATCTCTCCATGCAGCAGGACACTAAGCAAAGGAAGGAAGTGTCTGCAGGCTGGGTGGCTGCCTGGACTTCCTGAGCAGTTACTTGGGATGTGTGACAGCAGCAAAGAGTATGTCATTACCATACTTGCTCGTTTGATATGGCCTCTCCACAATCTGCCATGTGGACTTGTGAGCCCAGGCAGGAAGAGTAATTACTGTACAGCCAGATGGTTTCATTTTTTTCAGGGAGATTAATTAGCTAGCATCGACTGGCCCAGCCCTGGCACCTGAGAAACAAGTACTTATGGCAACAAATGAGCTGTCAGTTGTCCCCTCCTGAGCCTGCTGAAGGAGTTCAATGGACTTTTCCTCAGGCCCTTTGTACCTAGATGTTGTGTGCTGACATATGTTACCTGTCTCAGTTTTTGAAATGTCTGTTGAAGCTTGTGTGATGGGCATGTAGGTGTGTTAAGGGAGGATTAACCAGAGTTTGGGTATATTTTCAGGATTCCCTGCATCTGTGAAGAACAGCTCTGCTGCCAGCTTCATGGTACCCCCTCTTCCTCCACAGAAGAAAGACTTCTGAGCTTGCTGAGAGTCGCCCAGTCACGTGGGACGGTGGAAGGGATGTGACTACGGAGAAGTGCATATGCTTGTCTCTGGGAGCCACCACAGCTCTGCACAAGTGCTCTCAATAGCTACGAGTAAGTAAGTCTTTAGAGTATGAATTTCTTGGGTCAGACACTGTACAGCTCATGCCTTGTTGGGCCTTAATGAGTGGGAAATGGCATCTGGAAAGGCCGTAAACTTGGCTGTACTAAGCAGATGGCACTGGAAGTAAGAAATGGATTTAAAGATTATTCTTTCAAGCCATGGTTTGATTTGGAGATGTTGAAGCTTGTGTGATGGGCATGTGCGTGTGTTAAGTGAGGTTTGACCAGAGTTTGGGTACAATTTCAGGATCCCCTGCCTCCATAAGGAACAGCTCTGCTGCCAACTTCACACGATGCCCCCTCTTCCTGCCATGAAGGAAAGACACTAAATTAGGTGCTCCTGCTAAGCTGGAGATTTTATTGCAGTTGCTGTATTGGTAAGAAAGACTACGTAATGCCCTTGAAGCTTCAGAAACAAAAGGTTCAGTGATGCCACAGCTTTCCATGTGTTTGTTCTGAAATCTGCCCAGTGTTGGAGCACATGGACCTGTCTGCTCTGTTCCTTACCCATGGGCAGTGAGGTTTAGCTCCTTCCCTTTGTGCAAGTCTCCTCTTGTTTCCTGTACCCATTTGTGACCTTCTTGGGAGGGCTGGAAGCCCCAGGGTTTTCCCTTGAGGGACGATTGCTCATCCTTGAATAAGATGTTTACTCTTGCCTGTAATTGCATGGGGCTTGAGCAGCGCCAAACCCTAACTGTGCTTCCTTCCCATCTCATTGCTTTCATGTAGAGACATGGGTGTGTGAATTGCTTGGGGAGGTTCAAGTTGTGGCATGACAAGCTCCATCTCCAGCCACTTTCCCAATCTAGTTTGTCAGGAGCAGGTTCTGCTTCTTGTTGTCCGTTCATTGCAATCCCCAGTGTACATCAGGGTCTCCTGCCGTTCTTCCACTGCCCTACCCACCTCTGGCTCACAGTATGTTGGGGGACCAGTTACTGGTTTTAAAATCAGAGGACAAGTATCCTTTATTCCACTTTGAAAAATGGGGAGGTTTGAAGCAGTGGAAGGGAAAGGACCATGGATCTGTTCCAGTATTTATTTTGCTTATTGGAAAACAAAAACATTTACCAGGCTGCTTTCAGAAACCAGCAATCCATAAGCTTGGTTTTCATTAAAAAGGCACTCATTGTTTTTCCCCTGAGGATTTAGTGACATTTTTCAAAATCTTCTGTGCACAATAATTGGGTTTTTTATCAAATTTTGTTCTGACTTGTGACCGCAATAAAGTTTAGGAAACTGTTATTTATTATGGGTTAAAAAATATTCTATGAATCTGACTGCTTTCCTTGATTACTGAATCATACTGTGATTCTTCTCCCAGTTGCAAAACAGCATTGTAAATGCTGCTTTCAGACTCTGTGGGACATTCCCAAAATGGCTTGTAGAGCTACTGTCTCTGCCATCCATTGCTCAGCTCTGTTGCTGGGACCCTGACAGGGGAACTTAAGGATAGATGCCACAGAGAGAGAAAGAAGGTGGTATCTGAGCTCCCTGCTCTCAAGGTCTGTCTGTTCCCTCTCTCTTCCCCACATTCCAGAAATGGAAGTGTTCATTTCCGGTGTTTTAGTGGTACATTTATCATTGCTTAGTGTTGGTCAGAAGTTAGGGAGTAAACTCTCTAGCCCTTGTTGTTTTGGGTTTTTTTGGGGGTTTTTTTGTTTGTTTTTTTTTTTGAGATGTCTCTTCTTCTAGCACTTCAGAACTGAAAAATAAGGTGTCCTGGTGCTGATGTTAAAAGTCTGCCTGGAAAGCGAGCCCTGATACATCCATATTAGCAGACTCCGGAGGCTGTTCAGTGCTGCTTCAAGGATGGGGCTAGGAGGAGAGAAGAAGGTTTCCCCTTGAGAGAGGATTCTTGGAAAATCTGTGCTTTCTTTAAAGATAGGGAGTTGACCTCTGGGGGCACCAGCGAAGATCTGGAGATGGGGAGGTGACCTACAGTGACACTAGATGTCTGGTGTTTGCTGTAGCCTGGTCTCCAACTCCCTAAAAAAACATGTGAGTAGGAGGTCAGAGGAATATCTAGAAGTCAGGCACCTAAAGGGTCCTGTGTCCCCTGAGTATAGGCTCAGTGAAGCTACCCACACATTGCATCAATGTAGATCATGTATGTTAATACGGAGGGGGCTGCTTAGCTTCCAGGCACGATTTGCTGCTGAGGTGGGGAAGGTATGGCTGTCTTCTAGGAGCTGAACTATGGCTGTCAGGTCACTGATCAGCCTTCAGGTAATGGTGGCTGTAGGCCACTATTTACCTCAACTAAATGTGAGTGCACAGTGCCTGTCTTGTTACCAGTCAGCTGAGCCCTATGGCATGACCCTGTCTTTTGCTAGAGAAGCCCCCAGGTATCCTCTAAGGCACCTGAGAGACGGTCAGGTTAGGTTAACAAAATAACCTCTGCATGGATGTTTTTCTTCACCCTTTCCCAGAGGGGCTGTTGCATTTCCATTCTCCTAGGACACATGGTGGCATTTCATTCCTCTGAGGTCAACTGATTGTGGCCGTAACCTACCAGAGAACATGAATTCATCACTGCTTTACAGGGAGACTGGACGGTTTCTAAAGAACGTGGCATAATTCATCATCTGTGGTTATGGATTATAAGGCATAAGTGATCAAGTAAAATCTATGATGCATCCTACAGGAGGGATATGTGAGCTGCTGTTAATCTTAGCTGAGCAGCAAATGACTGTGTGGGATGGAAGACCATAGAGAAAAAAGCCTAAATGTATTTATCTGTTTCCCATTTGTGCCTGCAATGGATGTCTTAAGGCTCAAAATTATTCTAAAAATCCAGCTTCCTTTACAGTTTATAGCCTGAACTTTTGTAACTGGATGTGTAAATAATGCACAAAGTATCTTGACTACTCTTCTGCATGTTATACTGCCACTGCCAGTGTAATTGCTTGCAAATACTGTGTGCAACAGCAAGGGGAAAATCGGGTTTCTCTGTATTTATTGCATTTCACTCAGCCACTGGAAGCAGCTTGACTCAGCTTTGCTTCATCTCTCTCACACCCTTAACCCAAAGCTGCATTGTTTAGGTTCCTAGCAGAACTGGTTGGGAATCTTTTGAGATGATTATTTGTTAGTAAATGCTGCATTATGTAGATGATGACTTTTAATAGAGGAATGTAAATTTTGGTTAAAATTTTTGTGGCTACCTCTTGTATATAGAGACACCTGCTCAGTGTAGCGCAGCCCGGGATCAGACACTCATGCTAAGATGTGAAAGCTCCTACCTCCAGATCCAGCCTTGCAGAACTTCAGCCTCTTTCCCTTTCACCTTTGGACTGTTGGCTCTTTTTGGATAGACATGTGGGGATGGGTATGCTCTGAGCTGTGGGAGCCCCTTTTTTTTTCCTTTGTTTTTTTTTTTGTTTTTTAAAGGGTTTGAATTTATGGCACATCAAATAGTTAAATAATCAGTCCCTGAAATACATTGCAAAATGGCAAATGTTTTTCTCTAGATGACTTTTAATTCATGACTGAGAGAGGGAATCCTTCCAAGGAATTAAGCAGGAAAAATGGTATCTGCCCTTGGATTGTGAAAGCTTTTGCCTCTGAGGGGGATCTCTGAGACTTCTCTCAAGAACTGCCTGTTATTGCAACTTGCAGTGAGCCAAAATGCTTCTCACCATGATTGTGTGGCTGCTCGAGGGAGCCAGGCCTGGACAACTGCATGAGAGTTTAGATCTGATTTAGCAATTGGTAACCAGCACTCAAAATCATGGCGCAAATTGAAGCACCTAAGAAATTTGGGATTGGGACTGGTTGAGCTTGGTTTTGCTTGAAAGTTTTCTAACATATGGACATCTGGAAGCAGCAGTTTGCCTCAATTCCTGTATCTACATTTGGACAAGGCTTCTGGTTGACAGGAGTGAGCCCAGCTGGTCTCAAGAGTGAAATCTTGCCTGTTTTATCTGTAGGAGGCAAGATCTGTATCTACCATTTTTACTTTTTTTTTGTTGAGAAATAAGTCTTTCACCTTCAAAACAGAAAAGCTTGCTTGTGTTTGTGTGTGAACACCCACAAACTGGAAAGGCAAAATCCCTTGATTTTCCTGTCCTCGGTGCAATTTGTAGGAAGCTGCCTTTGCTTGCCCACGTCCCCAGCTTCACCGAAGGGCTGTGTTTGCAAAGCTCTTCATGTCTGACCAGCCAAGCTCTGATTTGGATTTATGCACAGATTGTTTGAAGTTCAGACATAAAACCTAGGAGGGTTGATTTTATTTTGTTTTTCCTTCTTAAGGGGGGCTGGGAGTCCAGGCTGCCAGAATCGATTGGACTGACTTGTATATCTTCTCTCCTGAAGCCAGCTGACAGTTTTAAACCATCTTTAAATCAAACCTTTGTGGCTAAGATTTACTGGGAGCTTTTTACAAATGAATTGCAAAATCTGGTGCTCTCCATGTGGAAGACAAATTCTTGAATCTGGCTTCCTGTGCATCGACAGAAATGTGAGGCTTTCAGGTATATATTTACATGTATGTGCTGCTGAGCCCTGCAGTGGTGACAGAGACTTCCAAATGGCCCTGCTCAGAAAGGAGAGGTATCTTGGTGTTTGAAGGCATATCCTGTGAGCCTCATAGATTTATGGAAACGAGGGCCCTGAAGTGGGTGAATGGGACAGGTACCTATAAATATAATGAGCTAGTCTTACACGCAGAATAGCTTTATAAATAACAGTAGCCTTTTAGGTTTCCTAGGAGGTCTGGCAGTCTTACAAATGAATGTGCTGCTAGTTGTCTGAGACCAGACATCAGAAAGCTGTCCACAAGTGCTGTTGGCCCACTGTCTCTTTTTCCCTGCCCCCGTTCCCTCTCTCTTGGTGGGGTGTTTTTCTATTAGGCTTTTTTTGGCTGTTTTTGGTTACTGAAACACAGACCCTGCCTGCCCTGCAATCTCTCGCTGTTGCTTGCTGAAGATGAATGATTCATCAGGCCCAACCTGATAAAATTGTGCAAGCCAGTCACTAAAGTTAATCAGACCAAAAGGGAAGAGAGGAGGGAAGGGAAAAACAAAAACAAAAGGCCCCAGAGCTAGTTCTAATTTTCGAACCTCCTCTGGGAATTCAAAAATGCATATATAATGTTCTCAGCCCGGGTTCTCCATCCTCCTCCAGCCTTCATTGGGAAATCGGAGAGCAACCCAGGCGATCGGTTTTAAAGTGCAACTTCCGATGTTGCAATGCAGAAGAGCGTGATTCAACAGGCCTCTGCCTGCCGTCTGACGGCTCACTCATGGCGCCTTATTTGTTAATAGCGCCGGGGAGCAGGCGGCTGCGGTTGCAACCTGCTAATCACTTCCACTCGGATTTGTTGTGTCACACCAGCAAGGATTGAGGTGAGGGGGCTGAGGAGCTGCTGACATGAATCATGCGGTGCTCTGCTGTGTAATTAGGAAGGAGCCCTGTGGTTCTCGGTGCACTGGCGAGATTTCTCAGGCCTGAAACATAATAAAGGCTGCCACCCACTTTAGCAGTGAATTACCATCATCCTTGATGGTCCTCAAAGAGGCTGAGCGCTTGCTGGAGGCCTGGTTGCTTGGGGTTAGGGGGAATTGGGGTTTGGCCAGACAGGGCAAGGCTGGTAGCTCAGTCACTGCCATGGTGGGAAGGACAGATCTAGGAGGAGGGAGAGCGTAAATGTGAGGAGAGCACCTGGGGATGCTCTGTGTGAAGGCCATCACTCCCTGCTTGGTGAGTGGCTGCAACAGTCCTGCTCCTGTCCGCCACTGTGTGACTAAATGAGATGGAGTTGCACAAGCAGTTGCAATGGGGTGTGCCTCTCCCCTGCCTGTTTGCTGTGATGCTCAAGGGATTCCCAGGGTGCTGCTTCCATGTCTGCAGCTGAAGAATATCCTTTAGTTTCTCTCAGCTGGTTGCAGCGGTTTAGTGCTGTGCAGGACTCACTGGCTTCAAGACCAGCGTGGCCTCAAGAGCACCTGTGCTCTTGCAGGCTAGTGAGAAAGGTTTGCCATTAGTCACTTTTCATGCCAGTTTGTCTAGCTGTTCTTTGCATCCTTGGTGCTTTTGGCTTCAGGAATTAGGCCGAGCTCTTAGGGAGCATAAGGAAATGTGTTAAACCCTGAAACCTTCACACCACCAATGGCCTTGTTCCAGAGTAAAGAGACTAATTAGTCAGTGAGAATGCTTCAAGGGATTTCATCAGTTGTCCTGTGATTCTTTCTAGCCTCTGAGTCCACATTACAGTAGAGAGGCATTCCCTTTACTCTCTCTCATTTTAGGTTAATTTTAGTTTAGTTCAGTTTTGGTATATTTGGTATTTAACAATATTGTATGAAAACAACATCTCCACATGATTTTAATTTAGAATTAAATTACTGTGATACTGTCAGGAGAAAACCCACATGCCAGGCCCTCAGCTGCTGTGAATCAGCAACAATCCATTGATTTCAGCAGGGCAGCACTGATTTATTCCAGCCAAGGATCCGGCCCACCCTTGCATAAAAGGAAAACCCGTTTCCTCACCCTGGTTACTGAAACATTGCATATCAAGATGGGATGTGTCTAAACCACCTCCTTTTACTTTTCACCACTTGTCATTTTGTTAGTGTTTTCCGCTACTCATTTTTTGCTGGGGCAGTGAAACTTTTCTGTTGGAGATAATTTCACTCTAAGATCACAAGCCTTGGCACAGCTGAGTTTTGGGAGGATTGGTTTAACTGAATACAAAAAGTGAGATTATCTTCAGCAAAATAAGATTTCTGGCTGTAATGTTTTCGTTCTTGTATGTAACCTTCATGCTATACAAGACAACAGGGGGGATGTTTCCTGCTATTTTCTGTTCTTTATATGATGCTTGAAGAAGCCAGGGGTTGGTGTGTAATTACACTCTTCAAGTCAGAGAGCACCTGAAGAGCTGGGTACCTTTTGAGACGAATTAAAGGAGTTCAGACTGGCTCTTGTGCAACTTCTCTGCAAGAAATACCTTTCATGGGCTAAATGAGAGTCACTTCATTTTTGTGAAAAAGCATCTGCTTTCCACAGCACAGTTGTGTTTTTCTGTTGGTGCTGTCAAACTGCTTTGAACACCACAGATGGCAGCTGCATTATCCACTGCATCCCTTCCATATGAGGAGAGACACAGTGGCCCTTGAGAGAGGAAGCCCAGCTCTGATTTCTGATCCAGAAGGTCCCAAGAGCTCTTATGCCTGGTTCAGGCTGACCCTGTCTGTGCATTGATATGGTCCATGTGTTTGACAGAAATCCTGTTCAAGTTAGTGGCTTCTGCCTAGGTGACATTGCAACCTCAGCCACCTTCCCACAGCAAAAGGAAGAAACCCCCTTTTTGACAGGTACCAGGAAAAACAATGACGTATAATGTTATAGGTTGGGTGTAACTGCCACCCTTCATTTACTGCAGTTGTAAGAAATTATTAACGCTCCTTTGTGGAATCAGGGAGCTGAAACAATGGTGGCCTCCACCCCAAGCACACGTCACTGCCCAAAACAAAGGCATGGCCCCAGCCTGCATAGGTGTGGACAGGTTTCCTTGGCTGTTGGCTTGGGGGAGTCTGGCAGGAAAGGCAGCCAGGGAAAGCCCTGCACAGAGAAGCAGTCAGTGCTTTGTGGGCTGACTGATGGTGAAAAGGGAGCGGAAACAGGAGCAAATAAACTGGGTCTGGCATGGTGAGGAGAGATTTTGTACCTGCTTCCTACATGAGCAAGATTTCTGCAAAGAAATAACTGGCACTACTGAGAAGCAGAATCCACATGGAGTTGACCCAAGGCTCTGGTTATCCACTTGTCTGAAAGAAAGTCGCTAAAGAAAATGAAATGAGTTGGAAAACAGAAGGCATTGGCAGGAGTACAGCCTGTTACCGGAATATATTTGTTGTATAGCAGTAAATGGAGGAGCCTGATTTGCCTGGCCCTGTGCAAATCCCACTAAGCGTTTACAAACCAAGAAGTGATGACTGATGCAGAGCAGAGGGGCAGCAGGGGGAGAGTGAAGTGCTTTAAATCTCTCATTTTCATTTGACTCGGTTCCAGGATGACACAGTCCACGCTAGATTAAAAATAACTACAGAAAGGAGTAGAACACTTCTGCTTCAGGATATCTTTTTGGGAGCATCACAGGTTTGATTCAGCCTCCTTATTTAGCTTTTATGCCAGCCTGTCAGTGGAATTGTACTATCATGGCTGAAGTAATACTGCAGTGACTTGCAGCTGTGACAAGGACCTTGGGCTGCCTTCCTCATTTTAACGTGAAACTGTAAGGAAGACTTAGCAGTATCCTTGTTGTTGCTCAGAAATGCTTTGCTTCCAGAGATCAGGGACAGTAGGACCTAGTGGATCAATACTGGTTTGGGAGCCAAGAGATGTGACTCCGTCTCCCAGTGTAAGTTTTTGTGAGGACTGTTGGGAGCACAGGCTGTTGCTTGCAATGGCTGCCCATGACTTCTTTCAGTTGCCTTTGCAGGTGCATCAGTAGAAACACCTACCCACTGTCCTTTTGAGTCTGATTTGGGAAAAAATACATCCTGTATCATTGCTGCCACGTGCAGATTTCAGCCAGATTTGGTGAAGTGGAAGAGAACTCAAAGATACTAACTTCCAGCTTTTTTTTTTTTTTTTTTTTAATTTGTGGAAATAAGCAGTGGCTAGGAAATGAGATCTAATTATCTAATTACTTCTTCACAACAAGTTGCAGTAAAAGTGCAGATCTTGTTAGAAAAGTGCCCCCTGTGAGCCCCTCCCCCCCAGAGGAGACAAAGTTCTGAGTGACCGGGATGGCATCATTATTGTCAGGGTGCAGAGCTGCTGGATCCAGGGGAGCTTTGATACAGGAATCCTTGGGACACCTAGTTACTGCACAGGACATCTGGACAGGTTTTCTGACTCCCTTATCTTCTGTCTGCTTGGAATGAGTCTGTAACAAACTGCCTTGCTCTGCACCAGTAAATGTGATCTCCTACAGAGTCATCAGCTATGGGTGGCATGAACTGGTGTAACCACGGGATGAACATACCTTTGCCTGTTAGTGCTACTAGAAGATCTGCAAGGTTCAGCAGTGGAAAGTTGACTTTGACACCTCCTCAGTAAGGTTAGAAGGCAGCTAATAACTCCTTTCCCCAGTAGCAAAGAGCTGATAAAAACTAGAGCTGACCCAGCCCTGTGAAAGCCACTTCCTGGGTTCCTCAGCCCCCTGGCTGAGACAGGGAGGGCAGATGTACAGTTTGATGGACAAACTGAAAAATAAGGCAGAAAAGGCAGAAATCCCCCCTTTAAGGGGTGGCAAATGAGGAAGAAGAGATTTATCCCCAAATTTTGCTTTTGTTCAACTGGAAATATATTATCTCCGAGTAATATCATCAACTAAAACCATCAAGTTAAGTTTAAAATGGCTGCTTCAAAAGAGTTGGGGATTTGTAACCTCCAGACTTTTTACTGCCAGAATTATTTGGGGATTTGAATAGCTTCAAACTCTGTTCTGTGAATTTACTGTTTTCTGTAAAACCAAACTGATTACCCAGCTCTCCTATGGTTGGATAGGACCGGCGGTGCAGCAGCGGTGGGGTGAGAGGTGCTTTGCAGAAGCAAACAGACAGGACTCACTCTGCCAGTTCTCTCCAAGTGCCGTGAATGGTGCCGTAGGGTATTAGAAGTGCATCTGATGTTTCATGCTGCTGCAGACCAGAAAGAAAATATTTTCCAGGAACTCAAGCCTGAATAACATAATGAATCCTCATATTTCTTGGTTTTCTCAGTTATCTCCTCGTGCTGCCTCACAGTGCTATCTCTCCCCTACCCTTTAGGGCGGCCGCGGTTGTTCCCAGTGCATGAGCAAGGGAGCGTTAGACGCTTCCTTGTAAGGAGTGTGCACTGGCCTTACCTGCTGCAGCTTTGCCTTGCAGGAAGTGTGACTTGCACAGATCCTACTGCTTGTCTCGTGTGGGAAGCAGCAAATGCCTTCATCCAGCAGTGAGGTAGGAGTGACCACTTCTACGTAGAGATGGGGCTTTTCAGTGGAGGGCAGGGCTTTTGCTGCTGCTGTTTGTTGTGATGTGCAAAACCCTCTCATCAGAGATGGGATCCTCTTGTGCTAAGCATGCACAGATAGAAAGAGATCGTTCTAAAGCACAAAAAAATGTTAAAATAGGTAAGGAGAAAGCTGGGAAAAGCTGCAGAGAATCATTGACTGTTCCATGTCCTTTTGATGGGCTAGTGGCACTTGGGCCCAGCAAGGTCAGTTCAGTGTGCACAAAATGAGTTTCTCAAGAGAATAAGTGTCCAGTGCTCCTTCAGTTCAAAATAGGTGGTTTTGGCACATAGTTGTAATAGTCTCACATGCGCTCAGCGGATGCAGCCAGAGAAGACGGATGAGCCTATTGTTGCCGCAGTGGTTTTTTTGTTCTGTTATTTTTCTGCCAGTTCAGTGAACTGAACCGGCTCATGGAAGCATCTCTAGTGCCAGAAACATCAGAGTACAGAGTAACAGTGGAATCAAGGCCGGCCCTTCTGACAGCTGTTAGATTAAGCCAGCCACTCCGGTTTACTCACTCCTGGTGCCTCCTCTTCCCTTCACAGGTGGGTCTGTGGGATCCCTGAATTTCTGCAGTTTGCAAGAGTCGTCCCTGGTGAGTGAAGAAGTAGAGACCACACTTTCCAGCGCAATCCATACGGCACCATTTGCCACTGCTAACACTGTCTATTTGAAAGCACACAAGCAGGTGGGTAGTTCACAGCTGGAGGGGGACTCCCGAAGTGAAAGAGGAAAACAAGGAGTGTCTAGTGTGTGTCTATGAGAGCTGCTCACAGAAGCTGGCCCTGCAGTGAGACTTGGTGAAGGCTTAACTTACAGTCCTTCATGGGTTTATTTTCCATCACAGACAAAGAGTGGGCTTCAGCCTGGATTTTTTATTTTGGTTTGTGCTCTTTCCATCCTGAGGTTGAGATTGCAGCACCTCCTCAGCACACTACCAGAGAGAGCTCTTAAATTGGTTGCCAGACTCCTGTAGTTCTCACTAGAGCTAGGGTTTTACCTCCTGTTCTTCAGGCTAACTGCATGAGGTGGATTGAAATTTCAGGGTTTCCTTGCACACATGCGCTCTTTTTTCCCTGACATTTCATCACATTTCCCTGCTTTTAGTCTGGTGTTTCAGTGTGAAACTTCAGAGGGGGAAGGCAATGTAAAGCAGTTAAGGATTAGGAAGTGATGGGTAGATTGCTTGGGGAGCTTGTGTTGCCAGTCCCTGGAAGCTTTTAGGAAGAGGCTGGCTGTGCACTTCAGCCGTGCTACGCAACAGTGGGGCCTGTTTTAAGATGGGATGTGAACTGCTTGTCTTTGCACCACTCCTTCACCTCTGCTTTGCAAACAGTGCTTGCTAAGATAATCGGCAATGACAAATGCTCATGGAATATTGCAAGTGTGTGAATAACCACCTCAGAAATATTTGGAAATAGCTGCTCTTGGTATTCTGGGCTCAAGCTTCCAAACAAGAGCTCCAAATAAGTGAGCAAGACGACACATTCTCTTAGCTGTGGGTACACTTTGCTGAATGGGTGTGGGCTGCAAACCCAGGCAGAAGCTGCTAGTAATCCTCGCAGCTCTGGTGTGGTCACACTGAACCAGAGGCTGTGTGTTATACGCGAATGCAATGACTTTAATTTCTAATATTTGGCTGGCTTTAGAAACCATCTTCCTTTTTTCTCTTCTTGTTTTCTTTCATGAAGCCAACATTTCTCATTGGTTTGGGGTTTTTTAGTGACTAGAGGGGAATGTAGGCTTCTCAGAAGCACACAAGCTGTTTTGCTCTTCAGTAGTGTCCCTCCTCTTCATATGGGCAGAGGAGACCTGGGTGGAGAGAATCAGAGTCATTAGGCTAAGGAGAGCCACAGGCATGAAAGAAAGCTGCTGAAACAGGGTAGAGTGGCAGAAAGGCTGCATTTTCTCAAGGGATATGTGCATTGCATGAAATGAGATGATCCTGCTGCCTTTTCTGCGGCAGGTAACTGCATGTTTTGTGTGTGCTTTGCTTGTTCTTTGTGACCCAGAATGTGTTTCTCTTCCCAGCCCATAGCTGTTTCTTTGCTCTGAGTCTTTTGATTTGTTCTTTCTTGTTCTCTTCTAGTCTTTGTGCATGAAGCACAGGCGAGAGTTGCCTGCTGCCCCTTTGACATCTTCTCAGCACGACTGATGGTGGCCAGGCTTTGAAAGAGAAGCAGCTGCAACATGGGGCCTCCCCAGCAGGTCTCCCATCCTGCTTCCGCTCCGTCTCCGTGCACACATCCGGAGGAGCCAGTCTGCTCGCAATGCCATGGCTGCAGCTTCAGACAGCCAGAAGTCATCTGCAATTTGCCTCCTGTGACACTGAGTCACAGGAGAGAGGAAGGTCTTGATTCACTGTCTCATGGGAAATGCTCTGGCTCCAGGCTTCCCTTACCGTTTCCTCACTTAGATACCCATTCAGCAAAGCATTTGAATAGAGTTCATTGAGCTGCTGTCTACAGCTCGTTGTCCCCCTTCTTCCCCCCAACATGACAGAAAATGTCCTTGTGGCACTGATGGTTGTTTCCTGAAGAAGTGTCAACTGTATGAAGTGGAGTTGGTTGCTTTGATATTCCCTATTCATGGCGAATACTAAAAATACTTGTTAAAAATCATGACTCTGGTAGCAGAATTTTTTTTGGTCCTTTTCAGTTTTTGCAAACTCTGTCACTTCAGTAGTGGGGAAATATGCATGTATGATGAAGGGAGAGTTCTTATTTCCCAACTGGCAAAAGAAATGCAGCATCTTAGGGAGAGAGGAATTGCTTTCATCAGTAACTGAACTTCAGAAAAAGTGTCTATCTTTTATTTTTTCTACTGTTTTGGGGGAGATTTTCTCTTAGCCACCTTCTTGGAGGTGCTGTCCAGCTCTGCCTTGGCTTTGGTCCAAAAGTGTCTGTGACCTGCAAAACTGTCCTGGACATGTCACTAGAATAGCCTTTCCTGTGAGATTTCTGCTTCCTGCTGAGCTGATGAAGCAGCCAGTTCGGTGGGATTTCCGCTGTGGTGGGGGGAACGTGGTGGGGGGAACATGGTGTGGCCACACAGTAACTGAAGTCTCAGGCTCCTCCTTAGCAGAGGAGGAATCTGTGAAGACCATATTCTACTTAAATACTTGAGGGTTTTACTAGTAGGTATATTTTAAATCCTACACAGGTGGAAGGCAGCCTTTAGATTTGTCAATCTTACAAAAGAAATTTAGAGTTTGGAGTATTGTGCTGGAACTCCAGAGAACTAGTTTGGGAAAACTAAGAATATAACACCATCCATCTGGCCATGGCTGGGCAATATTGTTTCAGTCCTTTATTCCTTCTTTAATCTGCTCGCCCATGGCAGGTGGTACAGCTGGAGGTACACTGGTAGTGTCACTCTGACATTGGGTGCTCTGATGGTGTTAGGGGCTACTGGGTGCCTGTCTAAAATATACAGGGAGAGGACAGTTCAGACAGGTTTTTTTATTTCCTCCCTTCCCAACCAAAAACTGGAGCTGCGTAGCTCCAGTTGTGCAGAACTGGGTGGGGACTCAGAGTACCTGTTCATTTTACATTGATGCACCAACTGCCATTTGAAGGTAGTGGTTCTGTGTCATTCAAGGTGATGTTGAATCCCTAAAGCCTCTTTCTAAATCCCTGGTGCCTCCTGTCTCTCTTCCTAAGATCTGCCGTGTTGCAGACCTTGCTTTTATGGAATCTGCCAGGCTGGAAGGTGCAGCCTGCTGTTCAGATCACATTTACAGAGGGCTCATGCTAGACTTAAGCCCATATTATGTTTGTTACTCTGTGATGCTTATATTTGTCTTGTACTTTGTCTGGGAATTCGGACTGTGTGTCTTGGCTAGGCTCTGTCGTATATGTTTAATCCCAGCTTCTTTGCTCTCCTGCAAGGACTTGCTAGGGAACAGGAAGTAAATGGAGTGTCTTTTAGAGACGACTTGGAGGGAGAGCTGACTGCCAGCCAAAAACCCTGTCCAGCTACAAAAGCAGCTGTTTCAGCCTAAAGAATTTGTAAGCAGAATTATTTTCTTAGCACCTCATCATACTTCCTGCAGGAGCTTGGGCAATCAGACAGGTTTTCCATCCTGGTAAGCTAGGAAACATGGGGTGCTTATTCAGATAAGTTGGTGAATACTGCTTGGTGATCACACAGCTGAGAGAGAGAGCTCTACGCGGGTGAGGGGGGAGAAAAAGTTTTGAGGCATGAAAAGGGGAACACTTGGGCGGAATCAATACTGGAGGTTTGGAGTCAAGTTTCAGCCTTTTTCCTGTGGCTGCTAATTCCAAGCCCCAGCTAGAGCAGGGGTGTGTGTGTGTGCCTCAGGCACAGCAGAGAGCAGGAATTTTCCTAGGCTGTGACGCACAGTCTACCTGGAGGACTGGCTTTGTCCTGGCTCCCGGGCCAGGGCAGGGGACTCCAAGCTGTCCAAGTGTCTGTCCTGTCTGGAACCTCTTCTACAATGAGAAGTTCCTGGAGTTAAAAAGAGAGAATGTTTTTTATGAGAGACTAATTGCCACAGGAAAGTAGAGAGACCTGCTCCCTGTTTTTGACATACAGGTCCCACTGTCACTTCTCTTATGAAAAAAAATCCTCCAGCTCCTGACGACAGACATAAGGAAAACAGATTAGTTTGATCTAACAACACAATCAAGTGTACTGGGCTGGTTCCCTTTTGCTCTTTGTTTCCTCACTGGCCTGGAGTGGGGAAATTCCTAATCTCAACACTTAGCCATGCCCTCTTTGCCAAGCCTCATTTTACCAGCATGGCCACAGTGTTGAGGCTGTGACTGGGAGAGTAAAGCCTTGCGGCTGTTTTTCTAAGACTGTGGCAATCCTTTGCCAGCACACAAATGTCTGCTGTGGAGCTGCTGCTTCAGGGTGCTGGTACGGAGCTGCTGCCTCAGGGTGCTGGTGTGGAGCTGCCAGGGGCCTTCTGGGCAGGTCCTGGCCAGGGCTGTCTGTCCTTCCCTGCCCCAGGTGCTCATGGTCTCATGGAAGGAGTGACTGAACCACAGAGAAAGCAGCTCTGACACAATTTACAGCCCAGTGTGTTAAGATAATGCCAACTGGTGCTGCTTGGCTGCACCAGCTCCTTCCTCCATCGTGCCATTGCTTTGAAGGGTAACAGCCTATTCACGATGCTGCTGTTACAAATATGGTTTCCCATGGTGATCGTGAACAGCATTGTTGTCCTGGAGACAGACCATGGTACCACAGTTCCCATAGTTATCTCGACTACAGAGAGATCTGGGTTCCCCTTTTCTGCCTGTTTATGCCCTTGCAAGGCCCATGGGACTCTAACTTGCTTTCTCAAAATTCTCAATCTACAGTTTGGTCCCAGCTGGCTCTGTTGTGTCCTGCATCGGCCACCAGAAAGTCTGTGTCATGGGACAAGAGACCTTTCAGCTGGAGCAGTCAGTCACTTGTTCAAGTTTGGTTCAGATCCTTGGGTAAATCTGCCTTTGTTTCTCAAACACAGCAGTAAGCAGAAGGTTCAGGGTCATGGGTGGCAGCACAACCACGTAGTGCAGAGCTGCTGGGGGTATGTGTCCTCACCCCTGCCTACATATCTCTCCCCCTGGGCAATGGTTACAAAATCGTTTCTGTGCAACTTTGATGACACTTGCTGTCTTTTATTGCCCTTCCTTTTATATTGATAACTTTTGTTGGTGATGGCAGTAATTCAAGAGTGATGTTACAAGCAGTCAACTTCTACCAGCTTTGCTGCCTGGCTGCTACAGGCCACCATTTCGGATAGCTCCAGAAACAGGGTGCTTGGGGGATGTTGCTTGCCCCGAGTTGAGGCTTTATTGCTGTGAGCAAGCCTTATTTACAAAGCAAATGTTACTTCTAGACCTGATTGTCTGAATTCTGTGGCAGCCTTACACATGCAGCACGATGCAGTATACTTTTTTTCCTGGCCCAAACTGTTGGGTGTCACTTGCTGTGTCAGCCCGAATGCAGGGGTGAATTTCATTGGGTAAAGCGATGCCTGTGTATGGATGAAAAACAGATGAAAGTATAATGTGAGTCAGCAGCTAGAAATTAAAGTTAGATAAATGTAAGCTTGAAATAAGGTACATGGTTTTAACAGTGACTATTTAACTGTTGGCATCAGTTACCAAGGGATACAGTGGTTCTTCTGCCACTTGAAGCCTCTGAAGAAACCACGTCTTACTATCTCAGCCAGAAGAAATTTGGGACATCAGATGAAATTTCAGAACGTTTTTATGCAGGAGACCAGTATGAGCATTCCTGCTGCCCTCTTAAAATCTAGAAATCTAAAAATAGTTTTTTTAAAGGCAACTTGGCACTCTTTAGAATAAATATTGCTGTTCTGTGACAATTCATCTTTCCCTCTCCTTAACGCTGTTTGCCTAACATGTTGCTCTGAGCTGGTGGATCATAATCAAAACTGGTGATAAACTGTGTTCATTAAATGCCGCAGTATGCCTGTGTAACTTGGAGTAGTAGTTTATGCCCAGATGTGAAACAGAGGCTGGGCTATGAAGAGGCTTCATGCTGAGGTCGTGGTTTGCTGAGCATTTCTTCTGGTGGCAGTATGGTCAGAAGCTTCTCCTTCCATCCTTCCACTCCTGCTCCTTTTCTGCTTTCTTGTTTGCTTTTTTTTTTTTTTTTTTTTTTTTGGTAATGAAGCTCCCAACATCATCATATGCCAGAATGTGATTTTCTTCCAGCTGCAAACACTTTCATCTTGAGAGCTTTCTCACTGATTTTCAGCCTTGGCTGTTGTCTTAGGGCTGTCTGAATTTGTGTCTCCAGACCAGTCTGGGAACATAAGTGCTGGGGGATAAGCTGGCTGTTGCTGAAAGAGACCCCCATTGGGAGCTGCTTTACCAGGTGAGAGAAAAGGGTCATGGCCAGGGACCAACTAGGACCCTAGCCAAGGCCCTGGGCAGTGGTGACCCCACTGCAGTCGCTGCCTAGGCCAGGGATAACTGTGCGAGGGGTGCTGGTGTTTCCAAAGGAAGTAGGACAGACAGTGATCTAGTGATTGGAAAGTCCAAACTCTTTCTTGATTTGACCTGAGATTAGGAAAAAAAATAGTGGTTTTTAATCCATATGATCCTTGAATGGCTTTAGGCTATGAAAGGAAGTCTGGGCCTCCTGAAACACACTGTGCCACAAACACAGCCTTACTGTGAAGGACTGTATTAAAACTGATCTCCTAATTGAGCTTTTGTTTGCTGGATAGTTACTAAATGTGAGAAACCTTCAAAATCACTCTAAATGCTCATTTGTAGTTGTTTAAAATTTGATTTTAATATGTCTCTAACCCTATTATGGGCTTTGTAAATAAAAAACCCTCCAACTATTTCCTTTGACTTGCTGAACTTCAGGGTGATGTCAGTGTTGTTAATCTAATGTCAAAGCATCACAGCACTATGAACCTGTTGATCCTCTCCACAAGCAGTGAACTGCTTCAGGCTAACCAGGGGGTGATAAAATATGTCCCCACTTAACTGTATGCATCTATGTAGGAGAAGTATCTTCCCTCGCCTGAACATTAGTCAGGAAACCTCTCTGGCCTGGCCTTGCCTGAAGGGGTGGGGTCTCTGAAGTCTGTGGATTGCTGGGAAGGTTATGATGGGTGCTTCTGTTAAGCTGTATTCTGTAAACACGCCACCTTCTTCTCCACCCAGTCATTGCCCTGCCATCTCCTCCCCATTCTTCCAAATCTGTTCTGCGTAAAAGAAAGTAACAATTGCAAGGTCAAACTTTTGAATTCCTAGGTGCTGCTTATGCGTGCTGTTGAGTTAATCGAATGGTATTTGAAAAGTGCGAAGGATCTCTGAGATCAGCTAGACCTATGACACCATCACAGAGAAACAGAAATGTTGGAGGTCAAAGGTTTGAATAATAGGATGAGGAAGTTACAGCCCCATGTCTGAGTCATGATCTTTCATTTTGCTCTTCTGAGAAGGGGATCTTTTTGCTTTTAGAAGAGCATTACTTTTGCTTTCTAAGTGTTCCCTTCGATTTCGAAGGGAGGAAAGGTGATTGTAAAAGAGGAACGTTTGTCTGTGTTTTCTTTCTCTGTGTAAAGGCCTTGTGAAAGAACAAGTCAAATTCACTTCTGGAGAAACAGGGCTGTGTCAGAGGCAGGAGATACGGTGCTTTCCCACCCCAACAATGAATTTTGGCCTGATATTGGCAAATGACCTCTAGCTCCCATCTTGCTGAGGATGACCTTCAGAGTCCAGACTTGGAAGCTTCTATACAAGGAGCAATGGAGCAGTCTGGGGTACTTCAGCCTGGAAAAGGGACGATTTTGGGGGGAATGTGACAGAGACCTACAAAATCTGGAGTCACATGAAGAGTGGATAGGGACTGACTGTTCCTACCTTTTCCTGTGCAGGAACTGGAGGCCAAGAAATGTGGGCAGTGGGGTCGGATTTCAAACAAATGAAGAGAGATAGTTCTGGAGGTACCAGGTAATAGACCCAGAGAACTTTGCATCAAAGGGTCTTGTGAGTGCAAGGTTCAAAGGAAGACAATAGTGTTTCAAAGCAGGATTTTTTAGGGATTACTAAATAAACAAACCATCTAAGGCCAAAAAAAGTCTCTTCAGCTGAAAATAATTGAAGGCTAAGTAAACAATTCAGGTTTGTGGAGGGAAGTACCATGCATTTTTGGCCTGTTCTTACTCTTTCCTTGGTGTCAACTCATAGCTTCTGTTGGAGATGGTAGTGGCATCGGTGGACCCTTGGTGTGGACCTGTATGTCTGATGTAGTTAATCCTGGAGACAATATTGTTAAGATTTTTTAGTCCCCCAAAAGAAACATCAGTTCAACTAAAGCTGTCTGGAACATCCCAAGGACAGCTGATCTCCTTAGAAATGGTTTCCAAGCTATTTCTAAATTGACTGCAGTCTCAGAGGTTATTTCCTGAATGACCTTCCTGCCCACATAAGCAGTAAATGATAAGGTCTCAGCTTGCACAGGGGAGCATCTCCTGAGGTATGAGGACCTCCTCCTGAGGAGGTGTAGTGCTGCCGCGCACAAGAAGGAACAGAAAAGAAAGGGAAGGTCTGGGTGAAGGTGCTACAGTGGGACTTTGGAAATGTGACATTTGGCAAGCTGTATTTTCTTGGAAAGTTTCAGCTGGCTACAGACTGATAGGTGGTTGGGAGAGCTGGGCAAGAGTCCACGCAAGCTGGACTGGGCTGGAGTAGGAATTGGTGGTGAAAAAGAAGCTCTGAGCTGGAAGGCATGGGCATGTCTCACTGCTCCATTTGCTCTTGAGCACAGCAAACCCAAAGGAGTGATGCTGGCTGTTGGTTTTCTCAGAATGGGAAGCCAGGCTCTCTCCTTCCCAGGTGTTGGTATCAGCGGGTTTGACAACTCCTCAGAGGGATTTTTGAGAGACTGCTTAATGTCATGTCTACGTGGACTTTGTGTCAGGGAAATGCCTATTTCCAAAATTGTTTTTCTGCAAGCAAAATTGCAGGACTCTTTCCTTTATTTTTCACTTTTAAGAGACTTAACTCATAAATTTTGTACCTGGCAGAATCTGCCTCTCCCTTTGCGATGGCTGGAGTATGCTTTTGCAGGCAGTTCTGCACACACAGGGAATTGGGGAGCAGGTGACTTCAACTTAACCTTCCCTCTGAGCTTGAAGAACAAGCCAAGGCAATACAAAAGGGACCTTCTAAGAGACTTGTGCAGCTGCCCAGCCCTTATACTGGCCCCATGATGTGTTTATCTTTTGTCTTCAAGGAAGTGTCAGTTAGGGGAAGCTCCCCCAAGTGGGATGGCTTAAAAGACTGTATCCTCTGCTGGGAAACACACATGCTTCTTTTTTTATAAGCCATTTGATATATTTTTCCTCTCTTTCTCTCTCTTCCCCTCCTCCCCTGGCAGCAGGATCTCTGGCCATTGCATGCTTTTCATTAAATCTTTGTGAATGTAAGCTTGTATGTTCTGACACAGGGTCAAAAAGTACCATGGCAGGGATAAAATTCAGCAACAGAATGGAAAGGTTTTTCTGGTTTTGATTACTGGACATCGCCAGTTATTGTGGAGTGCGTTCTTGGCTGGGGTCTGAAGACTGAGTTAAATATCACCCGGAAAGGAGCATTCCATGATGCTCCTGAAACACTGAACTTCTCCTGAAACATGAGGGGGTGTGGGAGTTGTCTTGGCCAATTTCCAGCCTCTCTAATGCTCCTGTCCCTCTTACCCCACGTGTTCTGCTTTTGCAGTATCCATTGGAGGCGGTTATTTAGCTTCCCTTGCTGATAGGAACAACTGCCGCAGTTGTGTTGTGGGGTTTAGGTTGTTTGTCTCTAATGAAAGCCCCACACTTAGCAACAAACTCAAATAACCAATTGCTTACTCAGCTTTGCAGCTCTGTTATCTGAAGGTATAATCACTTCCTGCATCTTTGTTTGTCTTTGCCTCCATGCTCTTGTACGGATGGTCAGGCAGGCACCGTGCTGCTCCTGCAGCTGCTTTTCTCTGCCCCAGGGTACGTCAGCATGTGGGGAGGGAAAGCAGTTCCTGGTTATTGCTGCATCTTCTTTCAATGCCGTAGACACAGGCTGCTCTGTAACATGAAATATCATCCCTCTTATTTCTGAGGGAGGAGAACAAGGACCCTTTATGTCTATTGTGAAGACTGTGGAGTTTGCACCTAAGGGGGACAGTGGCAAAATCCATTTGTAACATCTGAGCCAGTGCAGAGATACAGAGATGGGTGTAAGGCGGAGGGTGCTGATCCCCAGTTACCCGGTATGAGCTTTTGTACTTAGAAGGCATGGGATCTGCTGGCATCTCTCTTGGTGGCTGGCTGTGATACTGGCCAAGGCTGCAGAGATGAAGTGTCAGGGCCCAGAGTGTGCAGGACTTAATTGCCCTGATGAGCCTGCTGTGGGGCCTCCACCCACTCCCCTGCACACGGGTTTCAGGGCTCCATTTAAGCTCAGTCCATGACTTTCAGTTGCTCCCTGAGTTATGGTGTAGGTGTAACCTGTCTCCCACTTCATACAGCCATGCCTGTGCCTGGCTGTGGACCTCAGACTGGGACCCTGACCCATGGACTGACCCCGGTTTGACGTCGTACCTGCCTGGTGAGCACTGGACTGTGTCTGGCCCTGGTTACTGTCATTGGCGCTGACTCTGACCTGCAGTTTGACTTCCTGGCTTGACCTGCCTTATCAGCAGGAATGATCTGGACATTTGGTTGACCCTGGCTGCCATCCCCAGGCTTGGCTGCTGGTCTCACTCACATCCTGTGGGGACGGGGCCCTGGCTGGTGAGCCCTGCCCTGCTGGCTGAGTTATACTCCTTGACTCCTCATCCCATAGAGAACTGGCAGCCCTTGCTGCTCCCTGACCCTTGAGAGGTCTCTATGGAGTGCTTATTATTTGGAAAGACTCATCTTGGTGTGAAACACTTCCTCAAGTAGTAGCACAGCCAAACAAGAGCGAGTGGCTTCGGGGATATCCTGTCTGCCCACTGGGGAAGGTGACACCATGCATCAAAGCTTCCTTGAAATCTCCAGTCTGGTAAATAGGTTCTCACCACCTCATTAGATGTAAAATGAATTAGCATTCCAGACATGGGATGGGATGTAGTTCTTAACCCAGCAGGCTGGCCAGGCAAGAGCTTCTCTCCAGCCTCAGGAATGGATGCTTGGGGATTTGGGGGTTTGTTTCTTGTTTGCTTTTTAAACTCTTCTAGTGTTTTCTGCTGGGATCAGTAATCTGCCCTGTACTGTGGGGCTTGCAACCTCTCAGGACAAGAAGAGAAACTATTCTTTTGTAGAATCCTTGCTAAACAGGTTCCCTGAAAAATTTGAGGAACTTGTGGTTGCTAGCTCCTTGGAAGCAAAGATCATGACATGCATTTACAGAGAAGAAACAATAACAATCAACAACAGACAGAAGGAAATGGCTCCTCCAAGAATAGGAGCCAGACTAAGGGAAGAAAATTGCTTGGGTTAGATAAGTAAGTTTTATGAGAAGGGGGGAGAAAATGCCAAGAAAGCAGGGATGGTAAAGGAGGGACAGGGGCTGGGGAAGTGGAGAGGGGATGCTCCATGTCCAGAGGCCACCTGTGAAGCAAAGCCTTCTCACTGATAAGACTGCGGTGTAAGCTGAATTGCTGCAGCGTTGTCCCATGGGAGGCCAGGCCCAGCTGAGCGAAGCAGTGCATTTTGCCCTAGGGCAGATTTCTCAAGGGAGGGAGCAGAGGTTTCCTTGTGAGAGGCGCTGCCAGGTCACCCCGCTTGCTTGGTGTTCCTGATGGCAGCTGCGCTTCTCCTCCCAAAGGGCAGGTAAATGCACAGAGGCAAGTGTGTGACAGTGTCTGCCAGCTATTGCTGTCTCAGGGAGATGGAGACAGCTGTACAGAGGGGACTGGCCCTTCCAAAGAGTTCTGCATGGGGCTTGCAGTGCAAGAAACCTGTTCTCACCTGTGATGTGTACTCTTAATTCAGAACTGTTTTGTACTAAATCCCTCCTGCTCTCCACTCTTTCCTTGTTAAGCTTGTCTCAAGCTGATGGCAAATAAAACATATTTTTCCCCTTTTCTGTGAGGTTCCTAACTTCACCTACGATTGCAGATATTGGAGGTTGCAAGCTCTTGCTTACTTTCAGAGATTTACAGCAAGATCCTCCCGCATGCACTATGCACCTCAGAGGGCAGAGTATAAGGTATATTCTGGGGATGGCTGGGAGATGTCCGTGGCATTTTGGAGATCCCCATTTGTTACTGAAGGGTAAAGTGAGCTGTGTTGTCACTGGCAGCCTCTGCTCTCTTGTTTCTTCCTAAATGAAGGGATTTGGGTGACCCAGCAGCCCCTGTTGTGTTTGCATGCTGTAGCCCCAGAGGATTTTTATTGGATATACTTCATGCAGCTCACAAGGCACAGGTCCTTGTCAAAGTAATAATTGACACCATGTTCCTCTGAAGCTTTTCTGACTCTTGTGGAGGCAAATCAAGGCTGAAGAATCTTTTGTTGCAGAAAATAGAGACAACTGTGTTTTTCCCATGCAAAGTCACAGATAAGTGCTGTTGTGTTGCTTGAGATTTGGGACAGGATTAAACTGGAAGTCTGGAACTGGGGAAATGTGAACAACTTGAAACAGAGCTGATGAAAATTTTCCTGTGATCCCTTGTGAAACATAATTCACTTACCCAGATAATGGGTATTGTGTGACTCTTAATTGTTGTAAAACCAGTGTGTTCCTGCTCCTAAACTTAGTTTGCTTTTTTCTTGTACTCTATCAAGTGATTTCTTCCTTTGGAGGTCTTAAAACTTTTCTATATTATTACTGTCACTATTCTGCTCAAGTAAAGAGACACAACTGATCTGATCATAAACAAGATCTTAAAATTATCCCTAGCTTATCTAAGTTTGGGTTTCTAATGTGGGGACTGCATTGGAGCTGATCTAGTGTTGGGTATATCCAGCTGTTCAGGCACTGCAGAGATCCTCCGCCAAGGCTTGTTCCTACAGCCTGGACTGTCCACAGTGTCATCACAGGGGGAAAAGACGGTTCCTTAGTATTAACTTCCATGTGTACTACCAGGTCAAGGTGATTCCTAAGCTCGCTGTCACCTCTAAAGTGATGTGCTAACATGTATACAGAGCTCTTACCTGTATAAGATGTCACTTGTTACCTGCTAACTGAAATCAAGAATATGCGTTTCTTTTCAAATAGTTAGCAACCACTCAGATACGATGTTCATAGAATCATAGAATGGTTAGAGTTGGAAGGGACCTTAAAGATCATCGAGTTCCAACCCCCCTGCCATAGGCAGGGACACCTCCACTAGAGCAGGTTGCTCAAAGCCCCATCCAGCCTGGCCTTAAACACTTCCAGGGATGGGGCATCCACAACTTCCCTGGGCAACCTGTTCCAGTGCTTCACCACCCTCACAGTATGTTCTCCTTTGTTAGGCTGTCCCAAGCCGCTATAGCAGGTGTTGGCCTTTTGAGGAAACTCCGCTCTGAAGTGGATGTTGCTCCAGGTGAACCCATTTCCCCCTGTTCCTCTTTACCGTATGGGTGGGGATGTGGTTCCCTCTGAAAATCATGAATCAGCTACAGATGAACAATGCTTCTTGGGGGAGTGCTGACTGCAGTAACAATCTCTTGCTTCCACTCACTTTTTTTTATCCTCTTTTGAGGCAAATGTAGATTTACAACCCAGGAGTTGCATATATTATCATGACTCAAAAATGTCTTTAGGGTACATTTTCTTATACAATGCTGATTTGCCAGATTTACCTGCACACCAGTTTGCAGATCTTTCCATCCAAGACTGAGATGATTTGCTTTCAGATTGACCAAAGAGAGCATCAGGTCCCGAATGCTTCTATGCTGGGATCTCATAATGAGATAGTGCCGCTAGCTCCAGAGAAGATCTGGATTTTACATGTGTTGATCTAGAGTAATGGTAACCTCAAGCTGCCCATCACCTGCAACAGCTGGGAAGGATGCCCACATAATCCTGAAAGATCTATAGGATGACAATGCTTTCCCTCAAACATTCTGGCTTGTGTAAAAGGCAGGATTCAGATACAAAAAGGTTTTATGGCAAATTTTATATTCCCAGTGGGTCTGATGCTGAAAGACTGCTACTTTTATACTAGATATCTCTTGACCAGTGGTGTTTACCCTTCAGTATAAATTAAAAGTAGCTGCATGTTCAACTAATTGTTTCTTCACTGTACTTCTTACGGTGGATGCTTCCTTCCATGCATCATGGATGCGTGATAATAACATGTTCGTTGGGAGGGGAGCTGGGAATTAGCAGCTCTGCAGTGGCCATAAGCGGTTATTTTCTTCCTTACTTGATTCTGCATGATGCTATTAGCATGATACCTGTTCTCTTCCTGGAATAAACTATAATCAGAATATGAGGAGTAGGAGGCTTCTCTTCTGATTTTGTGTGACCCTCAGCAAACTCTTCTGTCTCCTTTCATGTAGTTGTGAAGTAGACAATTAGTAGAAGTAACTTGCCCTTTCAGTCAGCGTGTGCGGCTTGACCTGGAGAGTTTTGCGTCCTGAACTTCCAGACAGCAATCCTTAGCTATAAGCCTGGATCTGTTATGGAAAAAAGCAACAGGTGAATGTCCTCCAAAATGACCTGCAGAAAGTTATGTGTAGCCATCCTTTGCAGCTCTTCCTTTTTGAAAAATACTGTCATCACTGGTTAAGGATTGCTCTGATTGGGGGGGTTTGCTTTAAGATGGCAACCATGTTTCTGAACACTGTGAAATGTTGGGGATTTAAGAGAAAGGTGAATAAAGAAAAGCAATTTTACACCCCTAGGAAGCTTAACCATAAAAAATATAGTAGGTATTGCAAAATGCTGCAGCTGAGAAGTGACAATCGGGGGTTTTCCAAAGTGTGTTCTAGATAAGTTTGCTCTCTAGCCAGAAGGTGCAACTGGAGGAATGGTTCTGGTCTCTTAACTGAATGGATAGAGTCTTCCTTCCAATATTGCTGGCACTGGTGCTTTGCTACTCCCCTTCCCCTGGTCAGTGCTAGATGAAGGAGAGGGCCAGTGGCTGTTTCTCTTTGCTGTTTGACAGACAGTGAATTCTGCCAGTACTGCAGAGTGAAATGCAGAAGTTAGCTCAGCGTGCGCCTGGTTGCTTTACAGGATCCTTTGTTGCACAGGAGTGATCAGCACTCACGTGGGGTATCTGGCTCCAGCCCAGAATATGTTAGGGTGGTGACTCCCTCAGAACATCGGTAGGAATAGGCTGTGAGGCAAATACCTTGGCGTATGGAAAAAATTCATCAGCAATAATGTTAAGATTGATAAGGGGAATGAAACTTTAGTCTTCATCATGGTGAGATATGAACTCTGGATTGAGAATCTGCTGCTCCACAGAAACAGAATGGCTGGTTGATCTCTGTTCTTATCTATGAGATATGTTTGTCGGCTTTTCCACTGACCTTCTCATGGCTTCTTCAGGCAGCTGGATCAGCTTGTCTTCTGCTGCAGTGACCTATTATTTATCAGCTCATTATCAAAGGATTTACTAAAAGCTTATGCCAGAGGCCAAAGGGTCAGTATCCAGAAACATCTGCACTTCTTCCATTATCCCTAGGAGGTGAATCGTATGTGGCATTTGGCCCTTGAAGTAACCTCAGCATGTGAGAGACAAGTGTGTGAAGTGTGTAAATGGCTGGCTGCCATCATTTGGCTGATCCTGAGTAGGAAGTTAAGTGTTCCCTTGCTCCTGTCTCTTCTGCTATCCAACCCCTGTAGTGAACATGAAGCTTGCAGTGGTATTGAGCTGGCAGAAGCAGGTAGCTGAGGCAGTGAGAAGAACCTGCTTACTGTGGTCTGTGTACTTAATTTTCTTACCTCATCACCAAGATGTACTTGAGAAAAAACTCAGTGGCTCAGCCTTTCAAGGTGATTTCTGAAGCTCTTGCTTAGTTATACGCAAATGGCCTGTGGGGTGAATACGTTCAGAAACAGTCCTCACAAAATGGAAGGCTGAGGCCTATCAAACGTGCAGCAAATGCAAGTAGTGAACAGCCCAGGTGACTGCTGGAGAGAAGGAGCTGTGACTTGTTATCTAAAAGAAGGCAAATATTGGCTAAGGGCTGCTGCTTTGAGATGTTCATCTTCAATCAGAACCAGATATGTGATCTGAAAATTGTGTTTGTTTCTGTCTTCCTCATCAGTCATTTAATGAAAAATAATTACAATGGATTGATCCTCTTGAATGTTTTGAACTTACCACCCCAAAGCCAAAACTCACCAGCCACACTGCTGCTGGTTTACTCCCGTAGAAAGGTCACATCTGAGTAGATAGTCCTTCAAGAGCTGAGCATTGGCAGAAATAGTCACTCAGATCCCACCAGGGTCTCCTCCTGTATGGGACAGTCTCCTTAACAATGTTAAGTAGCTTCTGTATTTTTGGACACCTGGAAGCTGAGCAAAATCTTGAGCTGACACTTCAGGATGTACTGATTGATAAGAAATTGTGAAAAAAGGGATCAAAGATTATGAATTTGACAATTCTGTTGGTGTAAAAAAATTGCATTTTTTGAAACCTTTGAATTTTGCAGAAAATAACTTGAATCTGCAAGATTCCATATTAATTTTTTTTCCTGAGAAAATTATCTTTTACAAATTAGAGACTGTTTCACAGTAATTGATTTCTCTGGTTCCTTCTGGGTGCGGAGGAGCTATAGTATCCTGTGATGCTGTACAAGATGTGCTAATAGAGTTATTAATCCTTTATTTCCCTCTGTCCCACAATAAATTTATACCTGTTAAAGGGCTGAGCAGACTACTGAAATGCTCCCTTTTGGCACTGTGTGAGTCCACAGGAGCTATTGAAATGGAAATCAGGTTCCCAAACCATCACTCACAGGAGGAAGAGAGAGATCTCAATTGATTATTTTTTTGTTAAACAAGGAGAGAAAAATGGGCTGAAGTTTTGGCTCAGGGGAAAATGGGCAAAATGTCTTGAGGGTTACATTTGGTGCTTTTGGTCGTCAAGAAGCACTCTCTGTTCTTTAGCAGCCTATGGAGTAGTTTCCCAATGAAACACCATTGCGGGGGCATGGAAAACAGGGTCAGAAAAACACAAATAGGGATGAGATTTACCATTGGCAAGAAACCATGTTTCTGAGGGTTTATGGGGAAAGGGCGGCGTTTGGTTATTGTGAAAGAGTGAGGCAGCCTTATCTGTGCACCAGCCTTTGAAAAAAATGATGCCCTGTCAAAATTCCCCTGCATTCTTTTTCAGTGCATTTGTTTTCTTTTCATCAAGAGTTTTGGGAAGTAAGATGTTGCGGTTTTCAACTCTTAAAGCTGTACTGCCTGTTTGGATGTTTGCCCCACATGGATCAAAATCGTGAGCAGGCAGACTAATGTCCTTCGCCCATCATCAGGTAGTAATTTGTTGTGCAGGACTTGCCTCTAAAGACAACTGGAGAGGTCTTCGTCCCTTTCCAAAATCCTGGAGATCTCTGAGCTCTCAGCTTCCCCTCTAGAAAGGATGGTGTAGAATGCGATTTGTTCAGGTCAGGGTTTTTTTCCCTAGTAGCTTTTATCAGAATGGCATTACTTTTGCATTATTGCTTTTTATCTCTACTTTTCCTCTGTTCTGAGATTATCCATTGCCATCGTGCCCTCAGAAGTACCTCTGCCCAGTCTCAAGATAAAACAGCCTAGGACTGTGTGTTCGGTGAAATTGTCATTACTTGACCACGACAGCGGCATAGATGTCTTTGGTCTTTGCCAAAGAGGTACTTGCTCTGAGAACCAAATATATTTTCTCCTTTGAAGCTCAAGCAGCTCTGTTAGATTCAGTTAACCGGAAACACACACATGCATATATTTTGGAGAGGCTTTTTGTTGTTTCTTACTCAATGAATGTGTAGAAAATAATTTTTATTGTAATGTTGACTGTTCAAAATGAAAACTACGGTTGTCTTTTTGCCAGAGCTGGGCTTCTAGATGATGGGAGGTGTTAAATACTCAGGGTTTTGCTGCATTGCATGTCACCCTATCTCTAGCTCCAAAACCAAAGCACTAGTTCCTAGATTTTTCTTTGCCTCAAGAAGGCTGCCTAGCCCTAAAACTGTAGGAGAGGTTGACATTTATAAATATACCCCAAATAACCCAAAAGCATTGTGGAGTGCATCACTGATGACAACACGCTCAGAGCTAATTGTAGTGTTGAATTATGTTAACAGAATTTCAGGGGAAACTGATTAAACTACGACTCCCATGAGCTGGGGATAGTGGCTCTGGAAAATGTCCACCATCTGGAGCCTGATTGTCTCCAGAGCTGCTTTTCTGTCCCTGGATCATCATTAGGTGAATGATTTTTTTTCTCCCTGATATTCAAATGGGAAAACCATCAGAACTTGTAAGTCTCCAAAATGTATTTTGCCAAAATACAGCCTTGCAGCATAATCACACTTGGATAGACTTGTGCTCTTAGTGAAACCAGCAGTTGTAATGTAAGGGAAAGGTGAGCATGTAAGGGGGAGAAAAGACTTTATTTTGAGCTGCCTTTAAGTTACCCTAAAACCTTTGGATAAAAAAGTCTGAAAGAGCAATCTGCCAGACAAAAGAGAACAGGAGAAATGCAGAACACCAATGGCTGGGAATGTTGGGGGAAAAATCCTTCCCACAGTCCTGGGAAGCCTAGCACTTGCACCCTGCAGAGGAAATTCAGTGAAATTCAGTGAAATTCAGTGAAAGGATGAAGTACAGCTGCCCTGGACAATGTCATCTGGGGAAAATTCCTTCTTTGCCTGAAGTTTGGTACCAGGAGACAGACGAGATATTCCTTTGTCAGCCATTGAAGGAGGAAATTGAAAGCAGAGATAGGAACAAGCTGTGGGCATTTTGAATTGCTTTAATTATTCAATTAACTTTGCACCAGTGTGGGTGATGAGAAGATGGAGAGTTCTGATAATGCAGTGAACTATTACTAGGGAATCGTCAGGACTTTCAGGACTTTTTGATGACTTGCCTGATGAAAGAACTGTACTGGAATGAAGACGAGAGTCATTGTAGGAGCTCTTCAAGTGCTGGGTTAAAGAAAGATGCCAACTAATGCTTGGTAAGGAGAAGTTTGCCTAAGCTCCTAGGGTAGCCTCACCTGGGCTCTTCTGCTTGCCAGGTTACTCTTTTAAAGCATTTTACTCCCCAGTTGAGTGGGGTGAACCTGGGGTTCCTTACAGGCTCTCCAGTTTTCAAAGCCATTGCACAGAGCACTGCCATCCTTTCAGAACAGTGACTGGGGAGAAGTAGGGACAGCAGATGGGTTAGGAGATGTGAGCCTGAGCCATGACTGTGCCTGGCTTTGCCAGCCCAGTGGCCAGGAAGAAGGGGACAAGATGTGCCTAGCCATGGGTGAGTGGGCTGAGCTGCTTTGCAAAAGCTGGGGCAGACATCATCACCTCTTGCCCAGCCAGGGATTGCCTGCCAGTGTCCAGCTTTTGGTCTCGGCTGTAAGTGTCAGGGGAGATCTTTGTGCTTTCAGTAATGGTAGGGAGGTTCAGACTTCCCCTGCTCTCCTGTGTGGTGACCCTAGACCGAGGTACGTCTAAATAGGGTTGTCTAAAATGTCTAAGGATAGGGTACTTGGAGCCCTTAGCTTTGTAAATAACTTCTTATAAAGGTTTTTGAAATTCAGTGGCTCTGTCAGCACCACTGTATTCAGACTTTCCACCCTCTTTGTTTCTGCTCTGTTGCGGAACAACATAGAAGTACCCATAAAGTTGTGCTTGAAACAAAGCCTGGCACACCAGATAAAGGATTTTTTGGCCTCAGCCAAAAGACAGGGTCACCAGGACTGGTGGGTTGACTCATCTATGCCACCTGTAGGATCCACTAATGGCAGTGGCAGGTGGTAACCGTTACCTTTGATTTGGTGGCTTGGGGAGCAGAGGAAGTACTTGGATTGAGTTAGACTGGGGAAGAAGGGCTCTCTGAAATAAAGTTAGAGCTGCACTGGTTGAACAGGTTTGGAGTTTGTTTGCTCTGAAAAACTCAGTCACTTTGTAAGTGTGAGAAGGAGAGAGATGGGAGAACATGCCTGACTTCTCATACATGTGGTAGGTTTCTACTATTTTTATTTTCCTTCAGTTGCAGAGTGATAGACCCTAAATGTTGTGAGTCTGTGGGTCTGCGTGTGTGTTTAAAGGCTGGGGCCAAACTGTGAAGGCTTCTTTCAAGGAAGAGTATTTTTCCTGAGAACACTTTGAGTAATGAGTTGAGATCTGCCTCAGGGCATGTGATGTTGTTGGATGCTGTCTGGAGGCAGCATCACCCTGAGAGCTCCTGAGTTAAAGGTGACTGTAAGTAAAGAAGTGATCTGAGTTTTATTGACTGTTATCTGTATCTGGGGAAAGAGCTTTCCTTCCCATCCAGTTCTCAGCCCTTCCCCACATGCAATTCCATCTCCTTGGTGCTTGCCTTGAAACTTCTTGCCCTGGTTGTTAAAATAATAGGTGCGCTGTTCCTGAGCACTTCCCCAGGTTAATGGAAAGTCAGAGCTTCTCCGACCATGATTTTGTCTGAAGTGCTTCAGGAAAGTCTACAATTTCAGCTTGTGTATGTAGGCTTGAAGAGAGCAGTGTTGGATGTTGCTGGTGGAGAGGCAGGCTGTGTGGTAGCAGGGAATACAGTGTAAGCCCCTGCCCAAACACGTCACTAGTGGCCGGATCCTTACCTGTGACTTGTTTGGGTTGCATTTGCTCACGGGATGCACAGGTCTGTAGGATTGTGAAAAGCCCTGGAGACACAGGGTCAGCTGGATAAGCTGTAAGGAGGCCAGAGTTTTCAAAACGCAGGAATTGAGAGCTGAGAAAACAGTTGCCCTTTGGGGAAGTTTTGAGAAAGGGGGAAATGAGTTATTTCTGCAGGTGGTCTCTGGTCCTCTCCCCTTGTAAAGTGCTGGCTACCGAGAAACCAGGATGGTAGAGGATGCTAGGATGTGGCTGCCCAGGTCAGGAGTCTGAGTCTCACAGTACTAAAATCAGGGAGCACTAGAACAGGTCCAAGTAAGAGAGAAGCACAGGCTGTTACTGGGATCTGGTTATAGCACTGAGATCTGTTAAACCAGTGTGGAAACCCCGTAGCCAGAGGAGGTGTTGGTCAGGAAGCTCAGCAGCATGAGGAGGGTTTGTAGTCCCCTCATTTGCTTGCTTGGAAACTATCTCCAACACAAGTTGACTCAGCTGCCAGGCGACTGGCTCTTTGTGCCCATGGACAGGAGGTGAGATCTGACTGCTTTTAATTGAACTTCCTCAGTTTGTTTGACTTGATCAGCTGGCTTGTTTCAGTGATAAATTACAGCATGTTCTGATAATATTGTATAGGCTGAAGTGTTGGTGGGTCAGTTGTGTTAAAACATCCCCAAACTACTGGTGAGATGATGATTAAGCAGTAGCTTGTAACTAATCTGCGTGTGCTGTAAGAAGCAGCAGGAGAAGGGCAGGACAGGAAGAGAAATGTTTCTGCTGAAGAATGTAAAATGGTATTTTGTTTTTTGCAGAGCATGTGGAGAACGTGGGTGGTTTGACTGGAACGTATGTAGAGTTGTGTCCCTGTCATGGCTGAGGGAGTGAGCAATGGGTGTACCATACTGCTAGGCAGCCTGTTCCTCACAGGCGTCGCTATGTACCAGATACACGTACAAGCCACCCTTAACATGTTCGTTGCTCTTAAAATGATAAATCTCACGTATTGCACAATGTTCCAGTGCATTGCAGTTCGTGCACAAAAACCAGGAGAACAAAGATGCAGAGGAGGGCTACCATATGCCCTAGGGAGACACAAGGTCTCCCTGCTTCTCAGCCACTTCTGCACTGTGAAAGGACCACCCTACTTGCCCCACACCACTCCTCGGGGTTGGGGGGTGGGGTGGTGCTGGTGTTTTACAAGTTCCTCAGGAGCAGCTTTCTAGACTTGAGCAGCCCAGCATGAACTATTTCCATCCTCCTCTGTGATGTAGCAGACATCTCTGGCATGACTCTGAGTCAAACTGTGTCAGTCAGCTGTCTCGGGAGCACATGCAAATCTCATTTAGGCCTTTACAGAAAAGATGCGCAATTCCCTTAGCGCTTGTATAGATTTTCCACAGTGTGGTATTTGGCTGCTTAGTCACAGAGTTATCTTTGTGTTTTAAGAATAGATTTGACTACGGTCTCCTTGGCTGTGCTGCAAAAGAAAGACTTTATTTGTCTTAGGACAAACACCTTGGTCCGAGTGTCAGAAGTGCCAGTGAGCTTAATTAAATAGGCTCCTTAATAGGTTTTGTTATCATTTTAGTGCTCCGTACTTGAATCATGTCTCTTAAAGGAATTTTTAATGAATTTCTGAGGCTATCTGACAAGTAATGTTCTTTGGTTACTTGTTATGTAAAATTCATTAATGTCTCCCTTTGCATACATTGTTGAATTACAAATATTATGACTTAATTAGCTTATTGCAATTTATGGCATGGTGGAGGTCGTTTTTTACTTACTGATCTCATGCAGAAGTAAGCTATTTAAATCAGGCCAACAAATAGAAACTTGAGTTGTTTTGATGTCCCTGCTGAGAAATACCTCCCCTTGACCCTCAACACCTGGGGACTTTTCCATAGCTTGCTAACCTTTATTGTTCCCATAAAAAAGGGGAAAATCTGCTAGCAGTAAGCAAAGCTTTCCTTCTTGGGGCTTGGCAGGACTCAGCCACCCTTGTTGCTTTGAGCACAGAACTTTGTGTATTTTCTTCTTAAAAGGAGGTCTCTCCAGTACTTTTTTCCTTTTAACACAAATACTTGGGGGTAATTCCTTAGCTGGTATAAATTGAAGTACTTCCATCAGCGGCTCTGAGAAAGGGCTAGAAAAGTACCCCAGTTGTCATTCCTGTGCTTCCTTGGGAGTTCAAATTATTCATGCTAGTAGAAGGAATTGCCTCCCATGGGCAGGTACAAATCTGCAAGGCTGTCGGTCTCTGAAATGCCCATGCTCATGGGGGTGAAGGAGACTCAGTATATGGCAGCTGTGGGCCAGAAAGGGCACAGTGTCCCATGAAGGCTCTGCCTGGTGGAGGTAGCTCTCGATAACAATCACACTGAAGTATCATGTTTCAGTTGTACCTTCTAGCCCAGCTGTTGACGTTTAATTTCCTGTATCTTTAGGTGTGGCGTGTGAAGTTACCACCTATCCAGACTATCCAGATTTACTTTCTCAATTGGAAGTTTTGCTGGACGGGAAAAATGTGTAGTGGGTCAGAAATCATAGTCAAATGGTTTCTGCAGGGTGACACTAACGGTAGTGTGTCCTGGACATGTTGGGTGTCTTAGTGCCCACTCCCTTGCAATGCCACAGCCTCTCTGGTTTGCACTGGGATGGAGATGGAGCAGTCTCAGCCCAGCAAGACAGGGGCATAACTAGATTATTCATGGAGGAAGCAGAGGTGAAAGTAATAATAATAGCTTGCCCAGAGCATGTAGGGAATCTGCGGCACAGCAAAGGGACTCTGCCCTAGATGTTAATGGCGGAAACATTCTTTCTTCCATCTGTATTGATTTTGAGATTCCTTCATGCTCCATTTCTGAGTTTTATCCTCATTATAACATGAGAAAAGTTAAGTTGCTTCAGTGGTCTCTCTCTCTCCATTCCAATCTCTTCCTCTTCCTACAGCTACCTCTCTTGCTTCTTGTTCTTATTTCTTGCTATGCAGTGCACTGTACTCCTTTGGAAATCAGCTGCTGCTGGTGAAGACACAACCTGTTTGGAAATTGCAGCTACAAAAGCCAGACTCTCCAGTGTAACAAGGCCATTAAACCTCCTGTGGGAGTTTTTAAAGCTGGCTTTATCTGCCCTGCAGAGAGAAGTGTGGGGAGAGGCTGTTGCACCATTGTTCCTCCAGCTGATGACGCAGACTGGAATTGCTTCTCCTTGAACACTGCCTGTGTTGGGTTGAAGCTCAGCTTTGTGTTGTCCTAATCCCTCAGTCAAGACCACAGCAACCGCACTAAGTTAGAGCAGCCCCGAGGCTGTTCCCTTATTCTAACACGTGCCACCAGCAAATTGCTCAAAGAGATCAAATCTTTGACTAGACTGACCCAGTGACTCTGCTTCAGCCCAAAATGTAACCACTTGATCTGGGAGCAGCCAAGTTAGGTTTGGACTTAAACAACGTAAGCAACTGCTTAGCAAATTCAAAGCTTTATTTCCTTACTTGGATACTCTTCCTTCTCTCCTCTGTCATTTTATGGTTCAGCGCATCACTGTAGGTACTTCTGAAACTTCTGGTTTTGCTGGAAAGAGTTGGTCTCTCTGGGAATTACAAATGTTCATGCAGTCTCATCTTCATTTCTGGATCAAAGGGGTGGATTTGAAGGGAAGAGAAAGTTTTCTCATGCTGTAAGATTTGTCAAGATTTTTTTCTCAGTATTTTCCTTCCAAACTGGAGTGAGTTTTACTGTAGTTTTGTGTTGCCTGGTAATTGACAAAAACCCAAACTGGTTGGCACCAGCAGAAAAGGCACATAAGGTACCCAAACTTTCTAAAACAAGAATGTTTCTGGCCGGTTCCAAAATGCCTCCCCCTCCCAAAACGTTAAACAGGGAGACTGCTGGAACTGGTCTGTTCCCATAGCTGGATTAGATCTCAGTGAATCAGCACTGAGAAACCTCCTCGGGGAAACTCCTGCCAGACTGTACCCCGGCATCACTCGCTGACTAATTTGGGAGCTTCCTTGAGTAGCACGGCTGTGTAGGACAATAGGTCAAAGCCTTGATGCTACAGTGCTGGAGCCCAGCTGTGGCTCACAGAGAATGGGGAAGAGCCCTGTCTCATCCTAAATCCCTTCTATCCTCCAAGTTACACACAGTGTGAATGAGCTCACTCCTCCAATGCTTAGGGGGTGTTCCTGCTGCTCAGGGAGAGGTGACCTGAGTGTGGTGCAGGGAGGGCACAGAGCAGCAGCGGCAAAGCAGAAGGAGAGGTATGAGGTGTGCTGGTGCGCCCAGGTCTAGACCTGCCTGCTGCCCAGTCCTGCCTCCAGTTGTTGCTACCTTGTGAAAAATGAAATGTTCCAGGACTGATGTAGACAGTAGGTTTGGGATGAGAGCATGCTTGTTTATATGCTCCCGACTACACTGAGCCCTAGACTGCTGCTCTTCCAGCAATGTTGGTGGATGCTGGGCTGCCTGAGAGTGTGGGGCACCAGGAAGGAGTGTAGGAGCCAGAATATGAACCTGCAGCCTTCTGAACACTGGAGAGCCTCTTGGCTGTGGGGTGTAGACTGGGCACCAAGCTGCAGAGAGGACAGAAAAGTCTTTTCCTAGAAAAGACTCTGGGGTTTGTGTAGCTCAGTAGCTCACAGACAGTTGCTAGAATAAACTGGAGAGCAGCTTTTATCCTGGGAGGGATTAGACAGTAGGAGAGAGATTTATTTTTGAGCTTTTGATTTAATTTGTCTCGCATGGCATGCCTGCCTTTTCTCTATTTAGGGTTATCTTGTCCTGTTTGTACCCTTTTAGTGCTCTAATAAAACCCAGCCATGGGGCCAGAAGCCTTTGACTTCTGGCTTGGCTGCCTCTAAGAACAGATGTGGCAATTCTGCCTCCCCAGTCTCTGTGATTCGGCCCAGTCCAGAGCAGCTTTTAACTGATGAAGAATCAGAGACCAAAGACTTGTCAAAGTTGCCCTACTTGCAAGGAGCAGAGCTGGACAAACATTTTGGTCACCAGGCTTCCAGATCCTTGCTTGGCAGGGGTATTTGCTGCCTGCAGTGCTCAGTAATGTATGCTTGTGTGGAGGCTGTTTTGCACATACTGATTGGGAGCTGTAGGGTTTCTTCCAGGAAATCTGTATTTGGCTTTGTAGCTTCCTGGGAATAGCTTGTATATCAGAAATCCTCCTCCTACCATATGGGAAGGAGCATTCTCTTTTGTAGCCTGTTAAATATATGTAAAGTTCTGTGGGTTTTTTTTTCATTAAATTCTGATAAGTACACAAGCTTGGAGTTTTCAGGGGCCTCAATGCAGTGTCTGCATCTCTGGGTGTGACGTTTGTGACATGGGCTCTGAGATGAACCTGGAAAAGGAGCAGAGCCGTGTGGATCTGTCCCTTGGTTGGTCCAGGATCCAAGGCACAGAGACCAGCAAGCGTGGTTCAGTACCAGAGCAGCTGGTGCAATGAAGTGGCACAAGGTCAATGTATTAGACAAGCCGTAGATGCCTTGAACCAGCAGTTGCTGCTTTTGAGTAGGTGGCTCAGGCCATCTTCCCATGTCTGGAGGCTGCAGCTGGCCTGCACCACTGCCTCCGTCCTTTCACTGCCTCCTGGTTTCCAAGACCAGTTGTGCTTGGTTGAGCAATGCATAACAAGGGAATGTCCAAGATGATGACTGTGTTCTTCGTGTTCATCTAATTGACTCCCAGTTGCCCTCCACCCAAAGATGACTTTGTCCTTTCAGCCAGAGCACTCCTCACCCTGATTGCTGGGTGTCTTTTCAGTGCAGCAAAGCTAAATTCAACTGCATGGAACAAGTATTTGAGGAGAAGCAAGATTTCAGTGGATGTCGCTTTTTTTCAGCTCCCCAGCAGTACCACCTCGAATGGAGGCTCTTACCTCCTCAGCAAACAGTTTACACTGATGTACCTTGATGTTTGCAAGGAATGAGACTTGACAGGGGTCCCAAGAGTGAAGCAGGCTTCAGGAAAATGCTGTTACTGTCACAAAATCCCTGCCCAGTCTGAGGCTCTGCTGGTTTTATGAAACTGTTTGGATGTTGGCTGTGCAGTATTCTGGTGTCCTTTGTGTGTATGAGGGTCAAAGCAAAGTGATTACATGGTATTTTGTATCTCAGAACTGGAAATCACCCTTTTTTTTTGCAGGAGGCTTCAGGTGTTAGGTTGCAAAAAACCACCAAGGCAATGACTTGCCCACAATTCCTCCCAGGAAGGCAAGTTTGGCCAGGGAGAGAGGGGAAGACTGGATAATTCTTTTGTAGAATTAATAAAATTTAATTTTGCCAGAGACTTAACTCTTTTCTTGCATTCAAACAGTTTCCTTTCACCTTCCTTACCTGAGCAGGTGGGAGGGAAACATGGCCCAGCAGCAGCAAAAGGGGATAAGTCTGAAGAGAAATAAATCGTCTCTATCTGCAGTCGCTTTGTGCCAGGCAGTTGGCCAGTACGACCTATACAAACACTGGTGTCCATCTGGCACAGGAGCAGCTGAGCCTCAGCCCAGCCGAGCAGGTCTCCAGGTGCCAGGTACTTTGGGGTGGCATCATATATTGAATGTTTCCCAGAAAGAGAGCATCTCTGTGTAAACATGATGAATAAACATAGTCATTCTCTCCACCCAGCCCCGTCCTGTCAAGCATAAGGTGCAGATGCAGGATCCAGGAGCTCTTCCAAATTAATTCTTTCCCCTCTTGTTTTACTGCCTTCTCCTTCCACCTGTGGTTTGCGAGCCAACCAAGGCCAATAGCTTTGGCAAGAGCCAAGCAGTGTCAGGCTGGCCCAGCTCTGCCCGCTGTGCGGCCAGCATCCCCGTGCTGCAGACCTGCACGCAGCTCTGCCTCTTCATGGACTTGCTGCACTCGGGAAAAGGGCTGCTCTTACCTTTGCTGGGGCAGAAACATAATTCATAACAGATAGTTTGATCATAGGGGAAGAGGGATGTGAAGTAACCAGCTCTTGCTTGTACCTGTGCTCCATAGATCTTGCGAAAATAAGTACGTAAGGAAGAACAGGGACTTGGTAACTCTTGTGCCGCTCTTCAAGATGGCTAGTAAAGGTTCAGGAGTGGTAGAACACCAGCATATGACGGATCAGCCATACAGGAGGGCCAGCCACTACCGGTTGTCACTTGTAAAAACATAGGTCTTGGAAATGGAGCTCTGGCCATCCTTTATATTGGAAAAACTTAATTCCCCCACCACCCCACCCTCCTGCCCCCCCCAAATCCAACCTGCAGTTTAGATCAGGGGCATTGTTGTGTGCTGCTTAAAAACCTAGACTGTTAGAAGCATTCAAGAAACTAAGACTAAGGCTATAGATAAATGTTTGCCGCATGTGTTTTTAGTTGAAAAATGCTTAAGCTGCTCTCACTTCAGTGGAAAACCCACCAAGTTGTTTGACTGCTTCTGCTGGATCTCTGTTAGAAGGCGGCCTTTTCCCTCTTGACTGCTGGGGAGCTTCCTGAGGGCTCAGATGGAAAGACAGGAAATATTATTTCTGCAGTGAGTATATGAGCAGAAAAAACCTGGGTGTCTAAAGTGGGATTATGCCTCGGTGTCCCTTTTGGTCTCTTGCAGAGTTTGAACCCAGATTTGAGAGATGTGTGTCTCTTGAAGGAGGACTTGGGAAACTTGAAAAAGCCCTAAGATGGGTTTTTCAAGTCATAAAAGAATTGTGATTTTTCTGCAGCAGCATAAAACACCCTGTCCCCTACTAGATGGTTGTTCGCTCAGTAACGTGAACCATCCATGGTATAACCTGTGCACTCGGTTTTGGGGGAGGTTGGGGGGCTTGTTTGGTTTTTTGTTGAAGGAAACAGAGGTGACCTTAGTGTTGTCCAGATTCTCCACCTCCCATATGCTGCCCTGGCTCCTGTCACGCTGGGTTCCCACAAATGCTTTTTTTTTTTTATAATCTTTCCAGGTTGAAAGAAAAACATGTATGCTTGATTGCCTCTCCCTCAGAGCTGAGGCCACCGTGGTGGTACTATAAGGGAGGGCACTGTGCCATGGCCCTTTTCAGCTCACTGGCTGGAGCACCGCGAGGAGTCCAGCAGCATTTTGTTAGTGAGAGAAATCCCTCTGGCATTCTGTGCTGGAGCTGGATTTACTGGAAACAGGTCCTTGATGAAAACCTTCCTTGCACAACACTTTTCCCACCTACAGGCAGGGGTGAATGGCACAGTCCAAAAGCCTCAACAGCCAGGTCTTTTGTAGGTGTCTGGCAAGAAGGCTCCAGAGCTGGAGAACAAGACTTAACTCAATGCTTCTTTAATTGGGGGCGGTGCTGTGGGTCTGTGTATCAATGAGTAGGTGATGACCCTCCAAGTTCTGCTCGCTTTTAATAGCTCCTTGGGGCTGTGTTTTTAAGAGTGTTTTTGGAAAAAGCTTGTATTACAGTGTGATGGATGTAGAGAGTTGAATTTGCAGACCCAGATCTTGAGTTTCTGGGAAAGGGAGAGGGATGTTGTTTAGTTTCTACTGAAATACGGAGGTGCTCCTTCAGTCCTCTCTGATTTTTGAACTGGGTAGGGCTGGGGAGAGACAGCGTACATAGAGAAAACAATATGGGATTTTTGTGTTTTTAACAATCCTGCATAATCCTGTGGCTGTTGTTTGGTGATATTCCTGCTTCCCACCCCAGGCAACACTGGCAGCGCAGGTGTACGTCTGCATTCCTGTTGACTCAGTCCCCTGTAAGTTCCTGGTGAAAGCTTCAGTCTATTCTCCTTTAATTGATGTGGCTTGCTGTGCTCTGGTGGAGACTCTTTTTATGGACTAGATTGTGACTTTGGCCCCAGCATGTTACTCATGTCTACACAGATGAGCATAGACAAACCTGAGCTTGTCTGCCTGTGCAAAGATGAAGTTGAATGTGAGCCAGACACGTCTTAGCATGGACTCAATGCAGAAGCAGCTGCATGCCAGGCTCTATAAAGCTCTGCTCACAACCAATGGAAGTACCTTCTGTAGCTGAGAAGATGGTTGCATCTCTGTTTGCACATCATGCCTACCCCTTGGGAAGTCCTTGCTGTGCAGCTTCCCTGTGCACAGTCATTTGTCATTAAATCCCATCCAAGAGTAAGCAGATGTTGGGGATTTGCGGGTTTGCGGGCTCGTGGCATGTTCATGGGCAGCAGGAGCCCTGCTCCTCAGGACAGCTTTCAGGGCTCAGGGGCAAAATGAGCATGCTTTCTTGGAGCATATCCTTACTCCACAGTTAAATGTGGTATCTCAAGAAGGCTAACCTTTCGTAGGTGAGTAGATGACAGCCTTTGGATTTAAGATCTTCCGAAGAAGATGGAAAACGCAGATATAGTTTTAGGTCAGAATGGTTGTTCCAGACAGGTAATTCTCCACAGGGGCTATTAGTGGGTATGGATTTGGATCCTAGCTAAAGAAAAATGGGCTTTATACTGCAGTAACAGTAAAAGTATCTCAAAGCTAAGGAGAGACCTCTCTCTCTGCTCAGTAACTGGTTTTTGGGTGAGGAAACCAAGATACAAAATGCACAAATACAGTATTGACAGGGAGGTATGTAATGAACCTTGGAGAAATGCGTACCCTGGCCTGGTGTCTGACTTCAGCTGACTTGATGGTCTGAACCAGGGCCTGGGTGACTTACCCAGGTCCAAAAGTATAGCACGGGCTGCCTGCCAAAGAGGCTAGTTGGTGACAAAAGGGAAGGACCAGCCCCTTGGGCTGGCGAGGAGATCCCCTGAGAAGCATCGAGCCTCAGAAAATGCCAGTTGTCTGAGACAGAACAATTTCGTGGGAAAATGTTGGTTTTGATGAATTTCATTTGCTGAAAAATATCGGACGAAAATGTTTTGAAAACTGTTTGACCTTTTCTAAATGGCAAAGTTTCAATGTTTTTAGGTCCAAGTGCTGCTTCATTTTGATAGCTAGCATTAATTGAAGGTTAAAAAAAATGTTGGAACTGAAGTGAAATTCCTGAAAATGAATAGAAACAAAACGTTCTCTTCCTCTTTTCCTCCCCCGGTGTTCTTATTTCTGGGGAAATAGTGAGATTTTTTTGACTTTTTTGTTTCTCTGAACTGGGATATTTAAAACCTCATAAATTGTTGTGGGAGGGCATCCCATCCGGCTTGCTATCCACCTTCTCCAATGCAGTTGCTAGTATAAAAGCAATTTTTTTATTTTATTTTGTGATGGCGCTAGAAGTATTTTTCAGCCATCCCAAAGGGAGTGTCTGTGGCTCTGCAGAGGGACTGGGGCGCATCCTGTCCCTGCAGCTCTCGCATGCCCAGCACCGTCTGTTGGCTCCTGGTGAGTCTTGTATCTCCCCAATATGAAAGGAAAGAGTGTGAGCAGCGTGCTGTGATTTGTGCTGTGGCTAAGTGACAAACACACTGTGTTTGCTAAACCAGCACACTGGGAAAGCATGAAATGATCACTTTAAATGCACCATGGCTAAAAGGAGCCAGTTGTATGTACAAGTTGGGAGCTGGAGCTCTTGTCTAAACATACGGAATATAAGGTAAATAGGACTGTGCAGTAGGGGATGTCTTTAAAGCCTCACCAGGCAAATACTGCTCACTGGTCCAGAGCTACAGACAACAGGAATGTCATTTGGCTAAACTGGCTGGAGCAAAAGCCTGTGCATATGTGACGTTTGCCCTTACCAGACATCTTACAGTCAGGTGAAGGAACTGGAGTGGAGAGAGCAGGAGTGCCTGAAGCTTCGAGCTTTGTCTTCTTTAACTCTGCACTGGACTGAAAATACACCTTTCCATCTCCTTTCTTAAATGAAAAGGATTAATATAAGATCTATTGCACAGGGTGTGATGGGAAAGAGGCTGTGCTGGCTCCTCCGCATCCCAAGTCTGTTGCCATGTTTCTGGCTGATGCGAAGAGCATCCATTGCTCCTCTTTTAGCTTTGCTGTCTTTGCCTTGTCCATCAGGATAAGTCACATCACCATAGGTGAGTGGTGATTTCTCACGATGTGTTACTGTACTGGCTCTTTGGTCAGGGTATATTGTTTCTCCTTTTGAGGTGATGTAGAACGGTTTTATTGCACCTCTTGGAGTCTCCTCAGTAGGAACAAGAGTTTGCGCTTCAGCCCTCTTCATACCACGTAGGTGCCAGTTTGGATTTTAGCCTTGTGCAAAGGTTGTAGAGTTCAGCTTTACCTTCTAGGGATGTTCATGGACTGGAAAAGCAAAGGTGCATCCCCTCTGAGACCACGTAAGCTAGCAGAAAGACTGTAGTATCAGCAAGTGCAATCGGTTTTCAAGTTTCAAAGTCATAAGCTTCAGGGAAATTGCTGCAAATTAATGTATAGTAAATGGTAAAATGATTTTAGTGCCAAGGGCGTTCCTAGAGATCCTCACAAGAAGGGAGTGTGGGTAAGATGCAGTCTGCAAGCAAAGTTTGTGGACTGATGTATGGTGAGGTGTAACGTTCCTATCCACAACAAATATTGATTAAAGGTTGCTGGCAATATTTGTTTTATCTTGGTCACTGATCTATCTCTGAAACATGGAGCATTTTTAAAATCCCCATCAAGCTGATTTGCCCCAAAAAGGGCTCCTGTGGGATAGCCAGTAATTGGACCTGCATCCTTTCCCTGTTCTCTAATAGCAAAGCCCTTTCTTCTTCATTTCCCTGTTGGTATCGGCAGAAATGCCAAATATGAAAAGGTTGCAATGTAAGCAAACAATTTTAAGCAGGATATTTAAAAACAAAACAATGGCAAACAACAACAAAAGAACCTCACAGGCAAATCTGAAGGATTTTTAAGATGTTTTGCCTCACTCAGGTGGGTGCAATTATGCTGGGAGAATGAATGGACACAAATATAGAAGATCTGAGATGGAGAAATCAGATACATAATTTCTAGGAGAGATACAGAGCTAAATTCTCTGTACTATATATAGACTTTATTCAGTGCAATAATTCTGATGATTAATTGTGAAGCCACTTTCTTTTAATTTGCCTAACACTTCTAACAGATTGCTCTGGTAAACTGTTGTTGCATACTTCTTGCATCTTAATGTGTGTCTCAGTACCAGGTCTGCTTTCTGAAGTGCGTCTTGCAGGTATTCTTATTTTGGGTACCCAGGTAATTTGTGCCTTGACAGCCATTCACTTAGTTTGAACACTCCTCTTGCTGAACACTTGCTCCTCGAAGCAGAATATGGGCAATGCTGTGTTCTACTGGTGCGTTTTTGTGTGCTTCAAAATAACCTTGAGCTGAGAGCGTGAAACTGTCTCTTATATGAGTGGCCTGGTTCCTCTGAGGAGTTTCTTCGATGATTAGGGTGTAAGGCTTGTACAAAGAACTTACAGCCCTTTCCCCTCTCTGCTGGTTTTCCCTAATAGTTGACATTGCTTTCATTTCTGCTTTTTGTTCTAAATATGCAAACTGGACTTTTAAAAACTATTGTTGTGGGCACTTACCACAAGAACATAGGGTTGGGCTGTGTCTGAACAGAGAGATGGACAGTGTTCGGTGTGCCATTCTCCCTTTCAGCCTTGCAAGCCCCATGTCCTGATTTTGCTGGAAATTGGACATCTGGATTCCAGTCTGCACTTCTGGAGTCAGGAGGCTGCACAGCTCACGCCATGGGAGGCTGCTCTCTGCTGCCGTTACGAGTAACCAACTCATAGTGGTGCCACTAAGCACATGGTGGCTGCTAACAGGCAGCCTGTGGAGTGGCGTGCAATGCTCCTGAAAGGTGGGCAGTCTAGGAGGTTGCTTAGAAAACCTCCTAAATCACGGTGGCCAGAGATGGTGGTGTGGCTCTGAATTGTTCTGCTGTTGGCTTCTCCAGCACGTTAGTGTGTCCATCAGTTTGCGGCATGTTTTTCTGCTCTGGGCATTGGTTTGAAGAACTGAAATCTATGAATTCACTTTTCCTCAATTATTGTGCTCAGGGCCTGACTGTTACCATCAGAAGGGGATAGTAGCTCAGCTTCTGAGAAACTCAAAGGCTTTGGCATATAAGCCACCATTCAAATCACTTCTTAAACATTTTATGGGATTTTTCAACCGTAGCGTTTTCGCCTTTGTTTTTGGATTCAAAGAAGCCCTCAGACTGAAAGATTAAAAACCCACTCACCAGTCTATTCTTATATCAGCTTGTCACGTTCCATTAAAGCTACTCTCTTGGACATGTCCATGTTAATTTTGAGCTGCTGTGCTACCTGGTCAGAAGATCTTGTCAAGGGTTTCAACTGGGTGAAATCCAGGAGCGATTCAGACTTGAAAGTTTCACAGTATTTTTGAGTACTGCAGAATTTGAGCTGTAATTTGAAAGGTGGGGGGGGGGGGGGTGTGTTTGTGTGTAAAATAAGCAGGGCAATCACAGATCTGTAATGTAACCTGAGTTTTTGCATTTTCGTGTTTCTTAAATATGTTTACACTCAAGCAAAATAGTAGTTTTTTCATGAACACCCAACTCTTAGAGCTATTTCTTGGCTTTTCTATCATCAATGCTCTCTTTATTATTTTCCGCAGATGTAACTCATCATATAAGATTTCCATAGACAAATAATATACTCTCTTTTCTGGGACTTCGGAAAGCAACAAGGAAAGCCAAACCAATCCTGTTCCCCTGTCAAGGTACGCTTTGAAGCGCGATTGCTTTGTGGTTTCTTTAGGGCACAGCTTCAAGTTTGGAAGCAAATGCAAAGGGAGCAGATTCTGGCCAGTGATTTCACCTGCCAGCAGGGTGCCTTTCTTAGGTTTTACTGCTCGAGTGCCCAGAACTCTCCCTGCAAGACACTAACGAAGCAATTAATGGAAAGGGCTTGTAGGTATCCCCACAGAGAATAGTTTGTCTCCTTTTCATGTAAAACTCAGCATCTAGAGTTACCTTATGCAGCTGGCCTTCTAAGGTGGCTCCTTGTAAGTCCCAAACTACATGGGCTTTGTGTAGTTATCCTTCTCTGCCTGTTGTAAAATGCATCAAAAGCGTGCCCTGTCTAATAATGTTACTAATTACCACTGAGTAGTACTGGCAGTACTGCAAATGGTACTTGCCAGGAGTATGGCAGCAGTATTTAGTAGAGGAGCAGTTCCCTTTTAATGAGGGGAGCTTGCTAGTTTGGTTGCTTTAAGCAGCTTTCTTTAAAATAGTGTCTCCAGAATTCAGGAAGAGAAAGCTGCCTCCTGTAGCTGTGCTCGGAGATCCCCCTGACTGTCTTGCAGTGGGGCACACGGGCTTTCAGGAGCCCATGAGAAAGATTCACTCCGGCAAGCAATGAGAAGTAAGAACCGTCCAGGACCATGGACTTTCACAAGTCCTCTTTGTGTTTGGAAGTTGATTTTGGGTGTGAAACAGTGGTATGGTGGTTTGTCTTGTTGACTGTTTCAAGGCAGAGGAAGTTACAGCTTTGCTACCTGAGCAGGGGAATATCATGTTCTGGCTGCTTAACGCTGTCTCTGACAGGGCAAGTTTTGCTGGTTAAGGAGAGCTGATGAGTCTGACCAAAGTCCCAGTGCTGTGTAGCAGTCAGATCCGCGGCAGACATGCTCCTCACCATCTCAGCCTCTGTGTGTGGTGCTTCAGACTGCGAGTTGAAACGTAGCATGTGGGGTAAACCAGCATCACCAATTCTGGACAACGAGCCTGTTAACCTTGAAGTTTACCTGTCCCTGTCCACACCTCTGAATGGGGAACTGCCCCAAGTCTGTCGGCAGCTCTAGCTTGGGTAGGAAAGCAGAGGTCACAAGCAACGTCATCCCGCGAGGCATCAGAGCATCGGCAGTCCGTGGCACAGGGTTTATTTAAGTAACTTGAGTTTTTACAAAGCTGCTGCCTGCAAGGAAAGGAAGTCACCAGCCACAGATGAGAGCAGAGCCTGAGGCTGCTGAAGTGCAATGTCAGCTGGGTGTCGGAGCTGGGGACTGGGCTGGGAATGCACCGTATCTGCATGTGGCTTTGCCAGAGCCCAAAAGCTGTGCCTGCATGTTGTCCGCCAGTGGGGCTGGAGTCTCCTGTGACACCTCTGTGTGTGCCTGAGAGAGAAGTGCACTCTGGTGAGAGGATGATTAGGAAGGGGTGACCTGGCACAAACATGATAGTGTGCCACTTTCTTAATCTGCCCTGTGCTGATGCAAGCTTAAATTCAAAACTTGTCATCTAGGATTTTGCTTGTGTGTGTCCCTTCTAAACCTGGGCTGCAAAGGGTCCAGGAACAGAAAATGATGGGTTTCCTAAGGAAAAACTGTGGAAGATAAAGGCATTGTTTATTTCACATCTCGTATTGCCTCTTTGCTCCCCATTCCAGGCCAAATCCCACGTTTAAGAACTCTTTGGTTATGGTATTGATAAGGAGAGATTGATAAATTATTTTAAAATCCTGGTGCTTGTAAAAGGGAAGGTTATCTGAGGCACGAGTTAAGGTGCTTGAAAATGCGGCAGTGATAATTGTGCAATTGGAAGCAAAGGAAGTTCTCTCCCAGAGGAGTTACAGTATGAGTAAGAGCATCCTACCTGCCAAAGTCCTCCCCAGGGCTCTGCTGGGGTCTGGTACATCTCCCTCCTTCCTGTCTGAATTTGCAGCATGACTCCTGTGCATTATTTCACAGGCCTCTGCCTGAAGCTTGCTATCTGCCCTTGGGGTGCCTGTGCCTTCCCTGCGAGCTGTGGTCATTGGGTTTGCATGTCCTGGGTGGCACCAAGGCTAGGACTGGTGCAGTGGTGCTCTCTGAATGGTATCCAAGGCCTGGAGGCTGCTGTGCTTTGGTGCGCAACCTGGGGGCTGTGGAGATGATGGAAGATGTGCATGAAGGAAAAAAAACCCAAAGGATGGGACGTGAGACAGGTTAATGTGCTGGTTCAACAGGCACGCACAGGGAGGGGAGAGGAGGGAAAGGGTTTGCAGATGCAGCTCTTCCTTCGGTGCTCTTATCTACCATCCTGGCAGCAGGCTCAGTGCTGAGACATGGCTCTCTGGGAATTGGCCCAAAGCTTTAATGAAGGCAGGCGGGGAGGTGCAGCGTGTTCCTGGCTCTCCAGGGCCCTTTGTCTCTCAAGGCTATCGGCTTTCTCTGAGGAGACACATCATCACCCAGCCCTGTGCTGGATAAGAGCTTTTGAAGTCTTCTGTTTGATATGCGTCACTGCCTCCGTCACACAACACAAGACCTTCTCTGGTTTTCTTCCTTTCCCTGCTGCCGTTTCACCCACCTGGTATCACAACCGGAGATGAAACGAAGCTGAACCATGTGTCTTGAAATAACTGGAGTTTGGGGAATGTGGTTTCCTAGAGAGAGCAATTAGCACCTTCAGAAGGTCTTAGCAGGAGTGAAGATGAGTCTCTCCTTCCCATGCACAAACTGATTTATTTCATTTAACCAACTCCCTGATGGTCACAGCTCTTCTGCTGTGATCTGGCTGCCAGGCTGTGCTTTCTGTGGCTGCTGTGACCTCGGCTTCTTGCCTGTCCTAGGGGTCTCTCCCCTGGCAGGCATGGGCAAATAGGCAGGATCTGCCCTCTGAGCTCAAGCATTTCTCTGAGGTCAGGGCATGCTGCCTGTGGGTATCTCTGGAGGCCACACAGCCCCCAGGGTGACAATAGTGCTGACTGTAGTGAGGTTTTGTTGTTTAAGTTCTGGCTTTTGTCACTAATCCTTAGTAAAGATGTACAAACAGAAACCAATCTAACCTTTCAGGGGTGATGTTAGATGTTTGGGGAGGAGGATTCATGGTTTCTCTACTGTGCTTAGAGCTTTTGCACGGGAGTGATGAGCGTGTCATGAATAGTTGTATCTTTTCTCCAAAAGGCACATGGCTGCTGCTAATGAAGTAGTAAGAGCAGTTAGCGGCATAGTTTGTGAATGTGGGAGGTGGGATGACCTGGCTTGGCAACTCATGAGTCAGGGTGTAGGAGCAGCTGGTGTCCTGGTGGAACCAGGGTTCTTGCAGTTAATGTTTGACAGTGCTGTGTGTCAGGTGACCTCTTGCAGTTTAGAAGTCAAGTCATGCATGGAGTTAACCAAAAGAAGAAGTAATATGAAGGGGTGGAGTGAGGTACCTAACCAACAGGCAAAAGCAAACTAATGATGAATGAGTTAAAGCAACACTTCAGGATATAACTAGAAGGGAAACTCTTCTGAGAAGCTATCTCCAATCTCTGATTATCTTGCTGTTTCTAAGTGAGGGAATTGTGAGCACAATGAACTGTGCAAGATCAATAATAAAACACATTCACCTTGGATCTTGCTATTTCTGCTGTGCAAGCAAACAGTATTTCACATGACTGCTGAGAAGGAAAAGCTAATTAAAGAACTGTTATTTAATTGGCCTAGGTTCATCTTTATCTAATAGTCAACAGCAGACAAGCGAGTCTGGAAAGAAAAGCTCTGGAGGGATGAAGTGACTTGACCAAGATTAAAATAAACCCAGGCTTGAAATCAGCCTTTGTAATTCCCAGCAGAAGGAGCCTGCCCAGCTGACCAAAAAAATCTCTTGCTTGTGTTGCTGGCAGAGATCCTCAGCTCAGAGCACAAGTGCCTAATTCTAAAGAAGTTACTTCTGTAAAGCTTGTCTTACGTACCTCCATGAGCAGTGGTGGCTTAGAGGGGAAAGAAGCAAACCAAACTGAGGGGAGATGCAAGTGGTGCACAGGACAGTCAAATTCCAGTGAGAGGATCGTGTTGAGCTGCTGGGATGTGCCCGGCAGCATCTTTGTTCATTGTGAGGTGGGAGGTGTGAACTTGTATGTGGAGAGAATTCAGCTGCTGTAATTGCAGTGCATTCAAAAGGGGTTGAGGGCAGTCTTCTGTATTTGTTGGTACCTCTGCTCAGCGTACCACATCTCTGCAGATTTCTCTCCTAGCTTTTCTCTTTTGGGAAGCTCAGCCTCTGAAAGATACAATCCCTGCACGCTATGGTTTTAGGGTCAGGCCTTACAGATGCTTGAAGTGCAACAGGGATGTCATTCCTGAGCAGCGTTTGAGGCAAGGTAAAAACATGGTTAGTGCTTTGATGGCAACTGTGTACGTGTGTGTGAGCGAAGTGAGGGACCTAACTCATCCCTGTTACTCCTTTTTAAGGGATGGTGCTGGCAAGATAAGCTAGTGTCAGGAATGCCACTGGCAGTTCCCCCTGCCCCTTAGAAGCTGCCTGCTGCTCAAAACTAGGGAAGCTCAAAAGAGGCACAACTTGGGGAGAAACCAGGTTTCTTCTTGACTTTTGTTCTCTCCAGTGGCTTTGCAGTTGATAACCATGTCTCCTGAAGTCTGGCATGGTATAAATCATACCAGCCAGGCTCTGATCTGTATCATCTGTAGCTTAGCTAAACATGCCCATGTAGCTGTGTAGGGAGCTAGAGCGGTGTATATTAGCAAAGGTGTTCTTCGGCCCAAGGTGAGATTGGCTCTGTGTCCTACAAGGACATCTGTGATTGACTGGTACCTGACATAGCCTCCTGGGATACCCGCTTGTCACCTGAAAGCCTCTTGCACGTGGCTGTGGTACCTCCACAGCAGACATTGCCTTCCTGTGGAGGAAGTTTCTGGGTCAGTAGATCTTGCCATGGATGTTTCTGTGGCTATGTTGACTGCACACTTCCTGGGCTGACAGTATAGTTCCTCAGACATAAACTTTTGCCTGAGATTTAAGAGATAAAAATACAGTGTTTGTTACAAATGATTGCCCCTGTCCTTTTCAGTCCATATCATTTCCAAGTCTAACATGGTCACGTTATTGAATCAGTGCTTTTAGAGGCTGGATTCATTTTATTTGTGACCAGGTAGTCCCGGAGATGCAAGCTGCCAAGTGTCTGTCAATAATCAACCAGAGGATATCTTATCTTTTTTTTTCCTTGGCTAAACACATTGTAAGGGCTAACACACCATGAATAATAGATAGTCATAAAAAAAACACATCCCCTGTAAATCTGTCCCAGCTGTTACTAGGCTAAATTTATGACAGCAATATATAATCAACTGTTTTCAAGAGGAGGGTTACAAAAACAGTGTGCTAAAAGTTATGAGTCTAGCAAGAGATCTCTGCTTTCTGGCCTATAAGAGTCCATCTGGAAATGCAAAAATGTGGGAGGTGACATGAACAGAGACTTAGGGTGGTTTTTGTTTTGTTTTTTTTTTTTTTTTAAATCCACCGCCGTGCTATTGTGCTAGCTGTCTAATGTGAGACAACCAACAGGAACTGGATTTGCAATCTCTGTGTTTTGTGCAGTGTCTGTTTGGTAAAAGCAATGCTTGAGAAAGTTGATTCTGCTCTCACTAACCTGTATCTGTTGCTTTTCAGGTTTTTTTCTTCTATTATGAAGTGTAGATAACTCATTTGATATGGTGGTTGAGATGTTAACTGTTAGACCTCTTTCTGGGTATCTACCCCTGCATTAAGGGAACCTGAATCCCCATTAATTTCCACTTGAATTTGGACTTGAGTTCAGCTTTCTGGTCATCTTTGTGGTGTCAGGCCTCATTCTGTTGGCTGCTGCCTGTTTCTGGAGTCTGGCAAACCATAGGTCAGCAGTTTTTTAGCCTCAGAATATCTTTTGTAAAAATAATAGTTTGAATGATGGAATAGAAACTGTATTTCATTTTCATTCTGGTGTTTGAGACTTTAGGATCCATTTTTTAAGTGATCCTCTGTGTAGCAGTGATAATCGCTCACAGCAATGATTTTTCTCAGCTCCAAGAAAAAGTTAATATTGCAAGGGTCCTGGTGAAAGACTGAGTATCAGAAACTGTCTCATTCAAAAATGTTTGCATGAAAAAGTGATCATGTCATGTCATAGTAATATATGTTGGGATTTAGGCTGACAAGTGTTTCTTTGCGTTGCTAATGAACTTGGAGCAAGTATCTGAAAAGCCTCTTCAGAGTCTCAAGCTTAGTGGAATCCAGCATTACGGGAAGTCAGTGAGGTGATTTCTGCATCCAAGCAACTCTTGATACAAATAACATGCAAGTTCAGATAAGGGTAATCAAATTGTATGCCCCAGGTTGTAAGATGGTATCTGCAGGGGTTGGGAAAGCGTGCTCCCCAGTGCTTGCCACTGGACTTGGCGACCGGCCAGGCTTCGCCATTGATTGGCCTGACAAACTATTAGGGAAGAAAAGTTTCATTCAGCATTAATAACAGTAATGAAATCCATTGCTCAGCTGTTTTCTTTTGCTTTCTTAAAAACATTGTGTCTTGGAGGTGACCGAGAGCAGCAGGTTATAGAATGCAATCTGTTCTTCTGAACTTTCTACTCTTAGTCCTTCAGTGTTTTTTAAAGTCTGTTGAGATGGGCTTAGACATCCCAAAAGTGCAATTTCCATGGGCCCACAAGCGTTTTCGATCTTTGACTCAAGCTCCTGGTTTTATGGGAGAGGATTTTTCCTGCCAGAGTGCTCCGGCCGGTGTGGTATTTGATGCACAATGAAGATATATTAATACCATGCCCTGGAGAAATGACTGCTGAAACAAACCGTCAGGCCAGTGTAAGACTTCCTGTCATCTTGAGGGGATCTGGGCAAAATCTACAGCCACCAAAGAGCAGATTTATACACAGTGCTGTTACAGCTGCAGTAAATCTAATGTCAGCTGTAACATGCCAAAGGCAAAGCTTTTTAGGCATGTGGCAAGAATGGCTTTCAGTGTGGTAGGGAAGCTTTCTCTGATCCCAGGCAAACATTAGGAACTGTAGAAATGCTTGGAAATTAAAAAGAATTTGGTGAGGGCAAGTAGCACCAAAATATTTTATTGGGCTGGGATGCAGGAGGGAGATGGGTTTGTTACCAGATTTACTGCTGGTTTTCTTGGTGCTCTTGGTGTTCCCCTCCCTCCCCCAAAATGTGTTGTGTAGTATGCCTGCTTTCTGAATATTGTGCTTAGGTTTTTGAATAGAGGTAAAGGATTGATACTGCTTCAGTTTCATAATGTAGGTTAAAAAATGGCCTTTCCTCCCTTTTCCGTGTCTAACAGCTTGCTTGCAACATAGTTAGCTATAATATGTTGCAGTACCATGGTTCTCTGCACCTTGGCCTTCCAGGTGTATTTTACTTGTTAACTTGACTGTGCAGATCCCACTCCCCCCCCAGCACAGGCTGTTGGAAGCAGTTTCATTTAAGGGAAAGGAAAGAAACACAGCTCTCCTCTTGCAGGAAAGCTACAAGTGCCGTGAGATTTGAGCCTCTCAGCTTCATGACTTTTTTATTGCTGGCTTCATGATTCACTGGTTCTGATCAAACCAATTTCCAGCAATAACCAGCAGGAAGGAAAAAAAAAAATAAAATGTGTCATGTTGATAGTACCATAAGTGAAGGGAGCAATGACCCTCAGCTGAGAGGAGGGTGAGCCAACCCTATTGCGAAAGAGATGGCTCATCCTGTGACGTAGCATCACACCGCCAGGAACTCGGGACAGGAGAGAGATGGGAGAAAGCATAGAAGGAAGAGAAAAGGATGAGTGACCGTAAGCAAGCATGTGTTCCATTCCCTGCCACTCCACCGCAGGCCACCTGGCACTGGCACATCTGAAAGCAGGAGCATGGACATGTGGATCTGAGTGTGTGTGTGCCTGTCACAAGCGTGACTCCAGCCTGAACTCTTTGGTTTTCCTCAGTGGCCTGGGCTACCAAATGCATCCACTGGCTGCCTGATAAGAAAGGGCAGTAGATTAACACTGAGGCTGGGTGTGATGACAGGGCTATTTCTGTGCATATTCAGCATATTTCCCTGAATCTTGAGCCCTCCCTTAGGAGAGAAGACTTTGGTCTGTACTCAACTACAAGATATTTTGGATTGTAGTTTGTGAGGTGCCTGCCAGTTTCTCAGTGCCTCTACCTTGCAATTTTGGGGCCAAGGTAGCTGTGCAGCAGCAGTGCAGCTGTCACATGCTCATTTGCCTAATGAGCTTAAGCCTTCAGAAAGCAGCCAGTGAAAGTAAATGTGAAACTGAACTTTGACTTCATGGGTTTAGCAGAATAGGACTGAGCTGTAGATGTGAAAGAGCATCAAAACAAGCTTGGTAAAGCAGTACAGCTGCCTGGATTTGGGCTGGTGGGTGGATGTTCATGTTGTGGTTAGAGGCTCTATCTCCAGTTGGGTTGTTCTTGCCCTCTGTTCTTTATGGTGCCTGTTTCATCTCCTTGCTGGAAGGTGTCCTCAGCTGAAAAGATGAAATGGCCAGCTTGGACAGACGGTGCCTTCACCTCTGAGTGGCTCATGTGAGCTGCTTTCCCCAGGTAAAGCCTTTACAACAGTTCACAGGTCCAGGGCAGCTCTTGGAGCTGGGCCCTGCTCCCTTTTACACGCAGGGTTCCACGTAGTCACTTGCTTTTCTCATCTCTCTTCATGACGTGCTATCACTGGACATCTTATCAACATTAGCACTGCCTTGAAGAGAGCTAATTTATGTGATAAGGACTTATTGCTCATTTCTCAATCTGTACCGGCACTTCTTGCTCAAAAATAAGATTAGAGTGATCAAAAACCTGTAGGACAGTCACCTCAGATAGTGTTCTACTCCTGAAAATGGTGTACGTGACATAAATCGTTATCAGGATGTCATTTAACAGTGACAGAAGCTATTGTATATCTACCAGCATATATTGAGTATTTAACATTATTATGTAGAGTTTATTATTTTAATGAATCACCATGATTATGAAGCTGCACTGTTCAGCAATAAAGAGAAGGACATTGCCTGGATAAGTTCATTGGCCCTGGGTGACGTCTCAGTGGTGGTTGAAACCAAGCTGCTGAAGCAGCCTTACTGTTGCTGTCTACTATATAAGGGACTGAGCTTGACGGGAAAAGCTGGCAGGTTGTCCTGACAATAACGAGTCTCAGAACTTTAATCGTAGCTGGTTTATTTTTATGAACATGCCAAATCGCTCTAGTTCCCATTTAAAAACAAGTGGTTTAATTAGGCAGTCTATTTATGGTGAGATGTGTATCTAAAGTGAAGGGCATTTCTTCATCATCTTCCACTTTGCTAATGAAAAGCACAGCTACAATAAATTGCCTGCCTTGGGAGAAATGTTGTATCTCCATAGATTTTTTTGTTTGATATGGAGGATGCCCTTAAACCTGACTTAATTTGACCTTGTGTTGTTAATTTTCCCCACCTGCAAAATGTCTTGGATAAGGCTGAGACAAACAAAAGGAGGGGGAAAAGTATAAAGTTAATTTCTTGGTTGCTGTGAACTGGCATAAACCTTAAAAAGACAATACATTTAATGTCTGTTTGGTTCATACTAGCAAGCAATTTATTTGGGGGCATATTAACCTGGCACAGATACTTTTGTCAGCTGCTGTACTCTTTGCTGTAGATTTGGGGTTTTCAGCAGTGGAGCAGATGACCTGGCAAGCGGGAATCACTGGAGGTTCTCAAGGAACAGATTAGGTAGTCATCTGTCTGGAAAGATGCAGCTGTAACTGATCTAGCCTGGAGCAAGGAATTGGATGAGACTGAGTTTGAGAGCCGTTCCTGTGCTCATCATGTTCCAGGGACCTGGCTCACCATATGCTGTTGACCAGGTCAGGGAAGGGCAAACAGTGACATGACTATTTGGAACATACCAGCAGCTGGTTTCATATGTAGGGATGCTGAAAGGAGATGGGAATGCTGACAGGCTGACTGCATCTGTGATGGCACACCATGGAGCTTGCTTCTCCTTATCCCCTCATCCATGTGTGAGGCTTCTGAGGAAGGAGCTTTCCACCTGCTGTTGGATGGTATGAGTGATGGACCATGCTTTGCAGAATGTACTCTGGGTCTTGTTACAGTGCAGGTGTATCCCGTGCTTGATAGCTTCTGATGGGCTTTTCTGTGAATTTGTAAAACTATTTTCTGAACCCTTGGTAAGCTCTTGATATCCTTGGCATCTGCTGGCCATTAGCTTTATAAGTTGTGATTGAAGCCTTCTGTGGTACTTTTTTGTCCTGGTGCTGGGTCCTGTATGAAAGCTTTAATAGGCCTTGTTTTCTGGCAAAGCCTGTGCTCTTGAATCTCCTCAAAGGCAACTCTCTGTCTTTTTCCTTTTGTGGTAGAAAAAGGTGAAGTCTGCAATGTCAGCTAAGAGAGTGGTGTGTTTGAAAGCAGGGATATGAGTTAGCAGTACAGGAACATTCAGATAAGGTTTTTCCATGTGCAAGTATATTGCAGGGGTTTTGTAAGTCACTGCTGTATTTGACCAGCTCTGTTTACTTAAATACCCAATTTCTCATATGCAAAATAAATTTCAAATGCCTCCTTATCTCATCAGTGAGTGAAAGAGAGGGCTTTTGCACTGGAACAGATGTGGGGTTTAAGTAATGTCATTGCCATGACCGCATCATGAAGGATGTAACAATGTGAGTGTCCGTGCTCTGCCCTGGCTTCCCAAAAAAACTGTTAAGATGCCATTTTGTGCTAGCTTTGGATTTTTCTTTCCTTCTCCCACATAAGGCATTGCCCTGGGAACTTACTCCTTCTTAGAAGAGATTATGACCAGAACAGAGCCACCCTGGGCCATGGAGTCAGACAATAGGACATCTTCAACCTGAAATGGCAGGAAAATGTTGATTTTTAGCTGCTTTTGGCGGTCTTTGCCCTTGGCTCTATGACTGGGGTTACACAGTTCAGCTTGATGCCTGGGGTAGGGGTCTGCAAGCAGGTTGTTTCCCCCTTCAAGAAAAGGGGGTGCAATCATCTTTACCAGGCAAGATGCTGAGAGGTGACTGTCAGATCTGTATGCAGCTGGTCTAGAATGTAACACGGTCTACTATTATTATTAATAATTTCTAACTGAGAAAAATGACAGATTGTTTTAAAGGCCCAGTTCAGAAATATGCATAAAAAATTCCAGGAGCATTTAAATTGTCTAGACTCCCAAGTTCTGTTTTCAGAAACTACTTAGGGCTCCTGTATGCCTGATTACAGTTTGCCATTAGGGAACTAAATGCCTTGGGAAAACATAATTTTCTTGTTTCATCCTGTCATTTCTGGGAAATCTCGCCCCAAATCTCCAGTTGGGGTGATTGAAGTCTGTCCTGTGAAGGAAGCCAGAAGGAAACTGAGGTCCTCGAGCTCGGTCAGTGTCTGCCCAAGGCGTCTCTTGTTTCCCAAGCAATGAATACATACCTAAACAGTGGCCCTTTAAAGTAACCCAGAAAGTCATGACTCTTGCCTACGCAGTACTCATGGGGACAAAAGAACATTTCATAATTGTTTGTCCAGATAAACAAGTGTCAAGCCTGCGCTGTGAATTAGTCGTGGTGGCTTAAGTTAGCCTTTATTATCAGCAGAAGAACACTTGTTATTTAATCTCTCAGAAGAATGCCCGGGTTGCTCCTTTGCTCACTTGGTTAAGTAACACATGTGATAAGGTTTTTCTTGTGTCGGATATTATTTTATACCACCTAGAAGAACAGATCTTTTGGTTAAAAAAAAATTAAAAAAATCAAGATTCCATAATTCCAGTGGAGGTCAGTGAGTTTAAGATAGCTCTGGTCCTGAAGCTGGAAAATGACTGTATCTTCAGACAGGGTTACTGTTTTTTGTAGTCAAAGTGATAAGATTTGAAGTTGAAAGTTGAATAAGGCAAGCTCATAGGTCAGAGACTTTCCAGGTATAAGGAAAAGGAAAGAAGGCAGGTAAGCTATCCTTTAAGATGCTGATTAAGTATGGAAGAGTCACAGCTCTCAGGGGAAGAAAAAATAAAGAAATTAAAATAATTAAAAAAATATCAGTCTGTCCTTAGTAATACCACTTTGGAGTGTATCAAGATACTGGTGCCACATGGGTGGCTGCAAAAAAACCCAAACCTCAAGGTGCTGGCAGCCTTCCTCTTATCTTCAGTGAAAAAATAACTGCTTGTTCACAGCCTGTTACACATAGTCCTCTGAAGGTGGTTTGCAAAAGGGTGAATGAGAAAAACAAGGACATTTGAGTAGGTTTTGCACCACGAGGATATCTATGCTATGACCTCTGCTAGTAAATCCTTGCAGTGCATAAATTGAAGTGACTGCTTTAGTCCACTGTTCTGGCTCAAATGTGGATGCTGATAAAGGTATTGGGATTTTTTGGAAGGAATGGAAGACAAAATTGCAGTCTTCCTTATAAGCCCCAGTCCTATATAGGAAGACCATCTTTGAGTTGTGTCAGTGGGGCTGCCTAGGTGAGTAAATTCTTGCCAGGTAGTTTATTGATGTTGATGTAAACAGCTGTGTTTGCTTCAGAAGGCTGAAGATCAAACTCCAGGTTGAAAGAAAAGGCCCATAATCCTTACAGATAGGATTCATACTTCTGCAAAACGTCAGTTAACTTGCCTATTGAAAAAAATCTCAAAGTCCAGAAGCATAGTCAGTCTAAATGTATTCTGCCTGCCAGCTGGAGATAACTCCTTGTTGGCCAATATAACACTACTGGCCACTCTGATACAGCTGGTGAATGGCCACTTATGTAGACCAGTGTGGGTCTTGCTCTGCATAATAACCCCAAATTGTCATGTAGCACTTTCTATTCATAGATATTCAAGCACTTTGTAGAAGTACATTTCATTGTGTTTTACAGAGGGCAAAAAAGGCCTACAAAGTGCCGTTACTCATCTGAAGCTGGCCAGTGGCAAGCTGTGGACTAGAAAACAGTTCTTGCTAGTTCTAGTGTAATACTTCTCAATAGATCATACTGTTACTCCCAATATGGTAATTTATCAACAATTACTTAGAGTGCATAGTATAGGGAAAATTCCCAGGCCAATCTGATGAAGATCCCTCCTGAAAGCTAAATGAGTGCAGCCGAGGAGGAATTCTTAATGTATGGCACTGGAAATCAGCATAATGGATACTTGAGTGAATGCCTAGACTCTGATTCAATCCTGCAGCTGGTAAATGCGTACTGTTTGTTATGGGAACGGGGGCCCTTTTGCCCTGGTAAGAAAACCATGTCAAGTGGAGCAAGTGACTGCTAGACCTATCTTGCCATTAGTGACTTTTGGGGTGAAGTAAACTTCACTTTATTCTTTTACCTTTCATGGAAAATGTAGGGACAGAGACCCTCCCGAGTTTTCCCCTTGCCTTGAGTATGTTATTCCTTGGACTGCTGGAAAACCAGAGCTGTTGAACAGCCTGAACCTGCTGAGGACTGTGTCCCACTGTGCGGTGCCCAAGCCATCGCCTTGATGGGAAGCCATGCAGTGGGAAGGTGTGAAACACTGCTGGTCTCTCTGCTGAGAGACAAAGCAGACCTGACAGTTCTGTGCTGCTTGGGGGACATCCTAAACTTGGTAGCAAAGGAGAAAGCAAGACCAAACAGCACAAAACACAGGGTGCAAAAGGTTTCCTGTTCAGCCTTGTGGGTTGTCCTAGGTTTTGGTGCAGAGAGGTGAAAGAGGGCAGGATACTGGCACAGGAAATTCAGATCTTGATTTGTTTTATTTTCCTTCTTTAAGTCAAAGGACAAATATTAGAAGGTCAGAAAAAATGAGAAGTCACTTGTTAGCAGGAATATTATTGTATGTTTCTGAGTGACAGTAACACTTTTAGCCAGAAGCACTTAACTATGTGTAAGAGACAGCCTTCATTGTAAGAGTTTACCTACGAAAGATAGGGCACAAAGGGAAAATCATCAATTTTAATTTACAGATGCGGAGTTGAGCACAGAGGGATAACTGGCCTGCTCCAAACTACACAGGTGACCTGTTAGAGGAGCCCTGGACCTGCTCCAGTGCCAGTGCTTGCAGACTTGATCCAGCTTTCAATCTCTTCCCCCCTCCTGCTCCCTCTCCTCCCCCGTGGCAGCGTTGTAGTAACATGCTCTTGGAGCTGGTCCATCAGCTAGGGAGAGGCTCACAGCTTGCTGTACCAGGGCCTCTGCCAAGTGGCTCCATTAAGAATTGCTTTCATGATTACAGCGCTTATGCAAGCGGGGAGCAAGCTTTTGGGAGGATGTTTATATTGCACAGATCCTTTATCTGGCTTGGCTATCTCCTCATTACCTGCATCGAAGAATTGCCTTCCTTAGTGGCCAATAAAACTAAATTGCTAAATCCAGCTTTGTGTAACCCTATTTACCTTTTGTACCAGATTAACCTTTATCATATTTGCAAGTGTGTTGGGAAAGTAACATAAACAGAGAGGTAGGTGGTGGAGGCAAAGGCTAGCCTGAGAGCACTGGCAGTGCCCTGTTTGCCAAGGGCCCACAGATAAGAGGAGGCTTGTGCCAGGCAGGGAGTTGCAGAGAAGCTCTTGCTGAGCTTGTGCTGATCAACATGATAGTCATAGGAGTCTTCCACGCCTTCACGGGATTAGCAGAAATGGCTGGGGTTTAAAGTAAACAGTGAGGAGCCCAAACATTGTGGAAATTATTGGTGGGGAAATGAGTCCTTAGGGCTGGCTTCAGCAGGCAGCTGTCCTGGGTGACTTGGCAGTTGGGTTGGTGCCAGCCTAATGCTTGCACGCTCTTCCCAAAACACACCCAAAGCGCTGTCACCATGCTGCCGAGCTCAGCCTGCGTCTGGGGAATATCCCAGGGTGTTTTGTGCCGAGGCGCTTGGAGGATCTGTCTTATGTGAGCTATGAAAGGACTTTGGGTGGCAGGGATGTTGGCTGTCTGCTGAGGAAGGCACGGAAGGGAACCAGGGGACTAGTTCTGGTGGAATGACACTGTGGCCTGTGTTTTTGCTGGTGTGTGCCTACTGCTAGGGACAGGAGGGTTTCCAGAAGTTCAGATCAGAGCTTACCGTATTTCTGAGAGTCTGCTCCACGGGGCTTAACTGGAGCAGGTCTGGTCTCTTGGTGAGCTTGGTCACACTGTGCAGTGGGAGCTGGACCAGTCCCTTTCATCTCTCAGGGAGGAAAAAAAACATATTTTTGCCTTGAGAATATTTATCAGTGAATGAAACAAGTACAACCTAGACAAATGTCCTCTTTCTCCCCCACTGCAGAATGTTTTCCTGTGCCTTTCGCCTGCTTGTGTATTTAAAACAAACACATGCCTACAAAACTCCTCAACAATTACAGCCCTGGCAAAAAATTCTAGGATAGATTAGTCTTACAAAGGGATCTCACATAGAGTTTGGATCATGTTGAGATCTTGCTGATTGAAGTTCATATGTGTTTCCTAGAAAGTGTGGCTGTACAGTTTGTAGACTGAGCAGCTGAGAAATGCGTGGATTAATAGCTGTGTAGGTACGTGTTCAAATTTTTGCTGTAGTGCTTTGTCCTTTCTAAGATTCAGAAGAAGAACTGAAGGAAAATTTGATTTGATCTGATCATCAATACTGAATTTCATACCAGGATTTCTGGACTTGTGGAATATTCAGTCAATTTGAGAGCAATTTTTGCAGCATTTGGACAAGCACTTGCCATTGAGAGCTGAATTGTACCATCACTGCCTTCACAAGGCTGAATCCCATGAAAGGGAAAGCGGAGCTCCTCTTGGTTGTCGCTTCTGTTTAATTGAATTGGCTTTTTTTATTTGGAGAGGGGTGGAAAAAAAAAGTGCTACAGTTCAGCTAAATAGTTTGCTGTACAGTAAGCTTTTGGAGATGGTGCACCTATGGGAATCTCTTTTGGTCTACATCTAATCACGGACCCTTCTTCTGCTTCATGACTTCCTGAGCGTGTGTGGTGATAAACAGAGCAGCAGGATACAACTGAGTGCTGGCACAGGATCATTTGGTGTAAAACAGTTTCTAGTGGAAATTTTAGCCTTCAACTATTGCCTGTGTTTGGGATTCCTTGAATGGACCTAGGGGGTAAATGTTGCGGTGTTTCTTCTAGGCCACTGGTTTGCAACTGAGCCAGTTTTGTACTAAGGGAAGTCCCATGCAGGTGCCTACAACACATCTCAATGCAGCGTCCTAGGCTGATGCTGAATCCCTTTTTATAACTTATGTTCTAGGATAGTCTTTTCTTACAATCACCCACCTTTATGCATAAAATTAGACTGATGTAATAAAAAGTCTTCCCTGTATCCTGTATCCTGGGAATTAAAATTAGCAAGGGATGTCAAAGTTAACAAGAAGGGTTTTTTCAACTATATTGGAGGCAAAAGGACAACTAGAGAAAATGTGGGCCCACTGTTGAATGAGACGGGTGCCATGGTGATGGAGGATGCAGAGAAGGCGGAGTTGCTAAATGCTTTCTTTGCTTCAGTCTTTACTGCTCAGGCCAGCCCTCAGGAGCCACAGAATCTGGAAGAATCAGAGAAAGTCTGGACAAAGGAAGCCCTTCCCTTGGTGCAGGAAGACCAAGTTAAGGAGCAGTTAAGTGAACTGGATACCCACAAGTCCATGGGTCCTGATGGGATGCACCTGCGAGTGCTGAGGGAGCTGGCAGAAGTCATTGCTGAGCTGCTCTCCATCATCTTCAAAAGGTCCTGGAGAACAGGCGAGGTGCCTGAGGACTGGGGGAAAGCCAATGTCATCCCAGTCTTCAAAAAGGGCAAGAAGGAGGACCCGGGAAACTACAGGCTGGTCAGCCTCACCTCCATCCCTTGAAAGATGATGGAACGACTCATTCTGGGCATCATCTCAAAGCATATGGAGGAAAAGAAAGCTATCAGAAGTAGTCAACACGGATTCACCAAGGGGAAGTCATGTCTGACTAACCTGATAGCCTTCTATGATGGCATGACTGGTTGGATAGATGAGGGGAGGGTGGTGGATGTTGTCTACCTTGACTTCAGCAAGGCTTTTGACACAGTCTCCCACAGCATCCTCATAGGTGAGCTTAGGAAGTGTGGATTAGAGGAATGGACAGTGAGGTGGATTGAAAACTGGATGAAAGACAGAGCTCAGAGGGTTGTTATTAGTGGCACAGAATCTAGTTGGAGGTCTGTAACAAGCGGAGTCCCTCGGGAGTCAGTACTGGGTCCAGTCCTCTTCAATATATTCATCAATGACCTGGATGAGGGGATGGAGTGTACGCTCAGCAAGTATGCTGATGAGACAAAACTGGGAGGGGTCATTGACATGCCGGAGGGCTGTGCTGCCATACAGCAAGACCTGGACAGGCTGGAGAGTTGGGCAGAGAGGAACCTGATGTACTTCAATAAAGGCAAGTGTAGGGTGCTGCACTTGGGGAGAAATAACCCCATGCACCAGTACAGGTTGGGAGCTGACTTGCTGGAGAGCACCTCTGAGGAGAAAGACCTAGGAGTCCTGGTGGATAATAGGATGGCCATGAGCCAGCAATGTGCCCTTGTGGCCAAGAAGGCCAATGGCATCCTGGGGTGCATCAAGAAGAGTGTGACCAGCAGGTCGAGAGAGGTTATCCTGCCCCTCTGTTCTGCCCTGGTGAGGCCCCATCTGGAGTACTGTGTCCAGTTCTGGGCTCCCCAGTTCAAGAAGGACAGGCAATTGCTGGAGAGGGTACGGCAGAGGGCTACAAAGATGATTAGAGGCCTGGAGCATCTCCCTTACGAAGAGAGGCTGAGGGACTTGGGTCTTTTTAGTCAGGAGAAGAGAAGGCTGAGGGGGCATCTGATCAATGCTTATAAATACTTAAAGGATGGGTGTCAAGAGGAGGGGGCCAGTCTTTTTTCAGTGGTGCCCAGGCATAGGACAAGAGAAAATGGGCACAAATTTGTACATAAGAAGTTCCACCTAAACATGAGGAGGAACTTCTTTACTTTGAGGATGGCAGAGCCCTGGAACAGGCTCCCCGGGGAGGTAGTGGAGTCTCCTTCTCTGGGGACATTCAAAACCCGCCTGGACAAGTTCCTGTGCAACTTGCTCTAGGTGGACCTGCTCTGGCACTAGACTGGACTAGATGATCTCCAGAGGTCCCTTCCATCCCCATGTGATTCTGTATCCTGCTCCTGTCTGCTAACAGGTTAGTGATAATATTTAACCACTTGCATCTGTTTTCTTACCTGAGATGTAATTTGTATGGCTGCTTGCATCACTACTGACTTTATACTTGAAGGTGTACCTGGAAGCTGAATGTGGGCTGTATCTGACCCAGCCTTCATCAAATTAATAGTAAGCCTTTGTTGACAAACATCTATGTAATTTCAAAATGTGTTTTCTTTTTAACCCGTTTAAAGTATTAACTAGTAAGCTGACATAAAACAAAAGACACAGGAGAAGTGAGCACGTAAGTACGTGAGCTATTTTCTTTGGTGATTCTGCTGATTGTAGAAGAGACTTGGAATCAGCCCCTGATAACAGCAAATTAAATGCATCCAAACCAATGCTTTCTCCGTTTTTTGTTTCGGCTCTAGTCTCAATCTTGCAGCCATGTTATGGGATTCAGTCTGGGATAAATACTGTGCTCACTGAAGCAAAGATCAAACTCCCTGCATCCAGTGTGGATGCACCCAGACTGAGTGGAACTGAGCTTCACCCAGTTCCAAGCATGGGATTCAGTTTGGACATGGAAGAGGGGAAGCAATGGGAATGTAGTACCCAAGAATATCCTGCACTTGAATTAAGACTGATTATTTTGAAATCTTTCCATCCAAATGTGTTGTTAACAGCAGGAGTGTGACTTGCATACAGCTCCTGTTTGGACACAGCCCTGTACCAGGTGTAACACGGCTGATGCAACCAGGAGGAAAGAGGTGGAACAACAAAGTCCATGCTTCCCCATGTATCTGCATCTTAGCTGTGTGCTTGCCTTGCTGCATTTATTGCTGATGGCCCCTTAGAGAGAAGCAATCCCTTTGTTCTGTTTCTGGGACACCTGGAACCTAGAGAAGGCGAAGCTAGTGGGCATGGTGGTCATGCAAAGGAAGAGTTGGGTCTTGGCGCTTCTCCAAGGAGTGCTACCCCTTCCTTTGTGCTGAGCTCGAAACGGGCACATGCTTAATCTGTTTGCTGAACAGAAGTCTCCAGCTCCTCAGCATGTTAGTGGACTCTAACAGGCCTAATCACAAGTGCCATGGGATTTTGTCAGCAGCAGGTTTGCATTTTTAATTTATTTTTTTTTAAATCATTTAAGAGAATTACATCATAGAAAATGCAAGCTCAGTGGAAATTTTACTGTCCTGGACTTTGCAACTTTTTCAGAACAAGCAGCAGCCAAGCAGATAATCCCATCTTCTCATATCTGTGACTTTGTCCTTCCTGTCCTATGTGAGTTTGATCGTGATGCCTGTGTGTGTACTGGCTCCTCTCAGATGCTGGTGGGGACAAAGACACTGGGAGGGTATTGAAGAGCAGAAGAATACTGATAGAGACCTGCAGCTGTTGATTAACCAGTCTCACTTGCAAGGAAGGCCCACAGCAATACGGAATGGTTAATGGCTCCAGAGACTGGATATTGGAATGATAAGGCTTGGCTTTTGGTTTGTTTGAGTGGTGAAACGGTGAAATCATGTGTAAGTGTCAAGGCTCAGTTCTGAACCTGGGGAGGCAGAGGTACAGTCAAGTATCAGCATCAGCCTTTTTCCATGAAGCTATGAGTATCTTTTCTAGCAGAAATCAAATGTGAAACAGAATGTTTCCAATTGTTGGGTGAGAGAAAGGTCCTTAAGCAAAACTTGCTTACTAAAGTGAAAACTTACCTGTCTTCCCTACAACTACCATCTTGTTTCCAGGCCCATAAGGTACATGTCCTACGAATAGAATAAAATGCAAGCTGGCCACAAATGTTTCCATGAAAGTGTTTTTATTAGAAATTTTTTGTTGAAATTGAGACCTTTATGGGAAAGGATCGAATTTAATGAATTTCCTGTTCTGAAAGTAGTTGTAAAGACAAATTTAGAGTTGTGGACGTACGATTCCCTTTCTTATGAAGAAGGTCTTTCCCCTCTGCCCCGTCCCATTTTGGCCCCCCTCTAAGGGCTGTGATGGAAGTGCACCCCTCTCTTCCACTGCCTTCTGCTTGCCTTACGTTTATTTGTAACGCTGTGCTCCTACCAGCCTATCAATCACATGCATGCCAAGGAATCACTTGGTATGGCCGCTGACCAGCAGAACGATGTTGTCCCTAGATTTTGCTATGGCAGAATTTTACGTATATTATTTTTTGGTTCATTATGTATTTTTTGTACTTCTCAGGATGTGTGGACAGGGCAATCCAGCTTCCCAATGCTGTGTTGTGCTCCATTGTATAGTGTAGACTTGCCCTGTATTTCCCCATTTCCCTGTTACCCTTATCTGCCTTGTCCCCAGACATGCACGTGGTTCAACTTACTCCTTGGAATTTGCACTGGAATAGGAGCTAGAAGGTGTGTAGCTTCAGCTGGGAGAAGCATTTCTGTAACCATACTGCAAATCGGAATAGTATTTTCTAGACAAGGCTCAGTTTGTCCTTTGAGCCTTGATCTAACAAAGCTGGTGCTCAACTTCCAACCTGCTTTTAGTGACATTGTGTGTGAATTTAGGCACATGGTTAAATGGTGTTTGGTGTCCTGTGGAGAAGCTGTATTTCAAGGGGAATGGCTCTCATGTTTGGGTTTTTTTTTTTCCTCTCTGTCCAGTGTTCAGGACTGTAGTGTGTGAGACACAACAGGCCCTACATGCTGTGGTGTTAGTGAAAACATAATATGGCTGGTGTCCTAGCCTCTTCAGCATCTGGAGCATGGCTAGATCAAAGCTGCTATAAACTGTGTAAATTCAAGAAGATGGTGATCTTCTCTCCCTTTTCCTTAACTTTGGCCTGATAATCAGCCTGCTGAAGCCAGAGAAAAGACTTCTCTTGAATGTAATGGATCCATTGTGGAGGCTGGATTTGCACTAGCATGTTTCAACCTTGTTCTCTTTACTATTTGGAATAAGCTTTTTTGCTAGTTTCCCAGGATATGGGGGCTTGAGAAAATCCAGAGCAGCACAGGCAATATGTGAGTCACTCAGTGTTCAAAGCCTTTGCCCAGTCATCCCCGGATTTTCCACATGATTTCAAGCAGACAGGTTGTGTTATGGAACAGGAACCGATGAGTAAATCGCTTATGGAGGCTACTGTGCCTGGCTGTCGTAGACATGTGTCTCTCTTTGCTCCATGATGACTGAACCGTTCACGTGGGGTCTGCAAACCTGGCTGGACCTCTTTGGCCCGGGACCCACTCTGAGTGGGTGTTTGGGACAGATGAATTTAAATGATAGGAAAAGGCTCTTCCTTGATTCTTTCCTCATTGCAAACATACTGACAGGCCATAAAATACGGACAGCTGGGGAGTTATGGCAAAATTCAGGTAGACTCTCACCTCGTTCTTGCTTGTGCTCCTCGTCTGCTTCCTTCACCCACTGGCGCAGTGGTTTCAGGTGCATACTGAGAGAGAAGATATTTCTGGCCTGAGACTGCCACAAGTCTAAAGGATCTCTATCTGTCCAGGCCTGACTTATCACTGGCACCGCTGCTTCACTGCCAGCCTGCCAATAACGTGTGGCTTAAATGACATTGCTACTGCCAGAACTGCTCCTGCCACTGTGCCGGAGCTCTCATGGAGCTCATTGCTCCAGGATTGTAAGGAATGAATAATTTGGGATTGTATCCCTGTTCGTGCTTAGCTGGTAACTGTATTCAGCCCACATACCTGTGAAATCAATAGGCAAAACTCTTGAGTTGAGGATTCAGGAGGGAGAAGGTTTCTAATTTGTCTTGTCCATTCTCTGCTGTTACTTCTGATAATCTTCCAGGTGGCCCATCCTGAGTGCTGGCATCGATAGAGAGGTTAGAAGGAATTGGTGATGCCATGCGTGCATGGCTAGTGATTAAAGGACCAACAGGAAAGTAAGAGGGGCTCTGTCAGCGATGTAACACAGCAGGATGTGGAAAACAGTTTTTATCGTCTCTTTGAGTATTTGAGAACAGGACGGGGTGCTCTGAACTTCCTATGTTATGTTTATAGTTTTTCTCCCCTTTTCTTTGCATACTCTCCAAGCTGTTGGTATCTTCACTGTAGCTGGTCCACAGCAGGGAAATGGAGTTTGTCCTTAACCTTCATTTCCCTTTTATTACAGTCTACCAATCTTTCCTCTTCTGTCACACAGGCATAAATATTGGTTTCAGAATTAAAGACCACATCAGGACTAGACTCTCTAGTGTGTCTTATTAATTTCATACAGTTCGTTTCATATGATGAAATTGATAAACATCTCTCATCTCAGTGCATGCTCTGTCGCATGTGAAGGGAACAAAGCCATTCTGACTGCCGCAGCTGTGCTGTACTCCCCTCGTCTGGGGAGTGTGTTGATGAGCCCTGCGGTACTGGCCAGAGGTGTCCTGCCTTCTCCCAACAAAGTACCATGATATAGGCCAGACAGAGACCTGACTGGTTCAGGAACGGAGCTGTTTAACTCTGTCTCCGAAATCACTGTTCTTTGATTAAAAGCTTTCACAATTTATCCATTTAAAGTAGCAGACCAACAAAAGTTCTGGCAGATTGAACCTGACTTGGTAAGGGAGCGCACTGCTTCTTGCTAGAGGCATATTGGAGCCTTTAGTACTTCCCCACATTTCTTCTTTTTCCCCTCAATTTTGCTAGCACCTACTCCTACCCAATATTTTATAAAGAAAATACTTTGTGGCAGCTTTAGAAAAGCTGTGTTAAGCAGGAGGTCCCTGTGGTCAAATCGTCCCATTGCTGTCCTTGCCCAGTTTCACTGTCCCTCTCTGAGCGGGAAAGGAGCATAAGCCTGTTCTTGGCGGGTTCCTGTCACCGGATCTTTCCCGGGGGCATGTTCTCCCTTTGCCTGCAATGCCTGCCTTCTGCAGTCAGCTGTGGCTTTTAGGGGGGCTGAATCCACCTTTTCAAGTTCTTCAGCCTTTCTGCTGACTAGAGAGAGTGTAAGTAGTTAGAGGTCCTGCATGAGGAGAAAGATGAGGCCATTGACTAACTGATGTGGACAGAGCTTGTCCCCTAATTCATGGGGGAAAGCTGGATCCCCTGTTTAATCCTGAAAGAAGACAGTTCCTCACTCAGACCAAGCAGTCTGGGAAGATGCTTGGATTATTTCTCTTGCTTCTCCCTGGCAGTTCCTAGGCAGTGTGGTGCCCCTCGCGCTGTGGGCAGGGAGGGAGGAAGAGGAGCCTGAAACAAAGTGAGAGGCTGTCTTGTGCGAAGGGCTGCACTGAACCTACACTCAGAAGCTGGTCATGGATGCTGCTTTTCCTGACCTCTAACTGGTCTCCCTCCACAGTCCTGATCTGCACAGAGTCCTTGTCTGCCTTCCCGTTTCACAGCCAGGATGTGACCTTCTCTTCCAGTCCCACCTGGCCAAGGCTAGACCAGCTTTCCTTGTCGAGCACGTGCCCTGCTTCCCCGTGAAGAGAAGTCTGCCTTGCTTCCAGTAATTATATTCAACTTCAGTGATTGGCATCATGTGCTCTGCTTCCTGCTGCATTGCTGTAACAGCTTATTCCATCAATATATTTTATCGAGTAGAGGTGCCGAGGGATGGAAAGCATTTTAAATTTAAAGTAGCCCATGACCAGTGAGCCATCTCTGAGACACCCCGTGAGGCCTGTGAATCCTCTCTTCTCTCGGAGGAGTTCCTGTTCCACCTACATGCTTTCACCCCCCAAAATCCCCTTCAGAGGAAGGGGAATGGTGGTTAGAAGCAGCCTGAAACAGAATTAGCAGGGTTAGAGAGGGAAACCGTTTGGCTGTCTTGTCCTGTTTGATATGTTGCCATAAAGTTATTTACGCTTTCTGCTGTTTATCTTAGGACTAAATGAGATAATTAAGTGTATACAGAGATAGAACTCCATTCATCCGAGGTCCTCAGTATCTTGGAAATGGTGTTTTGGCTGCTTCACAGACAAGCCAGTCTCTCTCCCTTGTTTTCTTTTAAGTGTTTTAATTCTCGCATGGGTCATATGGAGAGCTCTACCTGACCTTAACTGGGGACTGGAGTGAAGTATGTTGGCCCCAGGGTGAATCCATGACACAAGGAGAGCCCTCAGCTGTGAATCCCTTCTCCTCAGCCCCCCGCCCCCTCCCGCCTCATTCTTAACCCTGGTGTTTTGTACCCTTTCAGACACAGCCCATGATCTTCTGTTTCTTCTGCCTGTTTTTCAGAGTGAGCAACAGGAGATGTTGTGCATGAGGTACAGGGAGAAGAGAAAGCTAAGCTATGTGTGCAATTTTGGAGAAGAGTAGTGTCTGCCTCATGAGACAGTGTTATCCTTCGGAGGTTTATGTCGAAGTTCTGCATTTTTAGTGTTTTTCTTTTTGTAGTATCCATTGAAGAAAGCTCTTCTTGCAGAAGGACTGTCCTGGCAGAGTTGGGAGAGTGCCTTTGGGAAGACAGGAACTCCTTTTCCAGTTGGAAGAAGCTGCAAAGCTGCCGTAGTCTAGCTTTTTCTCTAGTGCAAAATAATTCTTCCTGATCCATGGGTGTAGGAACTTGCCGTGATGACTGATGGGGATACTTGAAAGCGAGCACAGGCACCATGAGCCTGCAGTTGTGAGAAAATATATATATAGCTTAAACACTAATTCAGTCTTTCTGGCAGTGCTAGGAAAGGGAGAACACGTTAAAATTTGTAAGAGTCTATCAAGGCAAGCGTGTGTTCTTCTGAAGTCTCCCATCCCAGGCACAGCACTCCTTCCTGCACAGAGCCCAGAGCTGGTCAGGAGAAGAATACAATGACAGTGCTGTGTGTATTCCCTGCTCTATAGCTGTGCTAGTTATTATTTTGAAAACCTGCTTCCTGGTCTGCAGAAGCAAAACCCTAAGTCCTTGACTCCTGAAATTCTTCATAAGTACATTTCCGCCAAAAAAAGAGTTGGTTTTGATCTGCAGTCTGAAATATTTGACTGGAACATCAAAGTGACTTTGGAGAAGAAGGGTTAGTTGGTATAATTCGTGTTGCAATTTACCTGACTCTTTTCCAACTCTAGATATTTCTGACATGAATGTTGTAATCTAATTTCTAAATACCCCTATTTCCCAAGTATTTGGCGTTTGGCTTTGTTTTTCATTGGAACCTTCTGAAAAGTCAGTCCTTACTGAGGAAGTGTGATATAAACAGTCACTGGAATCATGGCAGTGCTCTTCTGTACACATTTATATATGCTTATAGGAAATAGGGCTGTGATCTAAATGCTGTTCTGATCAGGATCAGTGTGCAGGAAACTTAGGTCAATATCTTTTTGATGTTTATTACAGTATAACTAAGCTGTTAGAAATAACGCTTTTCCAAATCATTAAAAATCTGCTTACAACTTCAACAACAGTAAGGACATCTTAGTTTGTTCTGTTGGTGCCCATTGCCGTGAGCTGCTGCCGTTTAAGGGACAAATCCAACCACCACTGAAGCTGAAAGAGATCTTTGGTTGGACTTGACTGGCTTTATAGAAGCAAAGTTCTTGGGACACACCGACTGTAGTATTTCTCACTTGAACAGAACTTTGTAAAGGCTGAAGATATTGGTGAAGGCTCTCACTGACAGGAAGACTTCAAGGTCTTCCCCCTTCTTCCCACCGCCAACTGTAAGAGAGAACAGCAACTGTTCTGTACAACATGCAGGTGGTTCTTTTAAAGTCACGTATCACGTAGAAACTTATAGCCAAGCTACTGAGACTGAGAGTTATGTGCCTTTTAGAATAACTTTAGCAAGGCCGGGAGAGTTGGCATCATGTTGGGCAAAGCCTGCTAAGAAGCCAGTACTTTGTGCCAATGCACAGATAAGATCTTGCACTTAAATGGCACTTTGTATTCAAAATGGTCACTGAATATGCACGCAACCTTTGTCTTTCTGTTGAAATGATGTCCTTTAAGGTGCTGCTGATAAACTCTTCAGAACGTCATCACCTGGTTTCTCAGGGCGGGAAGTGAAAAATACTTACTACTTAAACTTCCAAAGTGACTAGGCTATGGAAGAATAAACAGTAGCTCTTTGCCTGTCATCAACTCAATGGGAATAGGCCTTTTCCCAAGAGCAGCTACAAAGTCTATGGTGGTGACTCTAGCTTGGGCTGTACATATTACATTACATCCATGACCTAGTCCCTAAAATAGCGCAGTGCCCTAACGCTCTGCTTGCATGCTGCCTCACAGCTGAGTCAGACACCACTTCCCAAAGAGCTCACGTTCTCCTGCAGGATCTCTGCTCGCCACTGCCCACACCCAGTCCTGTTTCACTCTGAGAAAGACAAGTCATAGCCTGGGGTCAGATGGTTGCAAGTTGTGCTTATGGTCTTTGTTCCTAAGACTACCAAGATGATGCTTTCCCATCCAAAAAGCAGCCAAATGACTCTCCATCCATCACCTTTGCTTGCTAATACACAGCTAAACTGGTCAGGACTTGCCACTGAGTAATCCCCTTGCTTTCTCTGAAGGATGTCATCTTAAAAATGGGCAATGACACATGGTTCTGATAAAAACTTATGAAGATATGTTCTTAAATAACCAGGGCAATTGTTTAAATCTTATTCCTTAGAACATTTAGTCTCCAAAATTTTTGATGGCATACCCCTTTCCCTCAAAAGTCGTCATTAGGAAGAACATCTTCAGTGCATACATCGTGTAAGCATTATCTATCTTTTTGTCAGTAACGCTAAGAATCTAGTTCTTATCTGTTATGGGAAATCATTAAATTGCTTGTGGACCACTTGCTTCTACTTTGGCTGGTGAAATAAAAACTACACTGTACAGAAAGGACAGGACAAGTGGAAAAGGTTTATTCTTCAGTTTATTTCCTAACTCTGTTAGGCTTTATTTATTATAAAATCTATTAGACTGTGTATATTACTAACTCAGGCTATTTATTAGTAACTCTGTTAGACCCCATTTATTTCCACCTCTAGGCTGTTTATTATTATTATTATTAATATTGTTATTATTATTTCCACCTGTTAGGCTCTGACTATTCCTAACTAGTGTGTGCCATGCTGGGTCCAGCCCCATCACCTGCAGGCACAGCATTGGTGGCACAGGTGGGACACTGTGGGGCTGTTGAGCTTTGGCCATGGGGTGGCGTTGGCATGGCCATGGCAAGGGCTTCTGCCAGCATGGGCATTACCAGCCAGGGCTTGCAGCAGGGAGAGAGGCCGGCCCAGGGGACCAGCCCAGCCGCTGTGCCGGGCTGCACAGGGGGAAGGTGGGAAAGCCCAGCCCTGGTGGCAGCTGTGGTGCCGGAGCTGCAGCCCGGTGCAGTGCTCCAGCAGCATGCTGGAGGCCAGCTAGGGCCTGGCTGCTGCTGGGTGGTGGTGCCGGGGATGGGGCAGCCCAGAAGCTCTCCCTGCTTGTGGCTCCAGCAGTGTCGGGAAGTGGGGGAGCAGCTGTGTCTGGAGGTGTATGGGGTCCACAGGTGCAGGGACATGCTTTAGCAATTAGTTGCTTTACCTTGGCAAGTATGGACTTTCTGTGAGCAGACACCTGCATGCCCTGAGATGGAGCTGGTGCAGACACCTTCTCCACCCCAGTAGTAGTTCCCCACACAGGTTGAAGATCTTGGTGGCTTCTGGGGCACTTTTCATCCATCTCTGCATCCAGACACAATGCAGCTGCTGCAGCTCCCATTTTGCATCCCACTCTTGGCTTGGACCTTGCCAGCAGCTGAAGATAATCCCTCTTAAAGTTAGATCGGTAATAAAGGTGTAAAAGCTAAAACTTCTAAAAACGTAAGCTTAATTGTTAGGCTTGTGGACCTGTTGCTTCTGCTTTGATAGGTGAAAGTCTGGTGATTCTATAAACTCGGTCTGCGCTTCTGCTGTGTAAACAAGACAGGACAACTGGAAAAGGTTTATTGTCTAAACAGTTTATTCCCAACTCTACTAGGCTCTATTTCTTAACAACTCCATTAAGCTCTATCTAGTAACAACACTACTAATAAGAAACTGTGAACTTGCTCCCGACTCTGTGCTCTCTCTAGGATGTGCCATGCTGGGGTCCATCTGCAGGGTTCGGGGTGCAGGTGCAGGTGGGGCAGTGGGGTGGTCTTTGCCCCAGCAGAGGTGAGGCTGCTGCCAGCATGAGCACTGGGAAGCACAGAGGAGCCTGAGCATTGTGCTGGAGGCCCTCCGGGGCTTGGCTGCTGGGTGGTAGCTGGAAGAAGAGGGTCAGAGGGATGAGCCTCTGGCTGCCTGCTGCTCCAGCTGGCTCTGGAAGGGTGGGAGCAGCTACTGGTGGAGGTGGAGGGACGCTGCCGAGGCCAGGAGGTGCATCAGCCCATCGTTTGGTGGGTGCCTGCATGTCCCCTGCAGGTAGACCCCCCAGGCTTGTGGAGGGGTGCCCTTCATCCACTGCTGGGGCATCTGGGGCTCTCCGTTTGACACCAACCCTCCTCTTGCACTTCTCCAGCAGGTGGGGATGGTCTCTGTTGAAGCTGGGGTTGTAGTAGTGGAGTATCTAAAAAAAGCAAAGGAGGAGAATTAGTTGCCATCATTTTGAGACTGGTTACGCTGAGCCTGTCTTTCCATTTAACGGGTTCAAACTAAGTGGATATAAGCAAACTGTATTCTATCTGTGTTTCTACCAGTCAGAGAGACTAACTCAAACCTTCCTGAAAACAACCTGAGAAGGAAATTAAACCCAGACCGCTCGCTACTGTCCCCACCTCCTCTATTGCGAGGCCTCATTTGATGTGAAGGCCCATCTCTCCCCCAAGACTACCGTGAGCGTTAGTGGAAGTGCAGAGCAACTGCTGTACCTGGCTGTGGGCAGAAGCTGCTGCTTCTTCTGCCAGGAATTCGGGCAGGGAGGCAGATCTTTGGAAATCACATCTCAGTTTGGTGAAGCCATACAGGTTCATTTGCCGAAGGAAACTCTTCATGCTGTTCATTCCAAAGATGCGTTGAGGTCCTGCCCTGCCCAGCACCTCCTCTTTGAAGAGCTCTTCATTGATGGCCACGCATTTTTCACCCTCACTCCACCAAATCGACTGAAACTGGGGGCTTTCCACCAATTTCCACAGCTTTTGTGGAAAGTAGAGGGCTGAGAATTCATTAGCTTCACCTGCCCTCTCGCTTGAAACAGGAGGGACGCACGTGGTCTCATGTCCCTCACTGCCAGGGTGGACATCCTCCTCCTCCTTTCTCACTTGTACGGCAGCATCACAGGGTGCTCTTTCCCCCTGTCCCAGAGGGCCAGGAGAAATCGTGTCTGCCAATGGTCCTAGCTTATCTGGAGCAGAAAGGGATGGCGTTTCTGCAGGAGACGGCTCCCTTTCCATTTCTTTTGTCGCAGCTGGACCAAAGCTTTTCTTGCTGGCCATCGCCCTGGACAGCCAAGTCTTGTCCTTCCAGTCAGCAAGCAAAGGCCAGCTGATGGGGGCACCAACAGACATTCTGAGGTGTCATTGTGATGCCTGTGCTGCTTAGTGGGGCCATCAGAGTGACATCACAGTGCTGTTTGACAGTGGTGCCCTGTCAGAAGGGAGCAGCCTGAGGAGACATTGCGGAAGAGCACTTGCTGCTGTTGACTCCCAGAGCCAGCGGTGGTGAGACTCCAGAGCTCAGAGGTCAATAAAGCTGTGTGGGATGGCTGGGGGCAGTGAGAGGACCATGCTGTGTCCGGTCACATCCAGTAGTGGGTCTGCAAGGAGGAACGGGGACGGCTGCACCATTGGGCATCCCAGTGCCCTGTTTGTGAAGGTTTCCAGCTGGGCACCTCTGACACCTGCAGAAATGTCCTTATGGTCTTTGCTGTCATTTCAGTGAGATGGTGTCTGTAAGGAAACATGATCCAAGATATTTTAGGGACAGTATCTGTGCAGTTATGTAAATAGTAAGAGCAGCTGCAAGTATGTAGGAAGAAGCCTCAACTATCCAGTATTGGACAGAAGGAGAAGGGGCATTTATCCAATCCTCAGCTTTTTCAAGTGGTATTAAAACATTGAAGAAAAGAGCAGGAAGAAAACCTTTTCTTAAAAGTCATAGAGTCATTTCGGTTGGAAAAGACCTTTAAGATCATCGTGCCCAACCATTAGCCAAGTCCACCACTAAATCCTGTCACAAGTGCCACATTTACATGTCTCTTAAATACCTCCAGGGATGGTAACTCAACCACTTCCCTGGGCAGCCTGTTCCAATGCTTGACAATCCTTTTGATGAAGAATTTTTTCCTAATACCTAATCTAAATTCCTCTGGTGCAACTTAAGGCCGTTTCCTCTCATCTTTGCACTTCTTACTTGGGAGAAGAGACCAACACCCACCTCTCTACAGCCTCCTTTCAGGTAGTTGTAGAGAGCTATAAGGTCTCCCCTCAGCCTCTTTTTCTCCAGGCTAAACAACCCCCATTCCCTCAGCCACTCCTCAACAGGACTTGTTCTCCAGACCCTTCACCAGCTTCGTTGTTCTTGGGACGCGCTACAGCACCTCAGTATCTTTCAAAAGAAAGGACAAAAACTATTATGCAAAGATGTGACAGGATCAACTTTTTTATACCTTTTCACTGTGGTAACAAAGAAGCATCATCTCCAGTATAAAGAGTCCCTTTTCCTGATATCTCCTGCTCTAAAGGTACCGTTTCCAAGTGGCAGTACCAGAGTCAGGGCAAACCTCCTGCCTCTAACTCACTTCTGCATGGAGACAGACAAGAAGGCAGTGCTCCCATTGAACCAGCTCCATTTTCAACCATTGTATCAAATATTACATGCTTATCAAAGCAACGCTGAAGGGAGCGACTACATTCTTAGTCTCAGATGAGAGAAACAGCCTGTTTTTTGTTGCAATTAAGAAACAGTCCAGTTGGACAGTCTGGATTTCAAAGACCAATTTCTCCCAAGCATCTGTAGTCCAAGAAAATCTATTAAATTTCTCTTCCAGTGAGAAAATGCTGTATCAATACCGATGGGTTCATATTTTAAATAGTGTAAATCATTGACAGTAAGGGTATATTGCAAAAATTTGGTCATTAAGACTGAGTGATGATATTTATACCGGCTAAGTAACAGCTATAAAATCTACAGCTGATGTTTCTGGCATAGATTACACACACAATACAAGTGGAAATGGTTTATTAACCAGCTGAACAAATGGGAGAGTGTGTGTTGCTCAAGAGGAATTAGAACGTTAGAGTGGAAAAGCAACACTAAACACCAAAGCCAGTGGAAAAGTTGAAATATTGACATAACAATTGAGATGGCTAACTTAAATATAGTGCCAAAAATGCCCACTCAATTCTTTCCTGAAAAGCCAAATACTTCAGTGGTGATGATAATTATGGCTGAATAGAAACAGCAATGAGGTCCGGTACTGAGACTTACCCAAAACCGATACTTAAATCAAGTGTATATTGATGATATCAGACACAAGCATTTCATTCAGAGCTTTTACAAAAAATACTTTCAGATAACGTTTATACTGTACAGGACTAGACTTCTAAACAATATCTGACATTGCTAAAATGTTTGTCTAAGTACTGGAAAGGCAAGCGTGAAACCAACCTGTTAGGAAGGTTCACAAATTATACAGCTCTTATCTCTCTGGACAAGAAGTGCCAGAGTGGTTGGAGCATCAAGCCTGGAAAATGAGAAAAGAGCCAAGTTTTAGGGAATGTTTTCCAGAACGTTTAGTTCATCACGGGTCAAGTACTCTCAAACAAAACTGTAACTTGGTCAAAAAATGTGGTGTAGTAGGTCTGAGTTTTGTAATGGTGGTGAAAAGTACAGGTTAAAGACCATGGTCATTGCCATGAAAAGGAATACGGCCTTTTAGAACTAGTATTTCGATGAAAGAGTGATTTTAATAGATAATGCAAAGTTTTACGTCAGCAGAATTGAGAAAGCCTTGAAAAAAATCTGCACTGCTGAAGTGCATTTGCTGTTTACAAAATATAGCTAATCTTAGTGAGTGGGAGCAGTCAATAATTGTACATAATGATGAAAAGTAAAAAGAGAAACTGTTTGTATTTCCCAACTCTCCTATCACTGTGTTAGAAGAAAATACGAACCTTACATAAGACAAAACAAAGAATATGAGTATAATCTTTTTTACTTACTTCCACGAGAGTATGGGGTTTAGTACAAAATTATTTAAAATATTTTTTTATAATATGCATACTGGGTACCTGGTGTGTACAATTTATATCTGTAGAATATTATCCATGGTAACATTTTCATTACAATTCTGTATTTGACTGAAATCTCTGAAAGTTGACAAAAAAAACCACCTGCAGGGAATGGAACTGTCCAGTCTATGTCTTTTCTTCCTCTTTCTCTGAGGAACCTCCTCTTTCTTCTCCCTCCTCTTGCTTTTGATGGTGTAGTAACTGTGTGCTTTTTCAAGTCCAGCAGAGTCCCAGGGAAAGTCTGCAATTCAGACCTACAAAGGCCTGACCTTTGTAGGACACTGTTTAAGTCACTTGTTGCTTGCAACAAGTCCAGTGAAGAGCGTGGTGATCATGGTAGTTATTTCTGTGGTGTTAGGAGTCCACCGGAATGCAAGAACTGGGCAAAAGTTTTGCAGACTTTCATGGCGAGTGGATGGGGCTTCTTGTAAAGAAGACCCCAAACAGTCATCAAGTAGTAAAAGCTGTGGAAAATGGTGAGGAAGGAGGGATTACCTAGTGGGTGTGAGGGGGGCACAGCATGCCTCTCTTGGAGGTCAGAATGGATCTCTGGAGGTAGATATAACTGGGGTGAATTTGTGAGCCATCCTGATGGACAGTCAGAAGAAAAAGGCAGTCTAGTGCAAGGCTCAGCCAGAAGTTGCTTTAGCTCTGTTTTCATTTGGCAAATTCCTGTTGTTGCAGGGGCCTAGGCTGTGCGTGGGCAGCGTTGCTTGTCTCTCCTGCTCCCTCCTTATGGCGCGCTGTAGATATCGTCTCTTCTACTTCAGGTGTTCAGCTTCCTGTGAGGGATGTGGAAGAGTCACAGCACAGATGCTCTGTGGGCACTAGTAGAGGAAGTGCTTTGCTGTAAGGCTTCCTGCAGTTTTAGGGAGAGGGATGTTGGTGGCTCCCATGTCCTCTTCTCACCCTGCGTGTGCCAATGTAGTTCTTTGGCTAACTTGCAGAGAAAAAGGGAATGGGCAGCTGATTCAGCCGTGTATGTGGCCTTCACTAGCTGTGAGTAGCTAGCTGGAATGGTGTGGGACTTCTTCCCAACTCTTGATGCTTGCCCATTTTGAAGGTGTCTGGGCTTGGGACCCTCAGATGTACAGCTTAATGGCCATGCCATTGGTGACCTCTGTCCCACAGCAGGTTGGAAATAGTGCATGGTAATAGAATTAATGAGCGTATTCATTAAAGCATGTTTTGGGGAAATTAGTACATGACTCCTTTTCCTTTCAACCTCCTGGGTACAGCTGTGGAGCCCATCTCTGTTGCACAGAAAGACAAATTCTCCTGCACTGGGTGTTGCTATAATTGTTGTGTTGGTTTTTTTGTACAAACACCCATTACCACAGTATCTGAACACCTGTGAGGAGACGCTGCACCAGGATGTGGTCAGGTTTAGAGACACACACACTGATGAATATCACATTCTACCTCTTTAATTGCCACCCCATGCAAATCTTTTTTTTTTGGCAAATAAATCAAGGAGGGCGGTTGGTGCGTGATTCATCCAACATAATGCTCAGTACAAGGAAGGCAGGAGTGGGCAGGTGGAGACAGGACTTCCAAACGCTGTGGGAGCAGCTCTCTTCACAGCAGCATGGAGATGATCGAAGCTTTCTTTGAGTTTAACAGTAGGTTTCCTGTTCCACGTTTTACTGAATGGTCTGAAACATCAAAGCCCGATGTTTTTGGAGTAGGTCTCACTGTCACCACCTTCCTCCCTACCCCAAGTCTACCCACCTGTCCACCCCCCTACAACTGCTTCTGCCTTATTCCTACCTCAGGTTTCTGTTTTCTTACCCAGCCCTGCTCTTAGGTGCAGCCAAGAAAATGGGCACCCCAAGGTGGTCGGCCTGTGGAATGCAGCAGCTTAAGCCCAGCTCCATGTCATGTCTCACTTCTGGTTTTGACTTATGTGACCTTGGAGACCTGCCTGTTGAAAAGAGGGAGGCTTCTTGTAGCTCCCAGCAAATTTCAGAGCTACCTGAAAATCACCAGGAGGACTTGTAAGATTGTAGGAATGAGAAATAAATAGAAATGTTTGACTTTGTTACTTAAGTAACTGTTTACAAACAGCAGCAGTTTATCTTTGCAGGTTAGTAAGATGTCCATACACAAGCAATGAGAACCTCACCAGGCCAGCCTTTTGGTTGAGTGTAGCTCAGCAGAGCAGCAACACTGCCTGTGAGATACCCTGCCCTTCCCTTCCCTGTCCCTCTGTTCTCTTGACTGCAAAATAGGGGTGATGGTGTCTGTCCACATTTGCATCAGCCAGCAAAGACACAGTGATGAACAGTGGCCAGAAAACACGTGTGAAGCCTAAACTCACTTTTGGCATTCATACTGCTTCAAACTTGTGTTTTTTCCCAAAGTGCATTTTCAGCCAGTCTTAAGCTGCTTGTAGCTTTTGTTTGTGTTTGGCAAATAACTACAGCTAAACTAATAAACCAGAAATTAAATATTTCATCTGGAAATATTCAGAAAACCGACGTGCGGTGTTGCTCTTCCCAACAGTTCGCTGGTGAGAGCACTGCTTAGGTGAGGCGCAAGACCCAGTTTCAAATCTCCTCTCTATATTTAGATGCAGAATCTGGATTTAAAAGTCTCCTGTGCCACAGAATGGCCCTGTCAATTGACTGAGGGCTGTTTTGTGATGGGTTTTTCTGCCTTTCTAGCCAAGCTCCTTGTGGAGGTGGGTGTAGTCGCCAGGGGCCAATCTGTCACTAATCTGAAAAATGATGAGTCCATCTCCGGTGCGCTGGAACTGCTGTCACTGGGCGGTCATGCCATTGCAAAATACTCTGTTCGGCTGCGTATGCTTTACTCATAAGAAGATGTTCCTTTTCCTCTAATTACCTCTGTGCTACTGTGACTCCCAAGCACCTTGGAGCACTATTAAGGAGTAATAACTACTGATACATGTGGGAGAAATCAAGGTTAATACATGGCTTGTTAAGAGAGCTCCAGGAGGAGCACAGCAAAGGGGTTTTGTCTTGTACAATGCATAAAGCTCCCATGGGTGTGTCTGAACACAGGCTTAGGAGCAGAAAAGCTATACTCAGAAGACAAGTGGTTTGGTTCCTGGTTGTTGGACTCTGTCAGGTCAGCAAGTGGCACAGCAATACTTATAAGTTGAGCCTCTGCGGTTTGTTCTATTTTTTTAATTATTTTGCTTTGCTTTTTATCCAGAGGGCTTTGAAACCAAATGGAAGCTCCAGACTGGTGTTGAGTGAAGTCTTGGTCTGGCTGTAGGTATGTGGAAATGGGCTGGAGTGGTCAAGATGGACTGTATCACTCCAACCTGCTTTGAGTACTGTGTCACAGACCTCTGTCCTGTACTGCAGGGAGTCTTGTGTCTCCCCATTACGCTGAAGCGGTGAAGTGAAAAGCTGAGTGAGCTGCACCTCTGCACAACACAGTTGCATTGGGAAGGGTTTCTTGGTAAGAACACAGTGGGATGCTTGTGTTTGCCAGGTGGAACCCTTGGTTTGCCCTTGGAGCACTTGTGGTGTCCCTGCAGTAACCTTCCATTAGCCGGGACAGAGCTTGCAGGTGCCATGGTCTGTGCCACAGGGCGAGAGGCTGCTTTGGGGAGAAACAGAGGCCCAAAAAATAGTATTTTGGCGCCTGGATTCCTATTGTAGGCCATGTCCTGTCAGTGTTTTGTTGCCCTCTAGCTACTAGCATAGTGAATTTAACTGTATGCAGGTCAAGAGTGGGGCGAAGAATGCAGAAGTTGTTTGGGTTGTGGTACTGGGCCCCAAAAGCCAGGCGTCCAAACCCATCTGTAACCGTGATGTTCTGCAACTCTAGCTACCCTGTGAAGCTGCTTGGAAAAGGACAGGTAGGAAAAATTTCTTCCAAGGACGTCTGGGATTGCTTAGTACAAACTAGTTATATTTGCCCCAGTGTTGTGGCTGACCATAAAAAGTGAGTGGAACAACATCAGAAAGCTCTTGTGGTTCTGTTTTAGTCCTAGCAGTGCTGCTCGCCACAGTTACAATCCTGGGCTTCCCCTCTATACTTTCAGTGCTTCCTCTCCAAGGTGACCAGGACCCCAGCTGTCCTGCTCAGATCTGTCCTTAACTTGAACGGCTGGTTTAGAGTGAAGTCCTCATACGGAGGGAGCCGTCTGTATCTGTCTCATGGGTCAGCAGCTCAGTCCAAGACCAGACTCCTCTAAAGGGAACAGGCTTGAAAAATGGGGGCTTAAACGCAAGCGCTTGGCTTTGTAGCTGCAGTAGATGTTGGGTCCCGGAGGAAGCCTAGCATCTGAGTGGTGAATTAATGAACTAGGATACGACATTTGCTCTCAGTTGTGTTCTTGTAACTAAGCCTATATTGAGCTGCTGATGGTTTTTGCACCATGTGGGGTGGTCACACTCTTCTTTTGCAGTTTTTACCTCTTTCTGATTTTTCCTTAATGATGATGAGGACCCTAGTTGCGTGATCTTTCACATCTTGTGTGTTGCTTGGTGCCCGAGTCCTCAACACCACTTCTCAAGGCTGCCATGCACTTCTGGTGCTCCCTCCTTCTCTAAAGTGTGTGAGTGTGTGTGTCGGCCTATGAGGGTAGCACAGGTGATGCACAGTCAACCTACTCTAAGAGAAGAACAGGCTCTGGTACTGCTGGCCGTCCACGTGATGTTCTTGCTGGGGCTTGCTCTAGTCTGTGGCATTAAAAAATAGAAAGGACGTACCCTGTTATCACTGTGCTGTGGCAAGAACACAGTTGTATTCATGTAGAACTATTGCAGTCTGTTTGTAAGACATGATATAATTGAAAAGTCTGGCACATTTCCCACAGCAAACATTGTTAATCCCCACCAGCTAGGATTAGTCATCGCTTCTTACAAGCCTTGACACAAAGCTAGCAAGTTACTCAGTTAATCCGCGCTTACAGGATAAATACTGCATCCTATGGGAAATTAGGCAGCGTCTTCTTCCTCTCCTATTGTACAGTGATGCATTGTGTCTCGTACACCTGAAGGTGGAGGGAAAAATGCAATAACATGTGATTGATGTTAGCAGACACCTGCTATCACAATGCAGCTGGATCAGCAGGGAAATTTAGTACAAAATAGCTCACTGAGACCAGGCAGCGAATATAAACAGCATCTTTGTGCTCTTCATGGCACTGGAGAATTTTCCTCTTACACAACAATAAGTACTCGATGCCTCACAGCTGCAAGACTCTTCCAAGCATCCTCTCTTCCTTTTTACTGTAGGTTTTTTTCCTCGTGTGATCTCAAGCTGTATCTGCAAGTAGTGTCATTGGAGTTGGTTGGTATATTTCCCAGGAAACTGAGGTTGCCAACATGAAGGCATTTCAGGCTCTGAGCTTTTGCAGAGTCTAAAGTGCAGCTCCAAGTTTCCTCATGGATGATCTCCAAAGCAGCAAGATCTTAGTGAGCAGGTGTCCTGAGGTCCCATTTTTCTGGGCAAAATAGCTGAGTGGATCTGGAAACATCAGGTTTTCAGCTGTTGGGCAGTTTAACCAAGGAAGCTGGCCTGAAGCAGAGCACCAAGGAATCTTGGAGACTTCAGCTCAGCAGTCCTGCCAGGGAATGTCTTCCCAGCCTGCACATTGCAAGTGTCCGGTGAAACCGAGACTACCACCAGTGGGCACGAGCAGGGAAAGAAGGGGCCTTCTGGCTGGGGAGCTCTTGATTTGTGAGGAGTTTTGAAAATTTCTGATTTCAGTGTGGTTTGATCCAAAACCTTTAAAAAAAACCTAATTACTTCAACAAGTATTCCCTTAGATGCTTAACTCTCCCTATGGTTTTGACCAACTTAAATTACATTTTATCTTAGGTCATGGGATAAATAATTACATAAATGAATGGATGTTTCTTCACCTCGTTGATTTATCATCTTATTGGACTGAGTCATGTTTTCAGGGATTTTAAGCTTAAATTTCACTCCTAGTCAGTGGAGTTGTAAGTCTTAAGCAAGATGCTTTTGAAAAGAGAGGACTCATGCTAAGAGCTTTTTCTGTTTTGACAGTCTGTCTAGTCACTTTATCCACATTACTGTGTGACTAAGTTTCCTTATATCTGGTAGGAAATTACGTTCCCCTCTTGCCCTATCCCAAAAAATTATTCTGGTGACCGTGTGTGTGACCAGCCCTGACTCCCCAGTGTCTTGTCTGAGTGAACGCTGGCTGCCAGGCAAAGTCTGGCATGGGTGTCACAGCAAGTGGAGGTTTTTAGATCCGGAGATGTTTGTGTCTTATCCTTGTCCTTTGCTTTGTAGTGTTGGTTGTCTGTCTAGGAAAGCTTAGGATTCATTTCCATCCCATCATTAGCAGGCTAAAATAGTTCTACACGTGATGTTGGAGTTACAGCAGGCTGAGCAGTAAAATTGTGCTAAAACACAGTGGAAAAGCAGTGTTTTAACTTCTTGTTTCTGCTGATCCTGGATGTGGTAAGGATGGTTGCCGTGCTCAGTGTCTGCTTAGAGACTCTCCTACCTGTAGTTTGGATTTTTTTTAATACTTCTTTATTATGTTTCCATCATATTTCTTCAAGACAGGTCATTAACTGCAGGAAGGAAGCACTCAGCTTGTCCTGTCTTTGCCAGGACTGGAACCAGCTTGTCCCTGCAGTACTTTCTAAGCAGCGTCTTGGCCCCACGTTCAGGGTGGCCAAGCAGAAAGGCATCCATCCCTGCTGGTACCTTATCACTTGGGTCCAAAAACTGTAGTGTTTCTATGCTTTCCCTAGAGTGCATCTTTTGTGTCTAATAAACCACATTGGTCAGGCTCTTAGAGAAAATACAACGTTCAGGCTGCCTTTGTAAACCGATACTGCCCTACAGCTCCTGGAGGCAAGAGCTGGTGTTCTTTGGTGGTGGTTCTTTGGTGTCTGGAGATGATTGTGGGGAAGGGGACATAGGGGAGGTTACAGGCTGGTTGAGATAAATCGCTGAGTCAATTGGAAATTGCCAGCGGTATTTTTCTCCCCTTCTGTCCCCATCTAGAATTTACACGAGAAGGTCGTGTTACTGTTGTTCCTCTTCTACATTCCCTGTCAGACAAGGTCATTTTTGAAGCCAATGACCGCTTAAGCTATAATTCTGCAACCATGGAAAATTATTATCAAAGGGGACAAGTTTCAAAGTAGATGATTAACTGGCACATCCGATGACTGGTTACATTTTAACAGGCTTCTTTTGCATAACTCCCTTCAGCTGTAGCGAACTTGAACTCATGAAAATGAGTTTCCTGTGAGATGTAAATGTGGTGATTCTCCCTTACAATGTGGCTAAAGCATCCAGTCCTGGCTGAATTAACAGACGGTAAGAGAAAGGACACAGTCCCCTCATAACAAACTCCTAGGAGCTTTCCCTGGAAGCCCAGATGTTGTCCCTGCTCCCAGTCCCTTGTTACTGCTGGTAGAATTTGCTTTATTTTCTGTTTCCAGGATTATGAGAAACATAGTCGAAGCTGAAAGCATCAAGGTGGATTAAAGCCAACCCCATTCCTGTGTTGGCTCAGGTTTTGGCGTAGCTAAGAGCCAGGCCAGGTTTCTGTGAGGTGTAATTCATCAAGGACCGAAATGCAGAGAAGTACAATGGAGCCAGGAGGAGCAAAGTAAGGGCTGAGTTACAGCAGTGTGGCCTAAATTGATCCTTCTACTACTGTGTTTTGAAAATGTTGTTTTCCTAAAAGAAAATGTGAGCCTGTACAGTGTTTTGGTGTGGAGCACATATGCAATATTTATAATCTTCTCATCTGAATTAGCTGCAGGGTTTGAATGTTTTATTTTTAATAAAGGAAAAAGAAAGCTGACAAAGCAAAGAGGACTACAACTATGCAGGGCGACCGTTTTCAGATGGCTTTGTCCGCACTGGTCCCGTCCCACTGCAGCTAGCCTGCTTATGGGTATCTAGTCTAGCTCCTCGATCAGTGTCACGGATGTGTCTAGACTGACTGCGGCTGTCCCTGTTTGACTGCAGTCTAGTCCAGAGTCCATTTGGTTACACAAGAAATAAGCAGAATTTTCCTTGCTGGTGGTGCCTGGGGAGCATGAGGTGCAGAGGCAGGTCTGCAGCCCTATGCTTGGCATCGTTCCCCAGACTCAATTATCTTGTCTCCCTTGAATGACCCCTTCCAGCTTGCATACAGCTCAGGGCAGAAATTGGCCTTTACTTTGGTTTATTTACGGCAGCTTCATTTTTGTCCTGTTTCCCCTATTAGCAATAAGGAAGGAATTCTGTTCTTGGCTTAATCAGGGTAACTGTGAGCAGGCTCATGCCTGTGCGCTCAGAGGCTGTTTTTAAAAGCTGGCTGATATCAGTGTTACGGTGTAAAGCTGATAAATCTTTAAAGAGAAGGTCACAGGGCTGCCTGCAGAGGCCTGACATTAGCTTCTATTGACAGTGATAGAAGCTGGTGGTGTATGTCTCTGCAGTATCAAAGAAGGATGTCTAAAATTCACCTCTGCCTTAAGGGCTAATCTCCTAAAGTCTTTCTGAATGACTTCTGAGCAGGGCAGGCATTCCCGTTTGTCCCACAGGTTGTATCTACTATCCCCTTCCCCACGAATAGCTTTGAATAGCTTTGACAGTGTTGCATATGCAGCTCATTCAGAAAACAGAGCAACCTGGTGCATCTCTGCTGAACAGCTGTTAACTGAGACCTGCAGCGCTGAAGGCCTCTGGCCATCAAAAATCTGGTTATAAGGGGTTTTTCATTTTTTCTTTCTAACCATGTGAGCAGAAACTGGAGTTTCTCACGTAGTGACGTGATCCCCATTCCCAGACCTTATAATGAAATCTCGAATGTTTGGACGCAGGACCGAAGGAGGAGCCAGCACTGGCAAACACCTTGTTCCTCTTGGAGGTGATGTCCTTGTCCTGGTGGAGACAGGCTCAGGTGTGGGACCTGCCTAGTTACATTCCAGCTGTGGAAGTTCATCACCCTTGTTGGCTGCTGTTCCAGTTGTGTAACTGTGAGAAGTTGTCCAGGATGACAGATGTCAGAAGGCACAAAACCCAGTTTGTCACAGAATTATATAATTCTGTGATAAACTCGTACATGAAATGCAAGATGTTGGAAATAGCAAAAGAGATGCCTGTGTCTAATATCACCAGCAAGACAAAGTTTCTGGGAAGAGTATCTCAGAATAAACCTGCTACTACAGCTGGGAATAAAGCTGACAAGAAGTGGCCCTGGAGACCTTTTTCAGGTCTGACGTAGAAGCTGCTGAATTTTAGGGAGATGTTAATTGGTTTAACCATCCTTAGACCACTGTGGCTGCAGCAACACTGCTGTGACAGCAGCAGCACGGGCCTTTGTAACCTCTTTCGCTGTAACTCCACTGGGATATGTGAGTCCTTTGTTACCCTGCTCTCATCAGCCTTCTGCCTCTTAAAATGCAGAATGTTCATATAAAGACATTTTAAAAAAATATATCCAAATTGATTTTACATGACAGATGTTACTGTCAAACTTAGGAAGATGGCCAAAATGCTAACAGAACTGAAGAACAATTGAATACAAGCATTTTTCAGTGCCAAGTGATCTGCTGTGACCTGGAGTGATATTTTCACAGCAACTTTTTCTATGTCTGAACGAGAGACAGGATTTGTCAAGGTACACGGGGGAATGCTGGTGGGAGCAGTGGTGGCTTCAAGCCCCAGTAGTCAGGCACTTGGGTGGTTTTGACCTATGCTTTTACATAATGATTATCTAGGTCCCTTCTTCTGTTCCTCCTGCTTGGATGAAGGACTGCAGTGTAACTGCTCCCCGCTGGGAGCAAGAACCTATTTACATTAAAGCAAATGATTCCTCAATAGAGGACTAGTTCTGGTGTATTCGTGTGATACACAATACCTTTGAGACCTCTCCATCCAGCTTAGTTAAGGTATTACACCAGCTGACAGTGCCCAGGACTGTGTAGAAAGCCAGCAGCCAGTGGTCCTAACCAGGAAGCTGTTCCCACAGAATTAGGCAGGGCCAAAATTTGCTGAGCCTCGGAGACTGGAGTGTAGCTCCTCTTTTCCAGAAAGCTGAAGTTGATTCAGTGTGCACTGAGGAGCTGGCTCAGAGCTGAAAAGAGGTGTGAAGCCACTGCCTGAATGGCTTTGCAGCTGATTACACCAGCAGGGGCTTGGCCCAATCTCCTCCTATTTCCTCTTAGTTTGACTGCAAAGTTAAAAGTACTGTTTGCTTTTTTAGTACTAGCCCAATTTCACTGGTTTATACTGCACACTATTGGTGGGAAGTACCTGGGCATGGAAATTTTAACAATAGATATTTCATTTAGCATGTTTGCACATTTTATCATGTTGTTTTGTTATGCTTGTGCAGTTTGTAAAGGACCAGGGGATCCCATAAGAAGGAACATAATGTAAATCTGTGTTATTATATACCTTCTTGTGTCAGCCTCAAGGAAATGCCAATTGTACTTCTCTTCTTTGAGGACAATGGCAAAGAATCAGCCCTCTAGGAAAACTCAGGAAAGCAATAAATAAGCTTTTTCCAATTTTGATAATGAAACTACAAGGAGATGATTCATAAGCCTGATGGACATGCCCTATAGCCTATGCCAGCAGTCCCCAGGTACCAGCAATACTGGAGGTCCAGGCTGGTACCCACTGGCTTGGATATTTGTGGTCTATGCTAGAAGCCTGTCCTTACCGTGAGGAGGTGGTGCGGATGGAGAGGGCTAAGGAGGCTGGGATGCTGGAGGCTGCAAGAGGGATGAGAAGTGGTACAGGCAAGTTGATAAAATTTGGAGGAGAAAAGCCAGTCCCAAGCAATAGGAAGTGAAAGCAAGAGCAGCGAGACCTACCTAAGAAGCCTTATGGAGGTGGTTGTGGTAGTGTTTCTGGGAGGTGACTGATTTCAACTTTAACCAAGTTCTGATCACAGCCTTTTTCCAAGGCTTTTACAAGACAATGCATCTTAGCATTGCAACAAAATTGGGCTTTGAAAAGCTCTATGTAGCCTCTCTGTTGGCAGCCACATCATCCCAATCAATAACATCAGTTCGTCAGCCTTCTAGAAGCACTTAGTAGTTTGGGCACAATCAGCCCTGCTCAAACGCAGACCCAGAGCGTTGCAAGTTTAATAGCAATTGGTCCTGTCCCCAACTGGTACGAACCGAACATCTGCTGGCGTTAATGGACTGTGCTGATTTGAATGAATTCAGAACCTGATAGTAAAGCTTTTCTTGATAAACGCATTTTAGGAGATGCTGCTGCCTTAACATGGGACTGTACCTCTGTCTTGAATATAAATGCAGAGTTGACTGCTATTAAATACACAAGTGACTAAATCATACAGTAATAGCAGCATGCAATTGTCAGGTCTGTGGTCACTGTGCACTTCAGACTGATGGCTCTGGGGGCTCACAGCTTATCAGGGGCTACCCCTGGAGCAGGAAAAGCCCACGCTTTGCAAGAAAGTGGGGTTTGGGAAACAGCAACCCTTTTCTCACAACCAGACCGGACCACAGCCAGGTGTTTGGGATGTGAGTTCATCTCGTGCAGCAGCTGCTGAAAATGTACAGCAGAGCCCTGGCTATTTGGTTATTAATGATCCTGGCTGTATTTTCTTTGTGGAGTGAGTCAGTCCTGCGTCTTGTGATCAAGCTCTAGTGTAATTACAGCATCACTGTCCCCACCAAGCTTGCAACCAGTGCACATGCACTGTCTCAGGACGAGGGGAGAAGAGGCACTGGAAGCCTCAGCTCTCCTTTAGGGTACCTAACCCAGCTCAGATCAGAGACCTGCACAGTGCCAGGGTATTGCTCTTGTTCCAGGAGCAGATAAGCCACAGCACTGGGCTTTGTTATGCTCCAGACTCCAGTTCCTCATCCTCCCTGCTTGGACCCTATTTAGAAAAACTCAGAGTGCCTCCCACCCCTTGAATGTGTTTTACATATGAGAGTTGAGTCACCTGCACCTAAAGACAGAGGATTGAGGCCTGAGTATTTGTCTAGAAAAATAAAGCAAAAAAAAAAAAAAAAAAGAGGCAATTGGTAAAGGTTTAAAGAGGTAGCTTTGAAGATGGGATTTTATCTTAAAAAAAGGGTGTGTGAGGAGGAGGAACCAAATGACTATGAAGGACAGATGTAAGGAGAAGCCTGTAGCATTTGTATTTGCAGTCCTTCCATTTTTTTGCTTCATTATCTGTCTGGAAGGTGATGGAGAAATACAGAAACCAAATAGTTGTTTGCTTTTAAAATATTTTAATCTTTAGCTTGAAGGTTGGGAGAGCCCTGCATTGGCCTTAAGCCATGTGTTTTGGTTTGGTTTTTCTTGGGGGGTGGCAGGGAAGGATAATTGTCTTTTTTTTTTTTTTTTTTTTCCTCCTCACTGAGGTGAGCCTTGTTGGAAAAATTCCTCCAAGATGAAACTCCCTTGGGCTTGGCATAGTTATGCTGGGATTAAACACTATGTGTGGTGTACAGGGCATCAGGCAAGATATATAGCAGGCCCTTTGCCGTGAGCTCTCTGTTATGTTTAACCTACCACACAGGGATTTCACAATTATTGCAGAACATAACTTAGCGTTGAAGTGATCCAGCAAAATTTATTATATAAATCTTTACAAAGACAAGGGACAAAAAGAAGGGCAAGGCACTTGGGAGTTTGAATGCTGGGTATAGAGAACGTGTGGTTTGTCTCCACTGAACAAAGTTCTGCAGCACAACCTGTATGCATCAGCACAACCAACAGCAGAGCTACAAGAGCCCTCCATGTCTTGGCCAGCAATCTCCGTAGCCTGGACAACATTTTCTTCTAACCTTCTCGTGACGAGCGTTTCTTGGCTTGCTGTTAGTGCTCTAGGAACAGTTGGTTTTAAAACTCTGGTTCACTAATGGACAGTGACCCTGTCTTGGGTCAGCTTGAGTGTTAACTCTCCAAATCTGCTCTGTGAAAAGAAGAAAACAAAACTGTTGGTTCGAAGTTGAACAAAATAGTTTTGCTCTTTTAAATGGCCGTTACTGGGAGAGCAGCTCCTTGCCCCATTCTCCTCTGGAAGCCAGGCTTGGTGTCAGTGTGGCCTCCAAGGGAGGACTTGGGTTGTTTGTTCTGCTTGAGGCCAGGCTTGGTGAAGAGAAGCCTCCTTTTCCATTTGGAAGAAAGGTGGTAGACGAATAATGAATTTGAGGCCATCTCTTCTCTGTCTTTCCGTTGCTTAGTTGGGCACATGAAAATACTGGCAGGGTCATATACCTCGTCTACTGAGAGATACATGTTCTGACCTGGTTTTGTCTCTATGGTGCCAGACAAATTCTTGCTTGATCATGCCAAGCTGAAATTCACTTGGGTATCAAAACTCAGAGTATATTCTTATACTTTCAAATATCACCTTATCACCTACTTAGAAACAAAACACAGAAGAGCAACTCTGCCAAGGGAAATGAGATGAGATTCCCGTGCCACTGAATGAAATATTATCTTGTGTAAACTCAAAATATGAGCCCTGAACCCATATTCAACCAAACTACAGCTGTTTCAAAGCAGGACTACAAAGTGCCTTTTGTTTTTTTCATTTCCCCTAGACAAAGCTCTTATCATGGAAGCGAAGATGAGAACAAACAGGCCACCCCATCAGTCTGATACCAGATTAAACCTGATAGGAAGCCCGACTTAACAGCTGGTTTGTTACAATGGCCAAAGGAGGTGAGACCAAAACCCATCTCCCAAATTCAAGCTGTGCAACCAGATCCAGGAGGAGGCTGGTTCAGAGCAGTTCCTCCCTGAACACACTTCTCTTTTCCACCAGAGGCTATATCTGATGAATTTATTCTCTGTGAATTTGTCTAAGTTGGTTCAAAAGCCAGTTCTGGCCTCTTAACAGCTAGTGGCACGCGGTTGCACAATCCTACCGTGTGTGAAAACATACACTGTTAGTTAAGCTGCAGATATTGCTCCGTGTTGAGCAAACCACACCCCAAGACCTTGTTTATAACAAGATGGGAGGGACCACATTTGAAGACTGTTTCATGGCAACTGAAATCATAATTAGCACAGCTATCTTCATATGTTGCAAGATAATTTCTCTTCCGGAGGGGGTGGATGTTAAAGTAAAGTATATGTAAATAATAAATTAAAGTGAAGGGCTCATTACTGGCTTGCTCTCAAGCTGCAATTTGGTAGGCAAACTTGGATAACATACGTGTTGAGTTGTTGCTGCAAATTGAAATATAAAAAGGCAAAGGGGTGTTGGAAAATGATCTTTTGCTGCTCTCTGATCCACACGTCATCGTTTTCAAAGGAAAAAGTCACAATTATGTGACTTCTTGAGCTGGGCATGAACTAAGCAGCCAGTTCAGTGCAGCGAAGGCAATGGTACGGTCCTTCAGTCCTCAGGCGTGGCTGAGAGCAAAAGTGAGTGACAGCACAGCAACCTTTATGATATTAGCTATAATTATAGGCTGCCGTTCTTTCTCAGAACATGAGGAAAAATCAAATATTTACTATTGAGGATGAATGGAGAAGCAAGAGCTTTTCTTGAGTGTGTGTGTACAGAGAGTGGTCCCAGTCCTGCGCTCTTAAACAGGCTGATCTGAAAGGTGTCAGCACCTGCTCCTGCTCTTTGTCAGTAGATGCAGGAGACACAGTGACCATCTAGAAAGGTCCAGAGCTGACTTCAGAGGTTTTTGTATTTTTAGCATTGCTGGTGGCAAAGATACCAACAGCAGAATGATCCCAGCTCCCTTTGAGCGAGAAATGATTCACGCTCTGTAAAAATAAAGCTTGATGCAAGCAGCCCTGTATCCTCTGAAATGAGGACTGCAGCTCTTGAACTTCTAAAAGGAACCTTTTTTTGCCAGTTCTTTAGAAAGACTTGCAGGGTTTTACTGTTAGTTTGGATTACCTGTTTCTGGTCAGCTCTCCTGAACAGTGTTTTCTGGGAGTGCTATCTTCTGCTCTGGCCTGGCACTGAATCTGAGCATTAGGAGATTTTAAACTCAGATCTGCTTTGGCACCTCCAATATTGATGTGAATTGTTCTCCACTTCAGCCAGATGTTGATCCCTTCAATAAAGAAGCCTGTAATAGTTAATGCGTCACTCCGACTGTTCCTCTGATGTGTAATCAGAGAGACAGCGTGAGCTTGTGATACCAGAGCATCTTGTCCCTGGCCATCTGCTCTGGGTGCTTTTTGAGGCAGAGAGAAGATCTATTTCCAGACAAGTGGCACTTGGTTTCAGTGGGAGAATCTGGATCTTTAGCAAAAGGTTTTACATAGACTTGAAATAAAGGAGGGGGAGGGAGTGTGAGTGGGAAAAAATATTTTAGTAACGCTTGTGGTTTACAAGGTCTTATAATATTTCAACAAATGGCATGCACATACCATACAAAGGCAGCTGTAGAAACAACCTTCAGAGAGTTGATACCTCTTTTAATTGGTTAATTAATTACTTGATCTGTACAAAAGGACATTAACGGATACACCAGGAATACAGGATTTTAGCAGAAGATAATGGTACCGAGTCTCCACACCTTTGAAAGTTGTTAGTCTTATCTAAACCCTTCTCCTTGTAGCAAGATGTCTTATGCAAGGTCACTCCTTGGAGGCTTCCTCTGCACTGTGGGACTGAGGTCAAGGCCTGGGTTTTGCCCTGGGATCTGCTGGGATGAGGTTTGATGAGGAATGTGGTTCTCTCACCCAGAGTTGTGCGTCCTGATGCAAACGCCTTGAAACAACTGGAGCAGCTCATTGCATTTTCACATGCAGGGAAACACACACTCCTGGAAAATTAAGGTTTCTTGCTCGTTCTGTGCCTGCTCCCTAGTGCAGAGCTGCTTTGTGTGTGTTCATGTGCGAGGCAGATGAAATGACTCAGCTCCAGGAACTGAAATAATGATTCAACTAAAAGTTTAAACATAAGTTGCAGAATGGCAAAAAAAGCCTCGTGTGGACTTTCCACCGTTCCAACAACTACTTGCGACCTTTCATACAGTCAGATAAGTGGCTTTATCAGACAAAAACCTGAAGCAGGAACTCAGCTTGTTAACAGAATCACTTGGGTTGCAAGTGACATTTCTTTCCTTCCCTTTGCAAGCTTGATTGCCACATTTTAAATGGCAACATTTATTCTGAGAAGAGTTGACTGAGATTTTAGCCACATCGTTGATTTACGCACCAGATACTGTCAAATTGTATTTGCGTTAAGGAATGAGCCGTAAGCAGGGAACTGGAAACTGTGGCTTAAAAGGTGAATATCTTATGAATATCTAGGTTCAGATCTTAGGTCACAGCTTAAAATGAGTATTAACAGCTCCTAGAAGTCTACAGGGGTGTATGTTTCTTTTCTGTCTTTCTTTCTTTTTATATTTATTTTTAAATTCACTCAGGTAAATCAGTGCACAGTTGGCACTGTTGAGGACAGGATGGAGACTGGCTAATAAGTCAGGTCAGACTTGCGCATCTGCAGAGCAGCGTACAACCGTATCGAAGAGGTTTGGTTTATCAATGGATTTATTAGATTTATTTGTTCATCTGTGACTTTGAGCAACCTGATCTAGAGGAAGTTATCCCTGCCCATGGCAGGAGGGTTGGACTAGATCTTTAAAGGTCACTTCCAACCCAAACTATTCTATGATTCCTCTCCATTACAGGTAGAACTTAATGAGGAGGAGAGCGATGCCAATGTATGGAGTGTTTTTAGGTTCTTCAGAACTCATTGAGTCCTTTCCAAAAATCTCAAGCTTTGTCGGTTGATCATTGAAACGGATTATATTTCCTCTCTTCTATCTCATTTAGAAAAGGGAAAACTGAAAATATGCAATGAGGAGTAAGGAAAGCAGGGAAAATGGCAACCCAGTACAGCTGTGTGCCTCAGGCAACCTCAGAAGGCTCCCAAATCACAAATCTTTTCCCAAATCGTACGGACGTGAGTGTTTCTCAGTGAAATGGTTGTCTAGTTTGGGTGGCATGGGAGGGGGGATCTGTAAAAAACCATCTATTTCCTTAGATATAATCTTAGAAATAGCTTAGAAATCCAGTTTGAGGTAGTTGCCTGTTTTGGAAAATTGCAACACAATGAGCTAAAACTTCACCAAGTTACGTGCAATAGAGAACAGACCTGGATGCTGGAAGGTCCTGGGCAGGCTGTACCAGTAACATAATCTGTAACATAAAGGATATATTATGTAAACATAACATTTGCTGTAATGTAAAGTATAGCTGAGAGTGTGTGATGGGTAGAGGGAGAACATTAAGCAGCTTCTGGTGTTTACTCTGGAGAAATTGCAAATGGATGTTAAAGAACCTGCTTCATGACTGCCATTTAGATTAGAAAGCCAGGGAGATAAGTATTGCTGTAGGAAATACTGAAATGCCAAGACCCTCAGACATTTAGGCAAAGTTCTTCTGGGAACCTACAGGACAAAGAAAACCAAGCAGATACCCAGATACCTTCTTTACCTAAGAATATAACTCAGCAGGGTCCTAGGAAAATCAAATCGAGCTGAGCATTGTTTTTATCTGGGCTGTTTCACTGCCACAAAGGTTCCTTTAAAATACAGTTGCTTGGTTAAAATAATTTCTTCAGTATTTTCAGCATCTTCATTAACAGAAATCCATGGCCTTTCTCGTTCCTCAAATCACTTCTGAACTCTGAGCTACTTATTACTTCAAGAGCAAGTATTTTAGCACCATTTTGTTTTTTCCTCTGTTTCTTCTGCCTGTAAACTCAGCAATGCACCTGAGCATGTTAATTGAGGGGTATGTCTGCAAGGAGTTTCAGGACTATGATCCTCTAGATAAGGCTCTCCTGAGGCACCTAGGTGGAGAGGAAAGCTGGGTGGGTAGTGAGGTAATTAAGTTTCTGCAGGGCCACTTGGGGCCAGAGTCAGGCTGGTGAGGAAACAGCGATTATTGCTTGGCTCGAGTCAGTCCCATCAGCTCAAAGATGGTAGTTAGGATTGGTGTTACCACAGGGAAGGTGAAATATATTGCCTTTTCTGTTCCCATGCTGCCCAGTGAAAGCTGCTGTGTGAAGCTGGGAAAGTCTGCGTGTCAGTCATGGCAGTAAAGTATGAGCATTGCATTGGGTAGAGCCCTGTAATCAGCTTGGAGGAAAGAATTAATAAAACATCTTAAATATGTTCTAAGAATAATGCAGTTCCTAAACCTCCCCGTAAATGTAAAACCACTGAAGGGGTTCTCTTCCTAGAAAGTCCTATATTCAGTTATTGCTATCAATAATTGTATGAATTGTAGAGTAGACACCAGACAAAATACTGACGTATCTTAGTGGTGTCTTAGCCCCCAACCAGCCCTAGAAATGCTTGTCTTTCTCTTCTCTTGTCCTGAAGCAGTTTGCATGTTGGGGAAGTCTGTCCAGGCCCTGTGGCATCCTCCTGAGTGATGAGCCAATGTTCTTGGAGTTCAAATATCTGAAAATTTGGAATAAAATCTGGGTTGTTAAGTTAGAGCTCGTTGTGTGTTCAGTACCAAAGCCCCTGCCCAGCTTAGGTAGCTGCTGGGTGGGTTCTCCCTGTCCCCAACTGGGAAGAGCAGTGATCGCATCCGGTGCTTTCTGCAGGATGCTGGTACAGGCATGGGCCAGTACTTTGGGGTTGCAAAGAGGGTAATCTAGATGCAGGAGATTGAAATCGAAGAACCATCCAGGCTTGAGTGCTGCTTCTGCCCTGATGCTGATTAGGTGGCTAGCATGAAAGGTAGTTATCTGATATGGTGGCAGTTAAAGTCCTATCTCTGTGGTGCTCGGATAACTAGCCAAAATAATTAGCACCGTGACTTCACAGCTCAGAGAGTAACTGTATAAGCTGCTTTTGATAACGTGCTGATGTTGTGATGACACAAATTGGCGATGTGTTTTATGGGAAGTCTCGGGGAGGCTGCTACTCAGCTTGGGCTCTTCTTTGTGAGCTCTTGGTTTCCATTTTTTTGAGACTGTGTTAACGATATTGAGGAGACACTGATATTTCACATCATTTCTTCATTTTGCTTTTTGTCATCTATGGAAACTGGTCTATTCTAACACTGTCCTGGCTAGATCTCATTTTGAGCTGGTGTTCAAACATACTCTCCTGCCATATGAGGCCAGCTAGTGAGTATTTTCCAAACAGAAGCTGGGCAAGCCACAACGGGCTGGATTTGAATGAGTAAAGTAAAAATGGAAATTACAGGAATGTAATTTTGAATGTTTCGGTGACTCACAATCTGTTTGTTAGCAACAGAATGCTTTTTGGAGACTGTCTGAAAACTTGGGAAGAAGAGTACAGAACATACCGCGTCACCTTAGCTCACACTGAGTAGACTCTGGTCCTGCTGCAAGACTTCAAAAGGCATGATGCCCAACAAGAGTTGTGCTGGCAGAATTGAGTTCAGAGTCCAGGAGGGAATTGAGTATGTAGCCTTGGCCTTGAAACATGAAAATCAGAGTACAGTGACGCTCCGTTCTCTTTTCTGGATAGATCTGTGATATTTAAAGAGAGAGAAGGATACAGTGCTCTCTGATCTGGAAAAAGTTGTACTTCAATATTAATCTGAAAGTAGATAGGAAGAAGAGCCCTTTCCAAATGAAGGTAGCTTTGTGGTTTATCCTTTAGTAATCATCTTATCTTAACAAGGAGGGATAGCACCTGTGTGATGATTAATCTCTGACTCTTTGGTTACTGAAAGTTATTCATTAAAAAAACATACTGTACTGCCATGGACAGATTCTGTTTTGGAACTGTTTTGTTTGAAGACCTGGCTTCACTAGCACTTTTCAGTGATAACCATACAGGAAATACAATGTTTAAAGTATTACCTGGCAGATGTGATTTGTTATCTCTACCTCCATTTTGGCCTTCTGTGCAGATGCTCTGAGAAAACACAACCAGCAAACAGCCTGTCTCTGTGTCACTGATTGCCACGTTTGCTCTGAGCATGTTCTTCAGAAGAACTTCTCTATAGCCACCAAGGACTGTGATGATTTTATTTTATTTTTTAACATGTGCATGGTGCTCCCACCCATCCAAAGCATTTGGTTGGAGCACTTTTGTAAATAGTGAGACCTGCGGGAACACAGAGAGTTTTCAGTGACCTAATGAGGAAGGAAGACACTAACGCCCTAGGTCGGATCCTGTCATTTTTGCTCATGCTCAGTGACTTCTGTTGACTTAGAGAAACCAGGAGCACAGGCATGACCGGGCCACGCTGCTAATGATACTCCTCTTGGATGTCACATTCCTTTTTGCGATGCAAGACCAAGACTTTTAGTGAATTCTTTACAAGCTGGTTCATAGTCTCAGTTAAGCAACATATCCATTATTCATTGAGCTTATTATGACAGTTCCTAGGGACCAAATAAGAACAGAGCTGCGTCATGGTGGGCATCAGAGCCCCTACCCCCTGACCAGGCTATATAGCAGAGGAGGGCAGGCAAGATGGGTGAGGGGCTGGCTACAAGGCACTTGGTTACAGACTTAGCCCTGTTCTCGCTCAGCGAGCACAGGCTCAAGCACTATCGAAACGGCAGCCTGACTTCTGCACTCTGTGTTGATATGGGGGCTGTAGAGAGGAACCCTGTGAAGTGTGTGAGAACATGACATGAATGGAGAGCAGAAGATTGCTCTGTTCCATATTTCTTCTATTTTTTTTCTTCTCTTTCCCCCCTTCCTTTTATGCCTGCCACCTTTTTCTGATCTGGCTTCTTTTTGTGTCGTCTTTGGAAATCAGCTGGGCTACCTTGGTGAAAAGGCTACTTTCAAGGTGTGATGACTTAGAAACCAAGGCCAGTCCTGGTCTGCAGAGACCAGATGTGGATGTGAGACAGGCCAGTGGCTCCTGGGCTCACAGCCTTCCTGAAGGCCGGGGGAACCAGGAGGGCTGAGGCTGTCGTGGGGCTGTAGTGCTGTTTGTAGCTCAGTCGGTTTAATTTCTATAGAGTGAATGCTAAGGCATGCCACCTGTGTGTGGGCCTTGTGTAGGGTCAGTGAGAGGAGCCCCGGTGTGGGGAAAGCCATCCTGCTGGATCCAAATGCAACTTTTTCACACACACGTACACATCTGTACTTGACTCCACTCTCTAGCTGGTGTGAATCTGGATGACCACTAAGGAGGAAGCACCCACCAACTTTACAGGGTCTTCCTCGCTCTGTGTAGTCCCATTCAAATGAGGCTTGGTGGTGCATGCCACAGTGTCACGCTGGGACATGCTGCTGAGAGAGCTGGGCTGCTCAGCGTTGCATGAGCACCTGCAGGATTGTCTCCAGGGGAGCTCATGGTCCTTTCATGGGATACAGTGACTAGCATGACTTGGGACCTCATGCCTTGAACACTTTGGAGATTCTTCTTTTGGTACCTCGGGGTGATCCTAACAGCAGGTGCAGGGTCACTGTAAAAGGCTTGCTTTGTAGGGTGCTCTTTGTAGAGCAGCTCTACATTGTCTCGGGTAGATGGCTGACAAGCCAATTATTCCCATGGTTGAACTTCTTTTATTCCTGGTTTGGCTGCTGGGTAGTTGAATACTGGCTGTGTGTATGGTTTTTTACATCTTCATTTCTCTGTCAGTGAATATGAGACTAGCATTAGTATCTCCAATATAAAGTCTTGCAAGGGTCTTAGGGTGGAAGATGCTGGCTATGACCTCAGTGGTGATGCCACCAGATCTGGGGTGTTTTATCGATGCCAGTGATACGGACTGGGATGGTATGGATGTTCACCATTCATTCCTTTGCCATCTGCTACACAACAGGAGCAGTAGGGCTTTTCCTGAAAAAGAAAGTTCCCCTTTCAGGTCTCCGTTGCTGTAGAAAATACAGAGCATCCTCTTTCACTTTTAGAATGAAATTAACCTAAATAAAGCACCGACTGTGCCATGGCCTCTAGGCTGATGGCCAGTGTCATTATCCTTTAAGGGCACATTAAGAGCAACCTTCAGTTCAGAGGTGTTGATTTGTATCTCTCCCATGAGATGCCAGAATGCGGACGAGGCACGGATCCATCTTGTGTTGCTGAATGCTGCTGGACCAGCCAGTGTCAATGGGAAAAATGTTTGTTCTGCTGTTGGCCTGTGTTCTGGACAGGGATTTGGTGAGGACACAGTAAAGGTGATGTTGCAGGTAAATGCAAGCTACCAGACAGAAACAACTGTGAGACTGTAGGCTTTCCTGCAGCCAGATGTTGTTAACAAATCCCCCCCTCCACTGCATGCTTTAGAGAAAGACACAGTCTTCCTAATAGGCCAAATTCACAGACTTCTATTTGCACCATAATCATCTCTGGAAAGAAATTTCTCACTGATTAACATATGCCCAGAAGCATTCACAATGAATAGGCCTTATAGTTTTGTCTTCAGTGTACCGCAGACATTTGGTCGTATCTTCAGCTGGTGAAAACTGGCATCGCTTTGTTGCCTTTCCAAGTCAATTTACAATGACTGAAGATTGGTCTTTCTGTTCTCCTTCACATGAAGGTCATGTAACTTTTGTGGCTTTGTGCAATATGTTCTTTCTAAAGAGAAATGAATGAGCAGTTGTCTTTTATTTTGCAATGATCTTCTAAAGTACCCAGTTCAAAGATTGGGCGTGCTTGACACACTTTCCACCCATTTCTTTCAAATTAATAATCCTCTGATGCCTCTCACATGATCTGTTGGTCCTGTGAGGGTTTCAGCTTTGATGGAGGAGTAGTCTTTGAACAACAAGAGAGGACTGGAAAATCTGGGGAACTTCTGTTTTAGAAGCTTTGATATTGTGCTGGTACTACTCTGTCCTACTGTTAGGCTTTGTCAGTATTTCCAGTCTCAGAGGGTAATTTCATAATAGATATGGGAAGGATTCTCACTTGGCTTGTCTGCAGTTTTCTTAGTTGCTTGGGGAAGACCATAATAACTTGCCCACTTAGACTACCATTACCTTGTTTTCAACAGGATCTAAGAGTAGGGTGCTCCAAAGGAACAATGTAGAAAGCTGGAGGAGAACCAGCCCCCACCGAGGAAAGGTCTCATCCTAAAGCCTGAGTAAGAGAGGTAGACATTTTTCCATCCCTCCCCTTTCTTCTCTGTGATGATTAAGAGTGGCAACTGCTACTCACTGTGAGCAAAGGTTTAAGAATTTCTCTCACAGATAGTAGAGACGTGAGTCGTTCTGCAGGCGTTATCGAAATCAGGACTCAGCTTCCTGCACGGTCAGGCTTTGAATCAGATCCCCCAGTGTGGCAGGGAAGTGGGCTGTTAGCTGGGCATCCTCCAGACTTGCCTCCAAAGAGATCCCAAAATGAGAGCTCAGAGCACTCTAGGAAGCTGGAAGAGTCTCAAAGTATTTACAGGAACAAACTGACTTGAGAAGGTTTCAGGCACTGCAACGATGAAGAGGAAAAATCCCCTCTGAAAGCCAGTAGAGTTTGGGCTCCAAAAGCTAGCAGAGGTTTTCAGGAACCATTGCCTTTTCTGAGAAGAGAACCACAGTTGGAACTATGAATAAACAGCCACCCCTAAGCTGTGGATAAAGGCAGAGTATCTTTAAAGTCCAAGCTCAGCAGAAGTGGTCGGGAGCAGGAAGGGTCGTCCAAGACAGGAGCCTGACTCCTTGAAGAACATCAGGTTGCATCACAGAGTAACGGGGGAAGAAACCAACAGTTTTCACAAGCAGCAGTAGACGTCAGATCTGCTTTCTGACATGTCCTTCTGGGTGTTCTCCGGGGTCGAGGGAGAGCTCAATTTATCAGCCCTTCCCCTAGAAGGGGCACCAACAGAGACTTTCTGCTCTGTTTGACCCCCGCTTCTTGCAAAATTAGTAGGAAATCGCTATATTGGTGGCTTCTCTTCTTGTTCCAATTCCAATTGAAATTGGACAACAATTCCCAGAGGCAGTGGGGCGTATGGTGTGACCACACATATGGGTCATCTCCCTTATGTATTGGGAGGAGATGGCTGCAGATCACTTCTGTGGTGGAAGGTGCTGCTTTCATAGGTCTGATCTCCAGGAAGAATCACCTCTAAAGAGAAAAAGGTGACTGCCCTGTGACACTGAGTGCATCTGTCAGTGCTGTTTCACTTTGAGGCAGTCAGTAATTCATCTCAAAGGTCTTGTTTGCACTTGATGCTGCCTCAGAAATCCTGAGTCACTCTTTACCCGAATTCACCCTGGTACATCTGTTTACTCTGTGGTTGTATGATGATTGGGAAAGTCCTTAAGCACAAAGAAAGTCAAAACTGGCTCCTTCTTAAAAGCATAGTCCTGCTGCTTTTAAAATGAGAAAGCAGGTTGGATGTCACATTCCTTGATAAAACACAATTGTGGTCACTCCCAATGTTTCTTAGGTGTTGAGACACAACTTAGTTTTGCTATCTGCTTGTGCTCAGGATCTCCTGGCTTTTGAGCTCCAGAGGGCCAGAACAGATTTATAGCTCCAAGACGTTAAGTACAAATTACATTTATGTCAAAAAGAAACATCTCTGACTATGCTCTCAGTCCCTGCCCTGGAAACAGTTACAGGTCTGTATCAGTGTGGAAGAACCAAATGAACAATTTTGTTCCCTGTTTTTGACTTTGAAGGGTGTTTGGGGCCGTGTTTAGCTAGCTCTGGGCTACGTTTACTGCTTTCTACATGCATGTCTGTGTCACTTGGATTGCTCTATCTTTGCTGAGGGTTAAGATTGTGTACACAGCTAGTTACTGGGGTCATCTGAAGTGCAGTTACATTTATTCTGCGGTAACTTGCTCATGAATTTAAGCTCTGAAGGGCACCAAGCAATTGCGCTTATCAGTGCCTTGGTGCTCACTCTTGCTATTGGGCCCTCTCCTAAGTTATCTTCAACCTCAGTCATCGCTGGCAGTCCTGAGAACTTAAAATCAGACAATTGTTTGAGTATTCATGAAGCTCTAAATACTTAAACAGTGAAACCTCTACAAAAACACCTCTGAAAGCTGAAGAAGAAAAATATAACTGCCTGTAACGACACTTCCCTGCTGGTTGCTATAGATCAGTAGGTTTTTAATAGCTTTTGATGGGGGTCTTAATGGGGCCTATCAATCTGGCTGCATTTAAACAGCCTTTAACAGCCGTTGTTATATTATCCAAGTGATCACAAATCTTCTGGTGACACAGAACTTGAGAAAGGTATAGCAGAATATGAGTTTAGCTGAAATTTTGACTTGACAACTGCGGTGTCTCCAACAACCACCTGAAGTAACTAGCGTGCATCTTTCCAGGATGCAGAGAGACCACGCCGATGCCATTTTGTCTTTTGTGGTAGTGCAACTATTGGTCTTCCCATGTCTCCTACCTTCATTCTCTAGCTGCAGGCAATAGCATTCACTGCTGTCATACCTGGCCCAGGAGACGTGGAATAAAAATTCAGATAAAGGAGAGAAACTAGAAAAGCAGTGCATGACCCAGTGTCATCAGAAGTTTGGGATGGTAGAAGATTTGGACAGCCACTGTCACTTCACAGTCATGTAATTTACTTTCATCTAGCAATGGATGCAACATAGCTACTTGAGAGTCTCGCCTTCTTTGTTTTGCTCCTCTTCCAAAACTAACAGTAAAGAAAAAAGGTATCCATGAAAATCCTGTGGCTTAGGAACTCGAGGAAGCATAAATTGAGAGTTTTAAGCATTCATCTTCAACCAGCTATCCCAAAGGCTGTTTGGGCTGTAAAGCCCATCCATCATTTGGCCACTGATGCCAATGCCGCTGCCGGAGAAAGATCAGTCAAGCTGGATTATCAAAGTCAAAGCCAGAGACAGCTCTTGTGTGAAGTGGTTGAGAAAGTCTCACGTCTTAATTCCTCATTGCGTAGGAAATAAAAAGGGGATTGTGCATGAGGGGTGGGAATGTCCTGTTTCTCATTATCTGAATGCATGGTCTTGAAAGAGAGGGTGGAGCTCCTGTGCAAAAGATAAATCATATTGATGCAGTTTGTTCCCCTGTTTTTGCCTTCCAGTGCTCTCTTCTGGGAGTCCAGGGGCTTTGCGTGTGAACTCCTGTATATGGCTAGTAGTGAGGGTGGGTTGTTTTATTTGTGATGAGAAAGAGCCAGGTATGGGGAAATGGAAAAAACAGACCCAAAAAGTGGAGTGAAACCTTTTTACTCATGAGAAAGTGACCACTGTGATTTTAGAGGTGTAAAGGCGGGCCCAGACCTCTGTTCGCATCCGGCAGCGTTGGCTGTGCTCTGGGTGCTGGCTGAGCTGCTGGCTTCGAGAGCCATCACAACACAGACCTGTCACCAGAGCTGACAGATTAACTGTGCCACAGGAAATGGATGTGACTGATGGCATCTGTCCGTGCCACTGGTGGGGATCTCCTCCTGGGAGCGAGTGGCCCTGGTAGCTTAGCACGAGGCGCAGTGGGCTTGGGAGCTGGAGTTTCGATAGAGCGGGAGGAGGAATGCCTGGAAGCGTCTTTGGGGCATGCGTGTGAGCAGAAGACAGTGATTTGCACTGGTCCATGAGATGCACTGTGGTGTGATTCGGTCACCAGCCCTATCTCTGGGCTCAGTTCAGAACATACAGCAATTCAGAAGCCTTTTTAAAATTATTTTTTCTGTTGTAAGCTGGGGCTTTTTGATAGATATGTGTGTCCCAAAAGCTGCTATTTCTATCAGGATGTTTCAGGGCTGTGGGGGGGTGGGTGGGTGAGAGGGGGAGCCTAAGGAAAACACTCAGGTTTTGCTAACCAACCCCCAACTTTTCTCACACCTGTACCCCTCAGGTGGGATTTCTTGGCGGGGGTTGTGTGTGTGATTCACTTTGATTTTAGGAAAGAAAACTTACCTGGGAACTGAAAACTCCTGCAGAAAAATACTGATAAACCTTTTCCAGTTCCATGGAACGTTTCTCAGAAGGCAGGAAACAATTCTCTGCCTCTCTCCCTGTGGTTAAACAAGGCTGAGCGGTGAATGGGCAAGATGAAGCTTGATGGTGTTGAAGGGCCCCACAGGCCCTGGGGCTGGTGGGCACAGGTTCTGAGCTGGCAAAAGCCAGCAAACTCCCACCTACGCCTGCAGTGAACCAGGAACTGCAGCACTGATAACGTGTCCCAGCGACAGCTCAGTAAGGTCTGAACAAGAAGATACAGGTATTTGCAATAAGGCCAGGGCCCTAAATCTGTCTTCAGGGGGAGCTTTGCACAGAAATCCACTGAAAACCAAGGAGGTAGCATCCTTTTTGGACCTGCGGGAGAAGGTTCAACACCGCGTCAATTAAGCAGGTAGATGAATTTGCATAAAAGAATGGCACAGCTCAAAATACGCTGCTGTAGCTTGCCCTATGTGGTCTGGTAGTGCCAAGACACCCTCTAAAAAGTTGTTCGAGCTCCTCTGTTAGCAGACTTTTAGGAGCACTGACACAAGGCACAACTGCAGCACAGGTAACGCACTCCCTCCCTCCTGCATAAGTTCATCACTGGCTACTTTGCCCCACATCAGATTTTATTAAAGTCTCTCAAACTGCATTAAAAATTGAAAGAACGGTGCTATTAATTTTCATGGCTGCTGATTACAGTGGGCATGTTGCATTAGACAGTTCAGTGCTTAGGTCATGCTGCGGTGTTGCTCTAATGAAAGAGTGAGACGTGCTGAGCAGAGAAAAGCGAGCTGGGTTCTGCTCCGTGGTGACTCCCCCACTCCAGTGGGTCTTGCAGGAGTAGTTTGATTTGCGTGCCCCATGGACGGGACATCACGTCACAGTGAGTGACTTCCATAATTGCTACTGGTGTTGTCTGTCTTGGCAAAGAGGCTGAAGACTGAACGCACTGCGGGGAGGGAGCTCTGGGCTCGCTCTAGCAGAGACCTCTTTAGTTATGGGTCAGGGTATATGGTCAGGCAGCAGTAAAGGGGGAGCTATTATCTGTGGACAGGCAGCTGACACCAAGCTGCAAGGCTGCTTATGGCAGTGTGTTTCACTGTAATTTAGAATCTGAGTGTATTTTTAATGCTAAAAAATACCCCAAAAGCTGAAAGCAAGCAACAAGATCAGGGTCTGAAATAAAAGGTTGCAAAAAATCAAAGAGCAGCTTCCAAGAGCTACATGTCTGGGTATTGCTCTGGGTAGAAAGTGGTTTTCCAGTGTTAGCTCTCAGCTTATGTCCCAGTGATGGGACCACGAACATTGGAGCAGCTGTGCTGGCTCTGGCCAAAGGCTCATGTTAACCCAGTACCCTGTCCCTCCCTGTGACCAGTAGCACATTGTTAGGGGAACTGCAAGACAGAAACTGTTTGTAGTGTGATCCTTCCTCTGGCATAACCTCTGGCCCGTTGTCCCATCTTCTGGCATCAGCATCCTGATGGTCCTGGTAGACCTGGTAATTGCAGTGGTTCTAAGTTTGGTTTTTTGGGGTGTTTTTTTTTAGTTTTGAAGTTGTTTTGTGGGGGGGTTTTGTGAGAACTACTGAACACTTGTACTTTAATCACCTTTCTGCCCTTTGCATCTCTACAGACCTTGGTCACCCTCCCCGCCATCTCTTTTCTGAGTTGAGGCCTCCTCCCACATGGTGACAGGAGCTCTACAGTAGCAAAATCACTGGTCAGTCCATTCTTCTTCTCCATGTGTTGTCTATCCTTTCCAAGAGGGGACGATGAGACCCTCCCGGCAGGAATCATGACTTAGATACATCAAGGTCTTTTTTTAATGGTGGCTTTAAAACAAGAAGGCTTTTACCTTACTTTTCTCTAGCCTTTCAGCAATACTTTCTGAGATCCTGCAAGCCTTTGTAACCATTCCTGAGCATTGAGCTGGCATTTTTAAAGCACTATCTGCAGCACCCCCAAGCAAAATGATAGGTGTCTGCGAAAGCAGAAGGAAGCACAGTATGCTCACAAAACTTCTTATTTAATGCTTTGCCAGTGTATTATTTGTGCTCTTGGAGCATGGCTGGTGTCCCTGTGTCGCACAGCTGCTTGGTCTGCCTTGGAAGTGACCTGACTGCAGCTAGCAAGACAGGCAGAGCATTTCTAAATTCTTGGTCATATTTAAGAAGTCTGAATTAGCGGCAGGTTTATGTGGATGTTGCGCTAGAAAGAAAGAGGGAAGATTGGTTTGAGTTGCAGATTCCAAGTGTTTCAGAATGACCTTGAATCTCCCGCATGCAGAGCCAGCCAAGCATCAGGCACTGGTGCTGTTCAGTAACAGCAACGTAATCTGGCCCCGGGGTTATTCTGTGTACATCCCCTGCTCGTTTTGTGGTTTTGAATTTCCCTAAAACAGTTTTTTCCTAAACTTAAGCCCTGAAGATGAAATCCCCCTTCGATGCGTTTTTATGCCTTTTCGTAGATGTTACAGTCTTGCTGAGAAAATGAATTTGATCATGAAATACCATGTTCCTGTTTCTCGACTCTTCCCCTCTGTGTCTGGAGACCTCTGTGCCCTTTTGCGTATGTTTTGATATAAAGCTCTTGGTGGTAGCTCGGATAGGTGTTGTACAGCACGTGCATATAGACTATACAGCTTCTTCCACTCCACTGAGAACACGTGTTAATCACAGCTGCAATAAGGACTGGATTTCCAAGTTCTTGCTTTTGTTTACCAAAGTACAAGCCCTCTTCCTGCTCTTGGAAATTTCTGCTTGCTCCACTCATATTAGGGCTTCGGGATTTGACTTCATCTGTTCAGACCAACCCTGCTGGACAGGGTTATTCTATCCATTTTTGTTCAATAACAGAGTTAAGTTGGTAACTCTGAACTCTTCTCCCCAGGAAGCAGGCTCCAATGTAGCAAATAACACACCGTGTGGGTGACACGTGTAGGTCTATTGCTTGGATTTACATCTCTCTGGTCTCGGGAGGTGAGCTGGTCTTTGTCAGAAAATTAAAAAGGACAGAAGTGTAAACATAAATGCATTAATTTAGATATCTAGGCAATATCTGTAGAATTAAAATGATTGAAAATAAAATGGAATCAGGGAGATGGCAGCAGGACCCCCTGGACTTTACGTAAGGGGAGCTGTTGTGTTTGGGGGAGAAGAGGAGAAAGAAATGCTGAGGTATTTAGATGACTGCTCTGTTTTGCTTCGTCACGTAAGGAGGGATGGTATAAAGGGGAAGGCAGGGGACAGAACAGCTTTTATGTTTGGGCATGGGCTGGGAGCAATAACGTGCTGTAAATATTGCAGCTGACACAGCAGAGGCCCATTTGGCCAGGAATATAGGGCAATAAATGCAGTCAGGTGATTCAGGGGTGTTGTGCATAAGCCTGCCAGGTAGTTAGGCGAGAGCTGATCAGGAAATAATTATGGCTGATAAGGGGAGCTTGTAAGGAGGCCAGCACCTTCTGTGGCCATGAAAGGTTTTAATGATTAACCGTTATGGAAGAGCTAGAAGTGCATTCTCCCCTTTCTTCGAAGTCACACTTGACTGCTCTCCTGCATCATTAACTTCAGTGCTGCCCTGCCGATCGGCAGACCCCTGTGCCGGGGCTTTGCTGCAAAGCGTGAACCGGGTTTAATTCAGGGCAGCCTCTGGGATGTGAATGGGAAAGCTGGTTGCTTCCGAGGAGGGCACAGGTGGCAGTGCTGTGTCTGCCCAGGTGCCTGGATCTCCTGGAGTTAACTCCTAGGGGAATCCATACTGCTCCTAGGGAAACTGTGGGAGATTGTTATGCCCTGCGTATTGCAAATGAAACCCCACCCTGGCAATAGGCTCATGCATGCATGGGTGACAGAAAGCTGCGTGGCTTGAAAATGGATTTGGGGAAAAGATGTGAGAGGGAGGAGAGGGGAAATCTCCTGTGCTTTGAGTAGGTGCAGCAGCGTATGGCTCAGTTGCTTCAGGATGGGCACACCGACACACAGAGTGCAGCTTCTCAGCACCCAGCCTGGATACTGTTTTTTGAACATCTTCTTTCTGTTTCCTTATGCGACGATGAAAACAGCAGATGTCAATAAAAACAACTCTTGCCAATGCGATGTTGAATTGACAGTCTGTGGGTATTTCCCTGCTGCAGCATTTATAGCACAGGATGGCCTTCATATTTTGCCTCATGCCGTGTGCTCCGGCTTCCTAGGCTCACACAAGAGAAGAGAGTTACCACCATCAAAACCTTTGTTCCCCAGAACCGGGAGAAGAGGTCTGGACTGGTGGGGTCCCATCTTCTTAACCGCTTTGGCTCCATTTCCAAGGTGGTGTAAGCACAGGCTTGCACGTGTGGCAGTGCTGATTAAGAGGCCACAGACCCAGTTAGGAATATATGATGATGCTCAGGATAAATGAGATGAGATTTGTATATCTTGGCTCTGTGTATTCCTAGGCTTGGCCAAGGGGATGCAAGGATGGGGACCATGCAGCAGCTGGCCTTGCCTCTAGTTGGCTCAGCCCTTTGCAACATATCACAGAGAAAAATGCCATCTTTTGTGTAATAGCTGTTTCTTCTGTCCACAGCTCCACCTGTAACAGTGAGGGCAGAGCCGTGCCCGGTGCTTGGCAGGCACCAAACCATCAGTCTCCAGATTCAGTCCATGTAGGGAACTGGCCCTGTATATTAAGACTGTGGTGGTATTAAATACAGTCAGTGGGAATGGCACCGGAGCAGTAGTATGGATCTTGAATAGACTTTCCTTTGCAACCTTACTGTACAGCTGTTATTATAGTGCTTGTTAATTGATTTTACTTGATTAATGCTAGCTAATTAATTTTTATTAATTAAGTCTCATTTAGTGACTTGTATGGTTAGGCACAGGTGTAAACCTCTGCACAGTCCATCTGCAATTGGCACAAATTTTTCCTGCTCAGAGTTGCCTCTAGCTTGGGAAGGTGCTGCCATCCCTGCCGACCAGCTGTGCTGGACCCACGGGGCGTGTAAAGGTGTGCCGCCAGGCCAGCGAGAGCGGGGGCAAATCCACGGGCTGTTGTTGGGACTGTCTACAGACTGCGGGTAACGCCTGCGTCAGTCTGCGTTGCTGTACGTGTTGGATAACCTTGGCCAAAATACAGACTCTATCATCATTTCTGAGAAAATTACGTCATTAATATATCGTCTGTAATCGATAGGCCATGGCCCTGATTCAGCAAGACACTTAAGTACATGGCAAATATCCATCAGGCAGTCTGGTACCTTGATGGGTTGCTTTACCTTTTTTTTTTTTTTTTTTTTTTTTTTTTTTAAGAGCCTGCTTTTGCATTTAAAATTGGATTTGTGCTAAACAGAGGCTTTTGTGCCTACAAAGAGCATCAGCCGTGGCCTGACCACAAGGTGCTCACGGTATAAATAGGATCTCAAAGCTGGGAGATGCCATCATGCAGAGAACAAAAAGCTAATGAAAGCCAAGAAAAGGGAGAGACCGTTACCGAACGGTGCATTTGGCCTCTTGTGGCCCTCCTTACCCACACAGAAGGTTGATGCAGAGATCACAGATTATGGAGTGGAAGGTGTGAATTTGGTTAAATTGCTTTTGGCTGTCGTTAGTGCTGGATGAGCACACATGTCCAGGGGGTGAGGGCAGAGAGAGGACTTGCTTATGAATGGGCAGAAAAGTGGTTGGTGATTTCTTGCGATACATACTGGGCGGGGAAGCAGAAGCTCTGACTGACTTTCCATGTACAAAGTAAATGAATCCTTACAAGGCCCTATTTGAATTTTTGTTTTTCTTAACAAAAATTTTTATTTTTAAAAATCTGTAATTTTATTTAAAATTTTTTTTTTTATCTTTGAAGGATGAGTTAGGAACAGTTGTGAAGCAATTGTTCATTAGGCTCGTAGCTGGGTTTCATTTATTTTTAATTCTGTTCAGCTTGGATAGCTTTTAATCAGTTTAGTACTTATCCTCTCGTTTCACTAATTGTAATTTACTCCATTCAGTTGTGTATTTTACAAACATTCATTTCCCCTCACAGATCTCCTGTAATGACCCCTAGAAAACTGAGGAAATGGAGGCAGAGAGTTTCAGACCACCTTGAGAACATCTTGTAGTGACGGCCTTGCATGTTAGGAGCCTGAGTTGTAGCGAGCCGCAGGGGGACTGCAATCCTCCAGCTACTGAGACAATTTTAAGAAGTTATCTCTAAATTGTATTTAAGCACTGCAGCAAATTCCCAGTTAAGTAAGTATTTAAGCAGAAGCTTACTTTAAAGCACACCACCAGTCTTGCCCTTACTTGACAAACCATACGCTGGGAGTTCAGTTACTACCCTTAGGCGTAGGGAATGGCTGGAGCCGTGCGCCTGCTGGGAAGCGTTGCCGTAGGCATGTAGCAGGGAGGGAGAGTCCGAGCTTCAGGTGTTGAGCTGGTATCACCTGGAATTATTCTGTTGACTTGGCAGGAAGTGGTGTGATTTATGCATCCATCAGAGGTACTCAGCAATGGTTTGGGTTTTGTTTATTATTGCAGCGCCAAGTGAAGAGCTGTGGAGACTCAAGGTCACCTCCCCACGCGCAGGCAGCCACGTCTGACCACGGGCTGTGTCTCTGTGATAGGCTGCGGGGAGACAGAAACTTCCCCGAGTCACCGAGATTTCGGCAGATTTCAGCAGCACCAAGGCGTGGTGGCAGAAGAGCGATGAACCCTGCACTGAGCTGTGTGGAGAGCAGACGTTTGGCCCTGGCACAGGTGTGGGTGGAATCCTGTGAGCACCACCATACAGGTTTTGGGTCACAGCCACAAAGTCAGAGCTGGGTCTTGCATCATGGACCACCTCTGTCCTCCCTTCACATGACTTCCTTGCTGTGACCTGCTTTGATCAGGACCTGATCCTGACTGGAGAGGAGTCAATGGAGAGGTCAGTGTTGACTTTGCCCACCTCTGCCACAGGCCTTCAAGCCTTGGCCTCTCTGCTGAGCCTCTCCAAGGAGCTGCAGCGCTGACAGCATTGCTGATGGCTGCCAAATACTCTATTTTCCATCCCAGCCTCACACCGTCATCATCTGTGCTCGACAGTCCAATCTCCCTGGTTACACGAGCACAGAGCTAGGACAGGCACAGCACGATTTTACCTTACGTTCATTGATCCTGGCTTGGTACTCGGTGTTTAACATGACAAAAGGCTGTTTACAAAGTCACGGCAATTAAATTCTCTAATCGTCCTATTTTTTAGAGGAACTGTGTCTGGCATGTAAGTGGGTCACAAAAGTAGTCTGTTTAGCACTGTCCCTTTTTTAAAGGCAAAGTGGACTTGTTGCAGCTCCACAGGTGGGATCCCTGAGATCCTCAGTGGGAGTGGCCCAGGGAAACCCTCAATAAGCAGGGTCGGCCTGATCTTCATGTCAAATTGGTGGCCATGTTGCATTCTTCTAGCAGAGCGCAGCTAGTGAAAATCTCTGAAATGGCAGAGATAACAAGTGATATTTAGGGAACAGATGATAGGGCACGAGCTGGAAGTTAGTCAGGAAGCTGTAGGATGCTCCTGTACTGCTACAACACAACAGCAACAGGCATACCACTGCCTGCATGTGCTTCTAAAAAGACACCTGTGGCTCCAGTGGTTCGTTCCATCCAGGCATGGCTTGTTTTCAGTGCCCTTTGAAGCTGGGACTCAGAGACTTTAAGCACCTTGCCTTCTGCTCCCAGCCATGACAGTCCAATTGTAAGGACTAGAGAAAACATAAGGCAGTGGGAGCTGGAGATAGAGCAGTTGGGGAACAGCTTTGCCAGAGCTTGTTTCGAACCACTTGATGGTCCCAATCAGATCCTGGATTGTGCTCATATGGGAACTACCCCCTGCCCAGCTGTCTACTGCCATGGCACAAGGAAGAGAGATTTACAGAATCACAGAATGCTGTGGGGTTGGAAGGGACCTCTGGAGATCATCTAGTCCAACCCGCTGCCAAAGCAGGTCCACCTAGAGCAGGTTGCACAGGAACGTGTCCAGGCAGGTTTTGAAGGCCTCCAGAAACAGAGATCCCACCACCTCTCTGGGCAGCCTGTGTTACTTAGCACCAAACTTTGCTTCCCTTCCCAAGCAACCATTTTGCCTGGTGGTACTGCCTGCTGTGAGGCTTAGCGGGCCTCAGAGGCCTAAAGCAGAGCTCAAAGCCTCTTTGGTTTTGTGGAGTTTGAGGGTCCCTCTTCAGCATGCATAAAACCAAATTAAAAAATCAGAAGCCATCCAGCCCCAGGGCCAGCTGTTCTTGCAGCACCCTGTCACCCCACTGCTTCCCACCACATCACCCGGCAGAGCTGGCATGGCCAGGACACTCTCAGTTCCTCTCTTGGGGGAAGGCTCTAAGGTGGTTTTGCAGCCGATGAGCGCTTCCCCGGGGGAACTACGCGTTGGGAGCTACGGTCATTTTGCTTTTAGCTGGAGCTGATGGCTGAGCTGAAAGCAAGTGATTCAGAGTTTGGAGAGTGATTCAGAGTCAGGCTTTGGGAGAAGCTCCCCTAACTCTGCATTCAGCGAAATCCAAGGGCATTGCTTTGGCTTGAGACTCAAGTTAGCAGTTTTATCGCCATTGGTTCATCTCCTGAAGCGGTCAGATGTGGTGTGATGTAACCTGGGATAGATGTTTTAGTTTAAATGTAGATGAATTTTCCAGTGTCCCAGTGCCTTGGTTTCTTTGTGCCATCTTCCTGCGAGTTCAGTGTCCTTGGGATCAAGCACCTAACGATGATGGGCGGAGGGGTCCCTCCACTGCTTAACACAAGTCAAGAAATATACCTTAGTTGATGCCTGGATTTAGAAGCCGAAATCAATCCTCTGCTGCTTTTTATTTAGCTAAGCATCCCCACTGAAGTCCCAGAGTGTTAAAGGAAAGTGACCCTCTGTGGGCTATAGAAGATTAGGCCACCAAGATGAAGTTTGGGCAATACTGGAAGGAATAAACGTGAAGGGCTCAGAGCCTCATGTCACAGCTGGAGATGGCTCATGTTGACCTTGCTGAGAACTGTTTGGTGGTGTGTGCTGGGGAACAGTGTCTGCGTCGTAGCTGGCACCAGTTGTCAAGCAGTTGTAAACTCAAAACAAGAAAAGCACCATAGAGCCAGAAGGGCTTTTTCAGCCCTTTAAGCATCCCATCCTTCACAGCGTGGAGGCACAAGCCAAGACCAGACAGGAGGGGCTAATTCTGTAGTAAAGAGTAGTCCTTGAGCCTGACAGCCTTCAAAGCTTTCACGGTGCTGGAATTTGCCTTAAAAATGGGGAAAAAGATGATTTCCCTGGATTAATATTTCCCCAAACTTGGTTCAGCATGCCTAGAGTTCAGAATAGATCTGGTTGTTTTTATTTGGTCAAGAAGTTAGGAGAGCCTGGCATGGCTGGACATGAAGTCATGCCTTCATGGTGTTTATGAATTCTTTTGTGAATGTATGGAAAATGTGTATCATTATTTCAATTCCCAGAGCTGGAAATAGTGCGAATAAATGACTGTGAGTCAGGAGAAGGTGAATCAGTGTAAGTTAGCTCTATTGCCAATCGTCTAATAGCACAGGCATGACATGGGCAATTATTTGGCTAATTAGAGCAGACCTTTGAGCATTGAAATCTAGGGTTTTCAAAGAAGCCCAGCAGAATTAGGTGCCTAAGTCCTTCTGCTATCAGTGGGAGGTGGATGCATACTTCCTTTAAATGCTCAGCTTAGCAGAGTACCCAAGGTATTTTATTTAGACTTTGAGAGAGCAACATTTCCCCTGGGTGCGTGGGCAGTGTTCCTAGCGAGAGGGAAGAACGCCTCTAGACAGAGACCTAAAGCCTGAACCAGCCCCTGCTAGTGCCCACTTCAGTCCTCTGCTCATTCTGGAGCCCAGCAGAAGGACTTCAGATGCTCAGCAGAGGGTGTGAGTGGGAAGAGCCCTCTGGCCCCAGGAGCACCATGTGTGTGGTGTGGTCTAAGGGTGGCAGCTCTGTCCCACAGTCCTTGCCAACACTGCTTGGAGAGGACATCTAAATGTGTGAGCAATGGCACTGCTCAGCAGAAGATGCGAGAGGGCAGACAGTCCCATGTGAGAGGTTCGACAGGATTGGGATGGTTTCTGTTTGCTCCGCTGATGTGCGAAGTGACTCTTGTTTATCCAGCAGTGAAGTTGTGTATTTCTCGAAGGCAAGCTGCGTCTCGGAAGTGTTCACCCAGACACTGATGCTTCCAGCAGAATGTGCTGCTGTGTCCCCAGCTGCAGCAGCCGCTGTAAATCTTTGCAGCCTATTGATTTACCCCCCCTGTCCCCTTTCTTTCCTCCTGTGGGGAGTGTGCGTGGACTGGGGCCGTGGATGTCAGCCAGGCAAGAGTTAAATGCAGTCGTAGAGCTGTTGGTTCACTTTGGAAGCTTAGTGAGAGACATGTACCTCTGATCTTGTAAAGGATCCTGTTTTCTTGCTGGCAGCACAGCCTGCTCCAATTAGAATACAAGGACTGAAACAAGGCCTGGAGTCAGTCTGTCCCCTGCTGTGGTGGTGGCACTGTCACTGCTTTTGTGGTAAGTAGGGCAATTTCAGTGCCAGTCACCTCTCTTGAATACAGCCTTGCAAAGACTTGTGCAAAGTCATTGATTTTTCTTTAGCACCAGCGTGTTTTCCCTCTGTGAGATCGTGGAGCTGGCAGGACAGCCCTGCCTGCAGAGGATTTGCTTCCATTTGGGCTCCAGCCAGGCAAGACAGGAATCCTAAGTGCTCACTGCTTTTGTGGCTCATCTAGAGCAGCAAGGCTTGGTGCTTTCTCCTACAGTTCACTCTCTCGGTACAGAGATGGCCCAGGGGAATTGTTTGCTGTTTTTTCTAGTGAGTGGGTTTAACCCAGGGGAGGCAAAGGAATGGAAGCATCTTCATCAAATAGGTGTGATGGTCATGTCTTGAAGGCCTGGCAAAGGCTGTTGCCTGAGGCTGTGAGGACACACAAGCACCAGACGGGAGCATTACATGGGATGCTACCCTTTCTGCCACCTGTCTTCATGTGGTGGGCCAAGAATTGAGGCAAGGGGGCTGAAGTGACGTAAAGCCATAGCAGAAGCGAGCAGCAGGCTTGGGAACTCAGTTATGTTTCCAAGGCTTTCTGGTGTTGCAGGGTCTTCCCATGCTGCTTCTGTTCTCGGGAGATTTGCAGGCCAGTAGTAATGTCTGTGTAGGTAACAGCCCTTGATGAGACCCTCTTTGACAGACGTAAGGCCATGCCTTGAAGCCATGTACAAATCTAGCATCCTATGGCAATAAATAATGCATCAGGGAATTGTACTGTAGAAGAACCAACTCCAAAGGCTGCTGGGGGGTGCCAGGAGCTTGTTGTTGAGAGTAATCACAGTCTGACCTGAGATCCCTTCTCAAGAACCACTTGCTGCCCTAGTAATAGGCAGGACCCTACTGAGGTCCCGTGCTGTGTTACACAGAAGGTCGTCCAACACATCTTCCAAAACTAAGACTCCTAGTTCCTGTCAGGAAATGAAGCCCAGGTTGACCCAGTCTCCCTGGCTCTGCTTGTTTCCCAGTGAGAGACCTGTGCCCGGTTATGCCATCAAATTCCTGCACAGCCCACGGGTCCCAGCTTGGGAATTCAGTGGCTAGAATGGACCGAGCAGCTTATTTGAAGTCCCTATGCAGCACTCTAATTAAGAACAAGAGAGAGTTTTGCTATTAATTAGCTTTCATTGACCCACTTTTGACCCTCCAAATGCTGTTGTGGTGCACTAGGTCTCTGGGAAGGCATGTCATCCTCTCTGGGGAGAGATTAATCTTCATTATTGCTTCTGCATTAGCCTGGCACTCTTCGTTAGTTTCTCATTAACGTTCTGGCAGATCAGAGTTGCCAACTGAGGAAGTAACATTCACACAGAACATTTCCTAAGGAAAATACAGAGCTTTAATATGGTACAGTAATGTCCCAGGGCACTGCTGCCCAGGCATTGTGGCAAGGCCCTGGCTGTTGCAGGTGGGCTGGTAGTGGCAAATGGTGGTCATGGATAGCGGGGCACGTGCAGCAGGTTGTGTTAAAGCATATTGGGTTTGTTCCTTTCTGCCTAGACTGGCGTCTTCCTTGATTGTCTTATCTGCATGTTGTTTCAAGCCACTGGAGTCTTCAGGTCCTGCTGCTTCTGTTGAGTTCCCACTGCCACCCGTCACAGAACAGCCCCTGCTTAGCTCCATGGAATGATGCAGCTGTAACACTGGGGATTAATTAAGGTACAAGCCCAAGTTTCCTAAGTCCTATTAATTGGGATACAACCCTGTGGTTTTTCACCCAGGACGAGAGGGGAGGAATCCAGGAGAGGCTGCCTCACAGATATTTTCCCAAAGTAAGAAGCAGGTGGAGGCCCTCCAGCAGGTAGCCTTAAAATCTGATCTTTATCAATAGAAAGGTCAGCACCAAGAAATCACATTGTTTTGCTGCTCTGTGACCTCCTCACGGTATCTAAATTAGGAGAGGGGCTTCAGTTAGTTTCCACCTACTGCACTCACATGTTGTTGCAAAAGTTTGCTTGGCTCTTGTCTGTGCTGTGGTCCTGCTCTGAGAAGAACACTGCCAACAAGGAATGATGGTATGGTGTTTGTTGTGAGTCTCAGCCACAGGTCACAGAGAGCTTCTGCTCTGCCAAAGGGGTGACCCTCGCAGCCCATTCTGCAGGGGCATAAAATGAATCATTTCTAGTGATTTGCCGGGAGTCGGCGAATGAGTCAGTGGACAAGTCAAGAGGCCAGGTCTCCTGGCTTCCAGGGCTGTCTGATATACTCAGCTCTAGACTTGGAAGAGCAGAGCACGTTGCTGGAGTCACGTGGAAGTGGCATTACAAACGTAGAAGTGCAGCCTGCTGTTCTCTCGCAACTACTTCAGGATCCCACGAATCATTATCTAGAAGTGATTAATTTCTTTACAAGTGCTGCAAATAGATATGTATGAGGGTTACAGCAGTCTGTTCCAATGTTACGTTGAGTTTCATTGAAAGCCTAAGGTGCTGGATTCAGGGATTGTCTCTTTTGAAAAGCGCGTTGCAGTTGCTGAAAGAACCTGCTAAATGTAGTCCTTGAATGCTCTAAAATTCAAAGGGAAATAAAGAGAAATAAAAACATATCTTTAAACACCCCACCCCACCCCCCGCTGTTGCTTTTAGATTTCCTGCATATGCATTTGGAATGTTTGAGACTGTTAGTAATATTGCTGGTAGAGGCTGCTCTGTGAACTTATGAATGGGTCGCAAGTGTCAGTGGCTGGCTAGATCAGGAAACACATGGTAGATCTACTCGCCCAGTGGCCTTGGGATATGGTGGCCCTGTCCCTTTGACTGGACCAGAAGAGAGCAAGCTCCTGCTTTCCATGGGGTCAGGCAGAGCTGCGAGACAGAGCCAAGGACCTGTGCTTATGGAAGGTGTGAGTGGGCCCACCTGTGTTACCCAGGGCATGGGCAAGTGCTTGGGATTGGGACCTTTTTATTCTGAGCAGCAAAATAGTGGCCAACACCCCAGGCTAAGTACTCGAGCACAAGGCTGCTTTCACTCAGGCACCAGAATGAAGTAAAGCCGTAGGATGCCCATGGATCTTACTTATGTGCTTGGGAAGAGCAAAGTCAACAAAACGTAGGCAATTCCTTCCCAAAGTGCTTGAAGCGTGTAACATCTCAACACCAGTTAGACTGGGGTAATGCGGGAAAGATGGGAAGGAATTACATGTGATACTTTAAAGGTGTCAGTGTCACTGGCAATAACTTGCCTCTGGTGGAGCAAGAAGCTGGAAAGCTGGGAAGAAGCAGGTTGTGAGAGAAATGTAGCGACTGTTTGGTCAGCTGGCCTGAGGAAGCTCAAAAATATGAGAAGTGCCTGTGTAAACATGGGACATGTTGCCCACGAGGGAACCTGGATGGAACCAAATCCATTTCAGGCTATTTCCTCCTTTTTTCACCTACTTGGAGTGCCCCGTGGCTTTGCAGTTGCTTTGTAAGATTGTAATTGGTGCAGGTCCTTGGGACTTTTCAGGGTGTGCAAACACAATTTTCAACTCTATTGCTTGGATTCAAAGTTTCGGTGTTTGGATGCATCAGCTCTGTGGTATGTTCCTAATCTCCAAGTGGATGAGGGTAGTTCTGGTGATCAGGTTGGAGAGGTAAATACTCGCCACTACATATTTCAATGTTACTTTGAACAAAGGGCTAAAAAAATGTGATTTATTGTCTCAGCAAACATTCCTGCCAGGGGACATATTTGCTAGATGGTTGGTGAAAAGCTAGATCTGAAGGGATGTGAACTCACTTCACGGTAATTTTGTTTGCACATTTCAAATACATGATTGCAAATAATTTTGCATTCTGCTCTCTGTGCCCCAGTGGGAGCTGTGCACTAACCAGGGGGAAAAAGAGATTCCTGCCAGACTCAAACAAAACTCAACCTCTGTCTTAGCATAAGATGAAGAACTAGGATTGGGAAGACAGGGCCTTTTGCCTATGGAAAATGGAGCTTTTCCAGTGGCAGCACGCTGTCCAGGACTCAACGGTGATTTGCAGTACTGCTGCAGTGCTCAGTGGGAGCTTTGGGAGAACCTTTGGTCAGCAGCAGTTCCCATAGTGCTGCACTGGTCCACCCCTTCCCCGGGGATGGAGGCTGTGTTTGACAGATCACCAGCAGTGCTGTATCATGGGGAATGTTGCTTGGTGAGAGAGACACGATGGAAGGCAAGGCAGGCAAGCCACAATTCCCACAAAATATCCCGGCCATCTTTCTATATGTAAATAGTTTATTGGAGGGCAAAACTGACATTTTTTTCATAAATCAACATAGTATAAAAAGATCCCATCCATACTTTTCCTGTTCAAGCCTACTGCAATGGAAAACTTCTGATCACACCTACCTGTTAGTGGCGTTGTATTAATTACTGTAGCATCCTAAGCCATTGATCATCAAATGCAGCCAATCTTGGTTATTGCAGGTATTTCTTCATCTAAAGAGACCCTTCACCCTAATGGGGTAACAGTCACAACATTAAAAAAAGATTAAAACATCCTTCAATGAGATGAAATACACAGCTGGTAGGGGTAGAAATAGCACTGGCAGCGAAGGCGCTGGAATAAGGACTTGTCAGGTGAGGGTTGTTGAGATGCTGGATGTAGGTGTGGAAAGAGGAGAGCTGCTACATCTCCCAGCTGAAGATTAGGTAAAGGCAGCGTATGTCAGAAATGTCTAGACAAGGTGGAAAAGTTATTACAAGTATTGGGGAGAAAAAAAAAGAAAGGGAGAAGAAGGAAGAGAAACAGAGAGCCAGCAGATTGCATGATTATACACTGCCTAAGGAAGACAGGTTGAGATTATATAATTCTCTGGGGAAACTCTACATGAAACAATTATATGTTCAATTAGGTGCACTATGTTAGGTTTTTTTAATTTTTTAAAAAAGGGTTGAATGCTCAAAAAAAAAGTGTGGAGGAGGGTAGTGAAGTGCTAAGCTGAAAACCTTTTTTTAAGTCTTTATATGTACTGCGTAGTGGGGGAGAAAAGAGACAGCAGAGAAAAGGACGCGTTTGAAACGTGTCAGAGATATCAACAGCTCCAGTGACAATTTTAAGGAAATTAAATGGAGATTAAAGGGAAGCATTTTAGAGCAGAAGTCCCAAAAGCACTTGAAAATATAGAGCATAAGAAAAGCTCAGCGTCTGTCAACAGTGGGGAATCAGCTCCTTTCATGACCAGCATGCTAAGCTCAGAGGGCCAAGCCTGCGTCAGCTCTGAGACACCAGGACTCGATCTGATGCACATCAAAAGCTGTGCCAGAGTGCAAGGAGAACCTCTAGGGCAAACCAGCTCCTTCCAGCAGGCAAAAGCTCTTAAATGCCAGCATCATCTAGGGATGAAGGCAAAGGATTGGGACTCTTGGGTACTGATTTATCAGCTTCGTGGCTTCTCTAATTCTTCAGCTCAGCTGGTCAGAGGAGTTCATAAGATCATAACGATTTCATGGGGTTTTTCTCCCCGTTGCCTCATCCCTTTTGCTGTCCTGCTCCAGGGGGTTGAGGAGTGGCCCCAGTCCCTGGCTGTGCTCTTCACTCTCACCTCAACGTGACTTTAAGAGCATCAGGCTTTTTGCTGCTCTTCTCAGCTGCCTGCTCTTGGTGCGCAGGGTGCCATCTGGAAGGCAGGGTACCAGAAGGAAGTGTGTTGTGAAGCAACTGGAACCGAGACATAGCAAGCACGGCTTGACTTCCTTATTTCAGTTTCTCATGGTCTTGCAAGGCCATGAGTCTTGCAAGGCCTATATACACGGTGTTGGGTGTGCCCAGCGGGCTTCCGCAAAAATCAACTGGCACTTGGCTGTCATCATTTAGCCATAACACCATGTGGCACCTCTTTCCTCAGGGCCGTGCTTTCTTTCATTTCTCTGCCTCATTCTCATTTCAGTCTCTGCCCATCTCATGGGTATTTTCATCCTTCTTAGTTCTACCATGCCAGTGACAGAAGCAGGCATGATATGACACCACACTGTTACTTCTTTTGGACTCCTGCTGCCTACGTGATCCAGAAGATCAGACAGCACATGTGGCCTGACACAGAGAGGACCCACAGAGATGCAAACCAGCATCTAAGCAGGAGAACAGGGAGTGTGTTGTGTAAGGAAGCGAGAGGAAAAAAAGACACTAGCATGTTTTCATTTCCTCGGGAACACATCCCAAAAGAAGTCCACAAGAGGGTGAGTCATCCACAGAGGGTGTTGGCCTCTCTGAGTTGCAGCAGCTAGTTTTTAATTCTATAATTTTAATTTACCAGACAAACAAAATAAAAGAAGGGAGGAATGGTTGGGTAGAACGCATATCATTATCTCTCTGTAGGATTCTCCCTTCTCCAGCATGAATGCATGAGATTGGCTGTTGGATCTCAGGTCTTTGAGCTATGAGTTGGTCATGCACAGGTGAAGTTTGTGCAAACACGTCTGCAGGCTTCGTATACGGCTTTGTGGGGTCATATAAGATCATATAATTGGTGAAAACAGTGAAAGCATTGCCAACAGTGGAGGAGGTGATCCTCTACTCAGCGCTGGTGAGACATACATGGGGTGCTGTCCCTACTGCTGGACCCCCAGTGGGAAGACAGTAAGAGAGACAGGAACAAACTGGGATATGTCAAAGGCAGGGTCAAGATTTAGGATATGAGGAGAGGTCAAGAGAGTTGGGGTTGTTTAGTCTGGAGAAGGGAAGGCTTGGGGGGGATCCTATCAATGGACACAAACTGAAATGCAGGAAATGGCATTTAAACATAAGAAAAGCCCCGCTGTGAGGGTGGTCAGACATGGGAACAAGTTGCCCAGAGCAGTGGTAGAGTCCCTGCCCTTCACAACCTGACTGGACATGATCCTGAGCAACCTGCTCTATGTGACCCTACTCCGAGCGGGAGATTTGGGCTAGACGGTCTACACACCACCCTTCTGGACTCAGTGATTCTGTGATTTTATTCCCTGTTGTTACCACTAAACAAATTATTCATCTATCAATGAGTTGAGATGATCTAGTAAAGAACTAAAGCGATTCTGTGTTTAGCGTGAAGCTTCCACTGGGCTGGTGTTGGTTAGCTTAGTCAGACCACCAATCTGTCAAATGGATAACCATCCCTCCTCCATTTCTGCCAAGGCCCTCCCTTTAGCACACTCTGAGCAGTACAAAGTCAAGTGCTGTAGTGCAGAGCAAACCCAGAGAGAGTTTATGATCTCTTAAGTCTAGGAACTGTTTTTGTTAGATGAATAATGGAAGAGCAAAGCTATAGTAACTCTTCAGTTATCAGCCATCTCCTGCTCTCAGGCTCTGGAATGAGCATAGAAGGACATTTTTTAGGGTTCATGCCACGAAGTATAAGGAGTTCGTTGCAGACACAACAAGGGACATCTGCAAAATGGTACCAACACTTCAAATACTAACTTAAACTGCCTCACTGAAGAAGGAAGCAGTGTAGGAAGAAAAGGAAGGCCAGTATTCTGAATAATAAATTTGATTATAACTTGTATTGTTGATCTAATAGAAATCCTGGTTGTTTCCCCAGTGGCTGGTACAACTTGGAGACTGGGATTTCAAGGTCTTACTCCATTAGCAATAATGGGAGGATGGGACTGAGTTTTAATTCCTGGCACCTTTGTCAGGGCGGTGAGAAAAGTAGTTTCAAGATATGATCATAATCCGGGGGTATCAGGAAGGAGAGGACAACGAAGTCTTAAAGGTCAGGCTGTAATCATGAAAACAAAAGTCTGGTGGGACTGCCTTAAGGTACAGGCAAATCAAGGGCTCTGCAAAAGAGCTCATGCAGCCAAATCTGGGCTGTCTGGGACTAAACTGATGCCTTAGCAAAAGGAAAAGAATGGGAACCAACCGGCTCCTGCCTTGGAAGATCTTGCACCTCTTCACCTAGGCCATCCTGGAATGAACTGGAAGTAGCTGAGAACAAAGTTCCTTCTGCATGTGTTGTTCTAGGCTTTTCCACTATTGTGTTCTCTTTAGGGCCACCTCTGTTTCTGTCTGCTCTTTATTGAGATATCCAAGCTAGTGGCACAGGAGGAGCAGAGACGAGGGGTGGGTCTGGCAGCTGTGATTCTAAAAATCTCCAAGAAAGACTTGTGAAAACCCTTTTTTTTTTTGGAAAGCCAGGGAAATAATGAAAAATAGCTCTGCAAGACCTTCTTCATCTTCCACTGCTCTCTTTGTGGATAAGAGGATATGGCTTTCTAAATGCAATTTAAAGTTGGAAAGCAGTGTCCCCATTCCCCTGCCCCCTCCAACTTAACTAAATTGAGATAAAACACAAAATACTTTACTCACACTCATGTTTGAGAGCCAAGGACTGCCTTGTGGTTAAGACAGATTTGGCCAATGGTCTGTTTCTCAGTCCCAGCTCTGCCAGCAGCAGTCTGTAGCACTGGCAAGTACCGTTTCCCTGCTGTGGGAATGCACTTCTGTATGAATTTCTCTGGACTATACTCTTGTGTCATTAAAGCTAATCCTGTTCTTTGAATATGTTATTGAATCAGATTCTTCTTTTTCTCTTTATTAATCATACAGACTGAATAAGAATGGCAGATCTCAGCCCACCTGGCTTTTCTCTGTAGAGCCAGACTTAATTTCCACCTGAAGATACTAAATATTTCCAGTGGCTGCAGCACTAGGAAATCCTGGTACCCTCTGAGCTGTGGCAATCAGGGTGTAAAAAGATGCCAGTGTGACATTACTGTCTAACCCACTGCTGTTATTCCTGATAGCGCAAACAGTGCTGTCAGAGAAAACCAGAGCAAGTAGAAAAGACATTATTCAGTCTAGAAAGAAAATTGTGATGGTCAGGGATGATGGGAAAGGAGTGATTGAAGTTCCCCCTGCAAAACATCTCTGCTGTCATCGGCAGCCTCGGTGGGGTGTCAGGCAAGACCTGGACGTTAATGAACACAGGGAGACTTGAGTGTGACAACTGTTAATTGCAGATAACTGTGGGAGTGATGATGCCAAGATTGTCACTGTAATGCCGAAAGGATGCTTAAAATTCAGACATGTAGGATTGTATTTAGAGCCTCTGTTCTCACCTCTCACGGTGGCTTTACGCAAATCCTGTTGGGTTATCATCACTCTTCAAAACTAGGCACACTTTGGAAGTTCCTAAATTCAGGTAGAATTTGGGGATTTTTTCCTGTCTAAACACTGATTGTCTCTGGCTGGTCCTTTTGTGTGCTGGCATCCTATCTGACACATGAGGGGGTGGAAGATCCTCCACAGCATGTCCCGACTGCTGCCCAGTGTCAAATGGCCTTGCGGATCGCATCGTTCCCCTTGGCTGGGGAGGTGCAGGGAGCTGGTGACAGAGTGAGCAGGTATGGCTGGGGAAACGCTGCCTTGTCTGTCCTGTGCTTTGAAATACCTGTTCAGGGTACTCCTGATTCCAGAAAATGCTCTTCTCTTGGACGGTAGTAAACTAATATTCAAAAATCCCTCCCTGCCGGCTGATACCCAATGTACCATGTTTATACTTTTCTCTTGGCCTCAGTGTTTTGTGTATAGTTTCTGCATAATTTTTGCATAACACAGAATTGTACCCCATGGCTCTTCCCTCAAAGTGTTCGCATGCTCCTACATGAGCTGCTGCGGGGCAGTAGAAGATAGTTGATAGACCAGGGGGAAGCCCGTTGCGGTGATTTCATCAGCCTCACATTGAGTTAACCCTCCGGGGACTTGAAGGAAAATGTGAAGTAGTGCCAAGACTTGAGGTCAGAGCGAAGCTTGAGGGACAAGTCCTTGCCTGAATCAAGTCGTGGCTCCCTCAGTCCGCCCTCTGGTAAACCTGCGCATGAGTCCGAATACTTTAAACATTGTTCAAGAGAAGGCAATATCCCCGGAGGCATGTGTCCAGTACACACAGTGTATCCGGTGGGGGTGGATGGAAAGGTCCACAGAGTACACCGGACTCCTCCCGGAGTAACCACAGGCCTTTATAAGTGCCTTTGTTCTTGCTCAAGAAGTGAGTTGTCACTGGAGGAGGAGATTGCTAAATGTTTGTGAGGGTTAAAAGTGGAATGGAAATCAGGGCTGGACCCAGCCTCCTCTCTGCCTGAAGTGCTGGGTTTGCGGTAAGGGGATGTCAATCCTCCCTCTCAACTGCTGCATCAGGAACAAAACATTGGGTTGTTCCCCATTAATTTAGCCAGCCAGAGCCTTGGCTTTCCACCAGGGTCACGTTACATCGGTGATCGAAGGACACTGCAAGTATCTGGAGCCACAGCCTGCAAACCCGCTGCAAGCACACCCCTTCGTTCTGCTCTGAGGCAGTGAGGATCTCCCCAAAATATGCAGTCTTCTGGTGGCTGCTTATGGACAGGAAGGATCACACAGGGGCTCCATCCTGGCATAGCTCTCTGCCCTTTGGGTGCAAAAGGTATCTCTCAAAATGCTGTTAAAAGCCACATTTTCGTTCATGGGGAATTCAGGGAGTTCTGATTTTTTTTCCCCCTCTTTTTTCTTGAAAGCAAAACAAAACCTCAACATTGGATTTCTGGTGAAGAGCATCAAAAATAATAATAGAGGCCATCTCAATGCAGTCCTCATTTCAATTGCATTATCCCTAGAAAACTGTCAGAAGTAAACAATTCAAATGTATCTTTAAAATACAGAAATGCAGGCTTTGTACAAGGGTGCTCAACAGGCGATTTCTGTTTGGATTTTCCAACAGAAAATGTAAAAATCATCTTTATGCAAAATGGTGGGCTTTTAGTGAATCAACCTTGTCCTGCCCAGACAGTTGGTTTAGGTCAGGCTTTGAGGAAACCGGCCTTACCGTGGGCAGCCACTGCTTCAGCATCGCTGGGGCTGTCGCCTTCATCTTGCAAACCCTTCTTTAGCTTCAGCTCCCTGGATTAATTCTGCACCCTTCTGCTGGTGGTGGGGGCTGATGCAGGGTCTGTAAGAGTGGGACTTGCCTCTGGGCGTTGCTTGCTAAGGCAGAGAGGTCCTGGGACATGTAGTTTGAGTTAACCCTGAGAGACAGCAGGAGGCTGAGTAATCAGCAGGGTAGTGGGAAATTTGGCAAGTGGTGTCTGGGAGGCTTTGGGAAGATTGGGAACAGCTGGGACACCCCGGCAGAGTGAAATACCCGCTAGAAGGGGACTGTGAGTTGCTCTCAGTACCTGAGCTGAGTTGATCTTTGATTTAGGATGAGATTTGGAAGCAAGTTGAAGGGTACAGCATAAAGCAGCGGCTGGGAGAGGAGGAGGTGGTTTGTGTGTGGCTGGGGGCTGGCGCTGCTTTCCCCAGCTCCTGGAGAGCCTGGGGCCAGGAGAGCTGGCAGCAGGAGAGTCGCGGTAAGTGTGGTGTTGCTGTGCTCACCAGCCCCGCTGTGCTAGCCTGCTGTCTGAAAAGGCGCTTCCCAGTTTATCCAAAAAAGCACCAGGTTTGCTGGAAGAAGGGAGGCAGTTTAAGTTGCTCAGGAGGGATGGGGCAAGGAGGGGCTGGAGCCAGGTGGCAGCTCTGCTACGCTCTCAGGAACGTGTGAATCTGTTTGTCTCTCTGTGTTAAGCATCTCTGTATGTAATTAGCTCCACAAGCTAGATGCGAACTTGATTGTGTCTCAGACACTTTGCTTTGGGACAGCCATCTGTAAGGCAGTAGCACTTTGCTATTCTAGTGGGCTCCGATTGGTGGGCAGCGCTGCCTGTGTTTCAGGAAGGGAAGGAGCTGAATTTGCACAAATCCTTGGGGATGAGATGGTATCCCAAAACCCAGAGCACAGGTACCAGTATTAGCACTGGTGGAACTGCTGTGGCCTGTCGGCAAAGATGTTCTCTCCCCCACTGCTGCTGGGTCTGTTCCCATGTGGACCCGCTGGTGTGGCTTGGGGACAGGAAAAAGAAACGATGTTTGTGACTAGCTGATGGCATGGATGTTCTAAAAGGGGATGAAGGAGAAGGTGGAAGTTGATGGCGTTGCTCTGTGCTCATCACTGCAAGTTTGTGGGCTCATAAGGAAACATGCAGTACTGCAAGGGGCTGGCTTGTCCATCGGTCCAGGGATTGCTGCCTTTGCCGTAACTTTGGTCTCTGATACAGAGTTATGGTTGGGGGAGAGCTGCTTCCTCGATCATGCTCAGCTCCTGAAAGGGGTGTGCAAGCAAAGCTCCGTGAACTTCCCGAATTCCTCTACCTTGTGCTCAGGGCGAGAGCAGTCTCTGGGAAGTAGAGGATCTGGCACCAGTAGGTTCTTGCATCTGTTTGTGCTTCAAGTCTTCAGTGTTTGTGCTGAAGGTATGGGGAGGTCTCCAACATCCCATACAAAGGGAAGGAGAACTAATGTTAACTAAGGCTCTTGAATGCAGGTGCTCTGAATTGCTGCTGAGTTTCCTCTTAGGAGAGCCCAGGAGCTGCAGGTGATGATGCTGAGTATGAGGAACAACCCTTTAACTCACTGACATGCATTTCCGCTCTAACAGTGTCTCAGTGTGACATGTTTTATTCCTGTAGTGGCCTGTGGCTGCCCAGCAGAGCAGAGGCTGCTGGGGTTCTTTGTTCTGGTGCATTACCCAGGAGGACCTTACCCAGGCTGGGCATCCCCCAGCAGTGGAGCTTACCCGGGGCTGGGAGCTGCTGGAGGGCAGGGCAGAGAGGTGTGTGCAGGCCATAGTGGGCATCAGGAGCCAGCGTCCTACAGGCATCTCCTGAAGGGGCAGAAAAAGGGGCAAAAGGGGATGCACTAGCATGTGATTTGAACGAACACGGGGAAATTTCCAGGAACTGTTCCTTGGGTTTCACGCCGCTGCTCATTTGCTGGGCTGCCACATGTTGCAGGGTCAGAGGGATGTTGAAACTTTAAAATTAAAGTGTAGTGCTTGAGGGCTGAGTTAGAGGAGCGTGTGCGCACATGTGCCAGGTCAACCACCATGTATGTGGCTAAAGGACCTGAATCAGAGAATTTGTTGTATAACTTGAATTTCTGCACATAAGTAGATATATTTGTATTTGGTGTGGGGAGAAGAAACCTCCAGTGTGAACACAAGAGGATCCAATATGGCTGATCTCAAAAGAAAATGTGGAATATAAAGTGATCTTAAGTGTCTTTAGTGCTGTCTTTTGAGGTAAAAAGGAAACAACATGGTACCTCTGGTGGGGAAAAAAAAAAAAAGAAAAAGACACTTAAAGAATGGCACTTTAAAGTGTATGGGCCAACCTGGAAGTATTGAGATACCTCAGTACTTTGCTGCTATCAGCTGAAGAAGCAGATGACTGACCCGCCTCTCTTCTCCCAAGTGACTCTTTCTGAAACATTGGAGACCCTTATATCTGTAAATACTCAGCCCTCACAATTGGCCTTGCATGGTGCTAGAAGGAAAATAGTACAGCTTTTCAGCAGGTTAATCCACTTCATGCTGGTTTCTCATGGAGAATGAAGGAATTCTTTCTAAACCTCAAAATGTCAGTCTTCGTGGCTGGCCAAGAAGCTGGAGCCAAGTGAGAAATGGGGCAGATTTCTGTTTTGTAGTGTTTTTCCCAATGCTGTAAATAGTTTTGTGGGCTTTGTGTTTTTTTTAAGGACCAAACTGCTCACATCAAAATTTGGGGACAGGTTTAGTTCAAAAGAAGTCATGGTGCCAGTGGAAACATCTGCCAGAAGAAACTATTCTCCTGGTTCTTGTTTTCAAAGCAACTGTTTTGCTTTCAGTCTTCTTGGATTTGTGACTTAATCAAAGCCACTTGGCCTGTTTCTACTTTGGACTGTGGAAGGCATCTATGTTAGCTGAGCTGCAGAAGCAGCAAATGTCACTGGGATGTGGAAGGGACTAGAAGCTTCAGAGAGAAAGTGCAGCTTCCTGCATTCATAGCTCTGGTTGTGTTGACTTTTTCTGCACCCCCAAATACGCTCCCTATTCCTACAGCAAGTCAGTATGAGCCGAGAAGGGACTGGTGTTCTCTGTAGCTGGCTTTCACAGCATCTAGTCGTATGTAGCTCTGCTAGAATGTTTGAGTTTTGTGGAGGAAACCTATTAGAAGTGAAGGTCAGTAGGAATTGGCTTATGTGAGTGGATGCCATTGCCAGGGGTTGGGGTGCTCAGCAATGTCATGAGCACTGTGCTAATAGTGTAAGGTGAGATGCCTCGGGTTGGCAGGAGATCGTTGCGTTGGTAAGGCTGGATATTAGTATCCTGACTGCAGAGGAATCCTGCTTGTCTGCTGGCTGTTCGTGGCATGGAAAGGTTCAGGGTCCTGAGACCCTTCTTAGAGAGGGGTGAAGTCAGAGCTGGAGAGCTGGAGTGTGTTAAGGTGCCTTTATTTCCATGTAAGCCTGTTGAGAGTGTCACACTATCAAGCAAAGATGTACCGAGGAGGAGCGGTTATTAAAACACATTTCAAAAATACCTGAATTTGGATTTTAACAACTAGGTTTGTAAGACTTGATGCCTCCTCAGGCTATGGTGGAGGCACATAGCCGTCCTGTTCACCCACTGATGTGGCAGATCCAGCTGCGCTGTGGTCCTGCCAGGCTCTTGCCACACAGAAGTCCTCTTCTGGATTCCACAGAGCTGCACTAAGGCCAAGCTGTGGTCATGGTGGGAGTGCTGCTGATTTATGGAGCTGATGCTGCAAGCCAAAGTGCTCTGCAGTGAAAATATCAGACTAGATTTCTCCACAATAGCAACCTGCCCTACGTAATCCTGACTGCCTTATTCTGGGGAGGGGACAGTATGGTTCTAGGGCTGTGTGGACTGGAGCATGGGGACAGTGCAGCTGCAGGTCAAAACTCAGCCTCTGTGTCCTAACCCATCTGGAATTCACCTCTCGTTTTTCCTGAAATGCACTGAGAAGAGCCCTTGTTCCCTGTGGTCTTTGCATCTTCCAGTCAAGAGTTTGAAGAGCACTCCTCTGCCTATCCAGCAGGATGGGTACCACTAGCCTGACCTCACTTGAATCCACTTCATCCCTCACCAAAGCTGCCGCTGCCTGTGGGGTCACCTCAGCAGATTGACACCCTCTCTTGAACTTCTATGCTCCTGGGTGGCTTTTCTTGGAAGGATTCGAGCCTGTTGCCTGAGACAAGTGCATGAATGTGTCGAACAGGCTGCTCTAACTTGGGTCAGGTGTGTCCTTCTGCCTCATCTGCAAAGGATGCTGAGGGCTGGCTCACCAGCCCCCAGCTCCAGTCTCTCTCCTGCCTCTGCAAGGGAAGAGAATCCACATGAAGGGGGACATGCCATCGTTTTCTTTTCACAAGAGACATTTAGGTCTAGTCCAGCACAGCAAACTACTATTATTGTGTGAGTCAAGAGCCCACAGCCCTGTTACGGGCCACACAACAGTCCTTGTAAGTCAGCGTAACTGGGGATGGAGGTGGGTAGCTTGGAGGAGCTCAGTACAGAGCAGCATGGACAGTACTAAGGTGTTTCTGCATACTCGCATTTCTCCTGAACCTCTCCAAAGCAGATGCCAGGATGTGGTGCCCACTTGGCTAATGGTGCTGGGAGCAGCAGGGAAGTTTTTGTCTTTAAAAAGACTGTCAGGCACTTTCTGAGGATCATTTTGAGTGTTTTCTTCCTCAGACAGAGATGCTGAGACTGAAGACCCGGAGTTCTGTGAAGCAAATCTCCAAGAGCTTTCTCAGACTCAGTAAACCAAGCAGGGACAACTAAAACCACTCACTGATTCTGATTAGAGAGAGCTTTGAATTTAATTGAAATGGGAATAGCAAGTCTGATTTTCTAGCTTGTGGCATGTTTCTCCCTCAGACTCCTGAAAGTAGGACTAGGCATAGGAAAACACTAAAGTTATCTACTTCAGCATGTAAATTATTTATTCTGCTTATAGACAAGCTGGTTCTCTCCAGCAAGTTGCTTATCCTATTTTTAAGTTGTGGGGGTGGTTTGAACTGTGCGCTGCTCTGAGTCAGGCATCAGATGTCCCCAATGAGCAGATAAGCCAACTTCTGCACGGTGAGCTGGTGTGACACAGTGCCTCGGGCCACACGGTGCTGGGGAGGTACTGGTCATGGTATATGTCATTGAGCATTTCTATGGTAGCAAAAGCAGTGCGACATACGTTAGAGCAAGTGTATGCTTAGCCTGGATAAACCATCCGCCTTTAACCTCAGAGATCTGATCAAACCCATCAGAAAGTGATAAAAGCTTCCCAGGGTGTGGGTGGTAGAGCTGTCTCCCTTTAACCACAGGCTGGGACAAAGGCTGGCCCAAGCAACTCTGGTGGTGAAAACTGGACAGTCCTGTGTCTCTGGGCTTTGCAAGGGTCTCTTCATTGTGCAGAGTGATCTCCTTTGTACCTGGAGAGTTCTTGCTGGCTATTTTGGGTGAGGAGTTCAGTCCATCTGAGCAACTTTGTCACCCTGTGTCAGCCGTTTTTGTGAGATGGGCCAGCTGGCTTCTGTGCTTGGTGCCTTTATCACAGAGGTTTTGATGCACATTGAACAAAAGGATGAAAGTCCTGCTCCAAAGAGCTGTAAAGTCTACGGTCTTGTCTCCTCCTCCAAGTACTGGTGGGCTCCATCCATGGCCTTCGTCTTCCCAGGCTCCTGGTGGGTCCTGGGGCCACAGCCACTTCCTGGCTGAGTGACTGGGGTGACTATTTGCTGGGTGTGACCCAGATGCCTTTCTTCCTGTGTTTTGCTGCAGTCTTGGTCTCCCATGGCAGCTTAGGTTTAAACACCTGGTGCTGAAAGTTATGGGGAAATCTGTCTCTCATCCAGACAGTCAGCTTTACGGTGTTTGCCTTAAATGTCCTTATAATGTCTTCTGTTAAGAGTTCAAGCCCGAGGTAATATCTTTAATTCAAATTTATTCCCAAAGAATTACTCGGTGCTGATATTTTGGTCATCAACAGTATTTTAATTGAAAGCCTTACCAGGGAACTCAGCTATAATACTGTTATCTTGATGGCCGTGCTCTGTCCCCATGAGCTTGGCTCAGCTCGACGCGCTGCTGGCTCTCCAAGAGCTGGAGCCCAGCGCTCCGCCACCACACTGATCCAAGTGCTTACGTTTGGCAGAGGCACAGCCTGTTTCTAAAATTGTCTCCAAGATAGTTTTGCATGGGTTTGTGTCTCCCAGACGGACGAGCCGGGTGGTATTTTATATGGTGTCATTGTTTGTTTAGCTAATGAAGTAGGAAAAAACAAAGAGCTGGGATCCTTGGCTCTTTGAAACAGCTGTCAACAAACAGCCCTAAGAGAACAGAGGAGCAGGGACCTAGAAGTAAGGGCACTGAACCAGGGCTCTGAGGGATGCTTTTGATTCCTGACTCAATGCAGTTATGGATGAGATGCAGAAAAGGATGCCTCAGCCCAAAAGGAGGAGGGAGATGCTGGGAGCTGCGTGCTTTCTCTGGGTCTCTCCCAGGGAGCAGTTGCTGTGGTGGTGCGCGGTGGAGGCCAGCTTTTGTCTGCCTCTGCCTGCCTGGAGCGAACGTGACCCACTTCTGCAAATGTTTCCAGGGTCTTCCTTCTGGAAGAACTTGCCCACAGAAGTGTGGTTTCCCTCCCTCGTGGCTTGTGCCCTACCACGTACTGTGGGGCGGTTCCTTTAGTTGTTTTTATCTGGTGCTGGGGAGGTTAGTGAGAAGCTCCTGCCTGGAGGCGCTCACTCTGCCGGAGACCAGAAAGCACAAGGAAAACAATAAAATGTCTTCCTGCATCCCCCCTTTAGTTTGCCATTTTGACTTCAGACGCAAGCTGCCATCGTTTCCACATGGAGCAGCCACATGAAAAGCGCCACTAAACAGTTCTCAGAGTTTCTCAACAAGAAACACAGCAGCTAAATATATTTAATCTGTGGGTATTGTTCATCTTGGCTTTAATTTCCTGTTCTCAAAAGGTTTAGGAATTTAAATCCATGAATCATTACTGAAGCTGTTAATGCTTGGAGCCTTTTTCAGAAATGGAGATAAAGGAACTGATATTAATACCAGCTTAGCATGAATTCAGCCAGAACAACTCTGTGAGAAGTTCACTGCCATCCCATAGATATCACTTGGTTTCTAACCATGATGAAAGCTGCTAAGAAGTGAGTAGGTGGATGAGATCATTCTCCCCCAGGTAAATAGGATGCTTCCATTTAAAAAAAAAAAAAAAAAAGTCTCTCTGGCAAGTTATGGGCTGCATCATCCCCATCTTGAGACCTCTAGAGCACTGTGCTGTTCCCTGTTTCTAAAATTGCAGGATCTATTCAAGCAGTGACTTTTTCAGAGTGTAGTCATGAGATTTCTCTGGGGCTGGAGGTCATGCACTTGCCCATATATAATAAATGATTGGAAGAAAACTTTGCTCAGTTCCATCTAGCTGGGATCTCAGGTTCCTGCTTTTATACTTACAGGATGTAAGCATCCTCCTGAAGTCCTGACCTTAACAGGCTCCCAGATACCTCAGAAGCAAGGTCTGGCCATGAGATGCTTCAGTGGAGGATGTCGCTTCTGTTTCTCTGAAAATTAAACAGGATTTAAGGCAAATCAAGTCGTTCATCTTGTTTCAAGTGCCTGGTTTGGTTGTAAGACCATGCCAGGCTTCTTTTGATTCCTCTGTGATTGAACCCTGAAGGTCAAAACAGAAAATCCAGGAGAACTTATAGAAAGGTCCTAAATAATGATTGTAGTCAGAAGTGAAATGAAAACTATCTGAGGACTAATTTTTTATTTTCACTTTGTCAGTGTTTTAGTTCTGGAAAGCCATAAAAGTAGAGAATTGTTCAGGTGAGGAGTGCCTTCTGGAGGTCTTCTAGTCCAATCTACTTGCAGCTGGGCCAACTGCTGCCTGGTAGTGTTGATAGATGTGACTCTGCAGAAGAAGCTGCCGCCTCCTTTCTTGTTTGGTTTGTACCTTTGGGTAGCACAGAAGTTACAAAGCAGCTGCAGGAAGGAATAAGCTTAGTCCTCCTTAGCAAGTTTGCTGTGAGGATTGCCCTTTCCAGGAGGGAGGAGAAACGGCCTAGTTTCTAGCATCTTCCTTCCTCTGCTTCCCTCGGGAAGGGGAAGGCTGTGGTGTAGAGGAGGTCATCCTCCTTCATCTTGCTCCCTGCACTGGTGGTGTGCTGGAGAGCTGCCGCTAATTGCAAGGGGGGATTGATTTCTGTGTGCACTCATGCTGTGACTGAGAGTTTTTGCTGTTGAACGGGAATGTGGTGGAAGGAAGGGTGGGGAGAAGGGGCACAAATCATAGCAATGTGTTGTGGCAGTTCAGCAATGTGGAGGCTTGCAAAGGTGCTGAGTGTCCGGCGATGCTGCACCAAGTCACTCTGTCCTAACGTTGGTGGACCTGCAGCAGTTTTGTGCCGAGTGAAAGTGCAGCCCTGTTTGGAAAGCGGAACTGCACTATTTGCTTATGTACATGAAAATGTAGCTGAATTCTAATGAGAAATGGAGACATTCCTACAAATACAGCTGTAATTTAAATTTCTCTCCTCTAAAACTGTCTTTAAAATGTGTTTGATTCCTACAAAGCAAAATGCTAAGAAATGCACACCCTGAGAGCCTGCAGCTTCTTGTACCAAAAATGGTGGCTGAGTCTGAATACCTGATGGCACTCTGTGTGATTGCTGCTGCTCTGCTTTCACCTAACACCCGTGAGCCCGTTCTGGGCAGCTTGGATTCACTCTGAACTCACACAGCAGAGCGCCGTGGCATACTTACTTCCAATGAGCTGCTTATAAGGAAAAGACATCTGTCCCCTTTTTGCCTCTGTTCTCTATCATCAATTAGCTTGAGTCTCTGAGGCTGCAGCCCATGACCGCATCTTTTCCTTTCACAGAGCACTCTGGAGCCACTCCTGCTCCTGGAACAAGCACTCTCAGAGCCAGAAAGCATCAGGCTCCGTCTGAGCCTCTGGGGCTGTCTCTCCATCTGTTTGTTTAATGACGCGCAGCAGCCTCATCTCTGACTTTGCACCCTCAGGACAATAATCCACTCTGATGTTCAGTCCAGCCAGCTATTCTTCCGAGACGAGACTGTGGCTGGTGCACTGTAGGTCAGAGACGGTTTAAAATTCTTCTTCTGAATTGCTTTATGGCTCAAAATGTTGCTCTGATATCTGCAGGATACACAGAAGGCTTTCACAAGTTTGCTTGTTTTCTGCTGAAGGAATGGGCAACCCTCAAAATCCAGATACAGTTGCTTGTTCTGGTGGGGAGGGCACCAGCTTGAAGGTTGGGAGCTGAGGACTTTTATCTAGCTCTGATGTGCAGTCTTGCTCTCCTTTTCTCCCCTCGCTGCTGGTATAGCATGATCTGTTCAGAACCTTTGAGGTGGGACAGAGGTGTGAAAGTTTGTGGAGCTGTTAAAGCTGAATGCAGATTCATAATGATGGTGGTGGCAGAAGCACTGATTTTTAGAAGCTTACAGTTTTGTGAAGCAGAGAGAGTAAGTGACTTCCTGTCGCTTACAATCCAGAACCACCAGGATCAGGAGATACGTATGGCAAAGTGGACCTGCCAGGGCGGTGTTGGAGTTGCTCTGTATCCTGTGAACCCTGTGTGGTTAATAGAGGAAGGAGGGGGAAACAAACCCAACAAAACCAAAGAAGAACTGAAAGAGAAGACTAGTTTGAGATGCACTACTTTGTAGTAGATGCTTAGAAGAACCTACACCTGGGATAGAGGGGGAAGCAGGTGAGCACGAGCAGGGCCGTGGTGCCAAATGATATCTGAAGGAAGTTGGCCCATGAAACCACTGAGTGAGAGTGGCAAGGCTTTAGGAAAGAGACCTCAGTATTCTGCTGGTTTCAAAATCCTCCTTTGCTCGAAGCGCTTGGTTCCTGTGGCCTTTTGTGTGAGAAAGTGGCATAGTTCCTCTCTGCAGGAGCTCAGCATTCAGAAGGGAAGAGTGGCAGGGACCGTATCTTCTTGGGGATGCCCAGGTGGTACTAGTACAAATGAAAGGAATGCTCCACCAGAGGTGTGCTTTGGGTTTAGTGCCCCATTAAATAAGGGGAAATATCCTTCTCCTTCTGGGATGGAATGAGGAAAATATTTGCTTTCCCATAATCCATTGCTAGCACTTTCCTTTTGATTTGGAGGTGGAGTTCACATGCGATATTTCTAGCTTGTTGCTCCTCACATCACATTTTGTAGGTAGACCAAAGAGGTTGCCCAAATAGTCTGGTTCTGTGCATGAGTCCTTGTACAAAATGGAGTTCTGTTCTGCCATGTGCGATCCAGCCCAGGGGACAGTGAGCAAGGCTTTCTGAAGTGGGTGACATGACCCCAAGGTTTTTTGTAAGCTCCAGGTGGTCTTGGCTCACCATGGGACCAGGAGAGGTGCTTCAGGGACCTTAAAGCATGAGCACAGGGCTGGTAATGGTGAGGGGAGCTACTCTACCTGCCATTCCATTGAGAAACTCAGGCCAGCCAAATATCCACATCTGAACATCTGCAGTTGCTGGCAAAGGCGATGCCAGGCCGGATGAAATGCAAGCCCTGAATTACAGAGACAGATGGAGCGGGGTAAGAGGGAGGCATGGGTCAGTGGAGAGCAGCAGCTGATACGTGCAGGCATCCTTCTCCAGGGTGAAGGAGCAGGAGCCATTTCCTTTTCAGAGCCAGCCGTTACCCAGCATGGTGCTGAGCACAGTGGGTACCGTTCCTGCGAAGTCACCAACAGTGCATTAATAAAAGCCATAACAAAGAACAGGGCAGGCTTATCACTCACTGAGGGGGCCACAGCTATGCCAAAAGAGCCACGTATGAAGGACTCATATGGGAGCACGTGTCTGCATGCACCCACCCAGGTAAGTGAGAGATATGTGCCCTGGACAGGCTGCTCTGCTGGGGTCTGGTGTCTTGAGAGGCTTTGGAACAAAAGCTTCTCTTGGTTTGCTTGAGCCTCTGTTCAGTCAAGGAGCTTGATTTCAGTGAAACAAGGTCAAACCCTCCTAGAACAAGGAGTTGTTTTGAGAGTGATTTTTGAATGCTTGAGTTGATTCCATTGAGGAGGATCTGGTTTGTTGATATTTTTATTATGAAAGTGAAAACTTAACATAGGCTCAAACATTTTAAGATGCTTCCATTTAGGACATCCCTAATTGATAATGAAAATCAGAGCTATTGAAGTCTTTCCCTGCTGTACCTTTGTGAAGGGACCTCAGATCTCTGAAGAAAGCAGGACGGTGCTTGCTTGCAGTGCCTTTGGAGTGGGAAGGGCCACGGATGCGTGGGAGCCCTTCCAGTTCCATAGCACAGCATCTTACGGAGTTTATCCACAGGCAGACTGTGCAATCAGCCTTTCATTCCCCCGTTTGCATCGCAGTAGTAGCGGAACAAGGCAGTTTTTCTCCATTATAAAAATCTCCCTCTGCTCCGCCTTATTCAGAGGTGTTCAGGAAATCTGGCTCTTTCCCCTCCTCTCCTCTGCTCCCCCAAAGTGCTTTTCTTTCTCCAAAAGCAGCATGTTGCGTCTTTCTCTCGCCCCAGCAGATGGATTTGGATGATTGTATGTGCTCAGGGTTATTGCTGCTACCTGCTATTTTAGCAGGAAAAGCCCCCGCATGCAGAAGAGAACAAAGCCCAAGGATTCCCGAGGTCTCCATTGATGCAGAAGGCACCGAGCAGAGTGTGAAAGAGATGACAGAAGCGCAGCAAGATCCTCCTCCATCCCTCCCCCTTCCTCGCCCTCCGATTCAAGGAGCAGGGGCTGGTTTGTGAATGAGGAGCCGAAACTCGTTCAGACAGAACAAATAACCGATAAAGGCGCACAATAGCGGCTGCTCACAAGCCGAAGTCAGCAACGAAAAGGTAGCGGTTCTCAAGAGGGGGCTTATTTCCTGATGAGTCATTGGTGCATGACAGATGGAAGGAACTAATAAAATATTACGGACTTGCAGAGCTTTGATCTTCCTGCCTTCCCCCCAGCTCTCTTTTTCCCAAGGGTGTGGGCCGTGATGTCGAAATGAATAGGGTGGAAATCTCATTTGGAAAAGGCTCCCCTGGCAGCCGTGGCTTGTGGAGAGAAGGTCAGGAGCCCCAGTCCAGCACCATGCTTTGGTGTCTGCTGGATTTTAACCGTGATGTGGTTTTATGTTTTCATACCCTTTGAAGCACTTGTACCCCTTCCTCTTCTGTTGATGCATCTTTCGGCCTGCTTGCAGGTCTGCTGGAACAGGGGTGGGATGAGAATAGCCATTTTGCAACTTTGCACTTATTTTGCAGGTTCTGGACTATGTGCAAGAAAGAGTAAAATGCATTTCTGGGTCAAATGCTCTCGTTTTCTAATTTCTGTTCCAACTGCTGCAGCTCCCGGGGACCCAGCAGCCCAGAGCTGGGGCCCTTGGCAGGCACCGGCTTTGAATTTATTTTTGTCTTACTGTGACTAATCTTCGGGGTGAATAAGTTTGAGTTTTGTCGCTGGCATTGTGATGCAGAGAAATTTGTTCTCTTTGTGGAGAAGTCACTTCGGTAAGAGCCCCAGCCCTGGGGCTTGCATGCAAAGAGCACAAGCATTGGCTAGGTGCAGACTCGCCTCCCTGGACAGAGGGAGCTCTCCTGGAGTTCAGGTTGTCTTTCTGCTGTTGGCCGTCAGTCTGGCTGTCACCACACGAATGGGGGAGTGTTAGCAATTCACATAGGGCTTTATTGCACAGGATTGAGCTGTCGTTATTATTTAGGTGTGTTTTCCTCCCCTTAACAAGGGGTGTCTGTGAGATCCTTTCTTGAAAATGGTTTTTTTGTTGTTTTTGTTACTTCGCCCAGTCTGGCTCTGTTCAGGATTGCTTCTTTCCTGAGCTCCTGCCTTGGTCCTGTCATCCCCACATGCTTCTTCAAACAACTGTCCCCTGCTCCACCTCACCATGACAGTTCTGTCATGGCCACCATCTTGCACAGACAGCTGGTCCACATCTCAGACACTGATGAATCTCCCAGGCTTTGTAGCACCAGCTTCTGCCTTGCCCCCTCCTGCAAGCTGAGGTAGAAACCTGCCTCTGCAGTGTATCCATGACTCCCTGTTGTTCGCTCCTCGTTTTGCTGGTTATGACCTGTGGAAATAGGTGTTCTGTCCCCAAAATGATGGAGTTGGGGTGTCTCGTGTGCACACGGGGTGTGTGGGCTTTGGCTCTCCAGATCTCCATCTTCCCTGTACTGCTGGTTGGCCTCTTTGTGCTGCCTTTACTCCGGCAATGCCTCTACTCTTACCCCCCTCAGCCAACTTCTTCTACACCATTTGCCTGTGCTATTGCGATAACACCGTGAGAGCCTTGCACCACCAGCCCCTGGAGTTTCTTCTATGAGAAGGGTTTGCTTTGAGGTGGTTGAGGGCATCGTCGCCCCTTGCACAGGGAGGTATTGGCATACCTCCATGTTTTAATTCCTGGAGCAGAGCTGGGGAGGCGAGGGGTCTGCTATTTAGGGGGGGAAAACCACACCCATGTGTTCAGTTTTTATTATATTTTCTTTAGTGCCATGTAGGAGGGTTACCTCTTGTTAAAGAAATGCATAATGGTTTCAGTTTATTGGTTTTGTTTTTCTTTTTTCTAAATGGAAATATATGTGGCTTCTCGCTGAGAAGTATTGATCCAGAGCTACGTACAGAGGTAACCTGAGCCTGTCAGCAGAGATAGGAAATGGAGGGGAATCATACGAGTGTCATGACTTTCATTAGAAGATTGTCACAGAACCTTGTGGAAATGTGGGGCTGGAAGCAGGCAAGGACAAAGGATTTGTTTAATGTCAAGATATAACACTGCAACTCAGGATCTCCATGGGGCCTTTCTGTTCCAGATACTATATTTCACTTTTTTGTCCATGAATTCATTACATTCCTGGGCTGGTCCCATGGGCACATAATCACAATAGCTGGGGGGGGGTCTGGATTAGGGTGCAGCAGCAAAGCTGCAGATGTGCAGCCAGGGAGTCATTTTCAGCTGTGCCACAGATCTTGCTTGCCTGGCTTCGCTTTAGCAGAAGCTGCGGGGTTCCTGCTTGTTTTTACCGAGAGTGGTTTTCTAACTGGTTATCCCCTTTGCTGAGCAGGGCGGGGGGAAGGACAGACTCTGCCCCCAGGTGGGTGCAGAAGTAACATCCCTGGTCAGGAAGAGGATACCCCAATGGATGCAGGTGATACCCCAGGCATTGGGCAGGGAGATGCCTGGAGGAGTTAGAGCTGGTTTGTCTTTTTGGTCTGTATAGTTTAACACCGAGAAAACCAAAAGATTATGAGTTAAAATGGCTCTTCTGTCCTTTAATAGAAAACTAGAGAGGGAGGCCTGTACAGAGTGAACACTTAAAATAATATCTTGGGTTTTTTTTCTTAACTTGGTTTGCCAAAAACTCTTACTAAGACTTTTTGCACTGATCTTGGACAGGAAAACATTGCAAAATATCACATTCTCCTTGGATGATAACATTGTTTCCTGCCCCACTCTAATACCAGCCATGCCGTCCTTTTGCCTCAATTCCTGGGATTGCTTTACTCAAATGTTTGCTTTCTCCACTGGGCTGGACTCTGATACTTCCTACTGGTTTGGGGGGATTGGCTGAAACCGCTCCAAGCCTAGAGGCAGCACAGCCCAAATGCTCGCTTGCTTGCTCCTCTGGAGCTAAATCTGTGTTCCCAGCTGATATTTCTGACAAGATCCCACCCCTTCACCTCCAGAGAGCCAGCTGGCATATGTAAATCCAACCAACTGGATTTATAATCGCCACATGGAAGTGACAAGATAAGTGCCAAAGCCGTGTCCTTCAGTTATCCCCTGAGTGCATCACTGAGCTCTGTACTTCAATTCATCATAGATAACGTGGTTCCTTCTGCAGACAGATTGGCTTTGATTTCCATATATTGTTCAGAAAAACCCTGGTCTAAGAGTGGTAGCTCTGGAACTGGTTGTGTTTGGAGCAGATGTACCTGCCTGGAGACCTGTGTTAGCCATTTGCCCTGTCCCTCAAACAGCTGATTTCTTGCCTTTATTTCCACCACAATGTTTCTTTTAGACCGTCAAGATCCAAAATGCACCAGGCAAATTGCAGTATGCTCTATGGCGAGGGGTTTTTGCATGAAAACAAGGCCTGTGGCAGACAAAAGGGTGGTGAGCCTCCCTGGGCATGTGGTGCTGACCCTGCCATCCCTGGCCATCTTCACCAGGTGGTGACATGGAGCCTGAGCCTTGCTTTCCTAGTCCTGCTCGCTCTGACAGAGTCTTGTCAGTGACTTCAGGCTGAAATATTGGACCACAAAGGGAAGAAGCTGAAGGACAAGTGTAACTGTGGGTTCTGCTGCATCTTAATATGCTGCTGCCGTCTTCACAGCAGGAGGGGGGTGGCTTGTCCCTCTCCTCTCCCCAGGAAGCAGTAACCCAGCATCCCATCTCAGCAAAGCAGGCAATGGTAGGACAAAAAAAGTGGTCCAGCTGAAACAGTCAGCAGGACCAAAAAGTGAACGCCCATCTTCCGCGCTGCTGTGTCCCTGCAGGCGAGGGCTGGGAGAGTTTTCTCCTCACAGGTTTTGGTCATATGGTGCACATCAGCTTGGTATGCTGTTTGCTGGCTCCTCCACTCCAGAAACATTACACGGGGGGGAAGTTCTTGGCCACTGTGAGGTTGAATTTTCCAGACTCTGATCCCATTGGGGTTTCATTGCTTGCAACCTTTAGCATGGTGGTTTTTTGTTGTTGTTTTTTTTTTCCTCTTTAAATCCAGGCTTCTGCAGCCTTAATTAGCTGACTGTGGACATAAGCTTGCCTGATACATGACATTTTTGATGGGGAAATATAAGCAATAGAGGTGGTAGAGTAGAGATGTTCAGGGATAGTGTTTTTGGTCTGTGGAAAATCTCAAGAGTTGGTGTGCCTTTCTCTCTCTCTCTCTTTTTCCTGAACCTGGATACAAACTCAAAATTTCCCCTGAAAACCCCCACCCAACAACAACCAAACAAGAACTTGCAGATCCCACCCCCCATCTTCACTTTAAATAAAATCCTTACCTCTATTTATACCCTTTATTTAAACAAAGATTTTTATAAATACCCCAAAGTATTCCTGGTGACTCATTACTCCAAAAATGTCAAAATAGGCATTTCAAAACCCTTTTTTTCCATTCAGTGTTTAACAAAAGTGTTCCAGTGCGTTTGCTGAATTACGGTTTTGTTTAAAATAGGAGATTTCTTTGCGTATGTCTTTGGCGTGGTTCTGGGGACGGTTCAGCGTGGGGGCTCCCAGCAGCCTGCATGACCTGGCTGGTTGGCATGAAGGTAGACCAGGTTCCTGTGTCCACTCAGAGATGGTCTTTCTGCTGCTTAGTAACTCAGTGGACAAAGCCTGGTGCAACTCTAAGCAGGTAGAAGAGCAGCCAATGTAGCCGTACAGGGTTGTGTGTGCAGCTGTGGGGCTTGTGTTACCCTGCAAAAGGCCACCCAAGAACAGATGGAAGAAGGGAACTGAAAGCTTTGTCCATGACCCAGACCTTGGTCTGAGCTCAGAGGAGTAACTGAGTGAACTGAGAAAAGGTCCACAGCTTCACTGACCTCCTCCCATCTCTGGCTGGCGCAGCTGAGCCTGTGCAGGGGATGTCACTCGCTCCTGCTGTCTCTCTCCAGGGACTTTGTTGGTTCTTTGCTGTTCCTTAGTTGGATTTAGCACCAAAATCCTGTCTTGAAGCAAAAAGAGCAAAGAGTAAGCTGTGTTCTGAAGTGACCAGCACAGAAAGGATGAGAGACATTTCTGTAGCTACTCGAAAATAACAGCAGATGTTCCCAGCGGTGGGAAGCTCATCTACCCTGTGTGGGAGCAACGTTTGGTACAACCTCAGCCCTGTGCTGGTTGTATCTCCTGCCAGTAATTTACACAGAGAAATTGAGATAATGTCAGGCTTGTGAGAAACACCAGTAGATTTGGGTCTAAAATTATAAATATTAGAGAGGTTTGTGTGGACAGATGTTCATCCTGGGTTGTGGCAGCATAGTCATGTTTGCCACCTTGAAGTTTGAGATGCCCAACCCAAGCTTAGTGTGGCTTATCCAAATCCCTGCTGGGAAGAGAAGCTGGGTCCCTTGCTGCATTGTAAGTGGGGAATGGTTTGGTGCTGTGTCCTGTTGCCAGGACCTGGTGGCTATGGCCTGGCAGAAACATGGGGAGCAGGCCCAGGACAGATGTGGTGCCCCAGAAATGTTCACTTTTCCCATTATGACTGAAAACAAAGTTGTCTTAGTCATGCAAGGGTAAGCCCAACAGGGGACTGTGCCCAGGGTTGCTTTTACTTCTCATCTAGTCTTTCCTGGTGTTCTTTTTCCTGTGCTTCAGCCCATGTGCTTCCTTCTCAAGGCCAGGAGAAGCAGACACCCCTGAGGCCCCTGTGTCCTGGAGAGCCACAGGCACACATCAGCCTGAAGCCTCTTCCAGCCTGGCTTCATTTGCTGAGTTCTTGCCAAGGTTTGCAGACCCCTGATAGTGAAAGCCAGCTTCTCCTGGTTTGCGAGGAGAGCCCTTGCCATACGTGCTGAGATTCATTTGCAGAGTATGTGGTGAATCACTGTGGCATGTGAGATGGTCTGGAAGCAGTTTTCCAAAAGATGAAGTGAGACCTTTATTATGAGGGAACCCAGGCCTGTGGGTTCCTATTGCTGAGGTCAACCAGAACGTGCGAAGTAAGTAGTCCTTCACCTGCCTACAGCCACAGGGAGGGTATTGCCTAACGGACAGTTTTCTTCACTGCTTCCTCATCCCCTTTTCGGTCACTCTTTCCTTTCTTGCCTTGGACAAGCCCTTCACAGCAGAGGCTTTTGGGGTGGCCCCACAAGAAGTGGGGAGGACAGTGTGCTGATGTGTGCATGGCTGGTCTTGCTTCAGAGCCAAGAGGCACCCACTCTCAGATACCAGGATGCCGGGGAGATGTGTGACAGCCAGCTGAAAGGGGAGAAACTGATCCCAATTGATTTACAGCAAGTAGGATGCTTTGCCCTTTGAGCTTTATGTGTGTCTATATATATTTTTTCAGATATATAACTGCTCCACCCAACTATCATTCCACATAAAGAATAGGCTGTTTCTATAGGTAGTTGTTTTCTAATATCTAAGAATACATGAGTGAAGACTGACATTTATACCTACCTCTTCCAGAGCAGATCACCAGAGTAGTTTCAGGGTAGTTGAACCATCATGGACCAAAATAAATTTGAGAGCCTGTTTGAGGTATCTGTAGAAAGCAATTGTCTACAATCAATTACTGTATCCTATATTTTTGGCTGAGTCAGGAGCCTGTTATGTGATGTTGGTCCCTCTCATCTTTTAATCACAGCCATGCAATGAAAAAGAGCAAAATTATACTTGTTTCAGAATAATTGACTGTGATTACATAGCTGTTTGCTCTCAGTGGAAGGTAACTGTCTGGATGTGTGAGAGAAGTGCCAAGTCTCCATCCCTTCCTTAAAGAAATGTCCAGTTGAGGTGTTTATTTCTATCAGCCCCCGTACTAGGATCTGGTCCATCCCCAAATGGGTCACTCAAACCTCTGAAAACTGTCAGTGCTATTATCGGGAGATGCTGCTGCATATATAAAATGTCTCTGTTCTCAACCCCCCTCCCAACAAAGAAGGGATGAGCTGTATTTGCCACAGGAGCTGCTGTGAGAGTGGATTAGTTAAATATTTCCAAACACTGTTGAAACATTATAGCATTAAACTAATCTTTGTACCACTCAGTAAATAGCTGTTATTTCTTTATGGCAGGCTGCATATACGGGCTGTTATGGTGATGCAGCCAAAGGGGCTTTTGATGCTTTATTCCCATTAGAAATTGGACACACAGGTATCCTGGGTGCTTTTGAAAATGTCTGGAGTCTAATCATTAGCAGCAGGAGGGGAAATAGGACTGATAATATGAAATGCAGTTTCTGCCCCCATTTCCCAGAGAAGTTTGGTGAGACGGAGCAAAGTGAAGTTTCAAGGGGGAGTAGAAGTGCCGTACTATCTAGTCCAGAGGTGCGGGTGTTCCAGCTCTGTTCACCATCTCCTGCTCTATTTCAGTCACATCTTGGTAGCCAGAGTTGTGGGGATGAGTTTTAGATGTTGCAGTCAAGCCGATGTCATCCTCCTGGCAGCAGCCAACTCTTATATCCTCTCCCTACTTTCCACTTTGTCTTTCCACCTCTTCCCTGGCACAGGTGCTGGTGCTTGGCAGACCTTGTGCTGGGAAGATGCACCTTAATAACCCGTCAGAAGCAGGTTTGCTGTATTTAGGGGGTTGGGAGGGTGAACGGCTTCAGTGCGGGGTCTGCCGAGCACCAGGGCAAAGAGGATAAACGGGGCTGCATGAGCGAGGGGAACAGCTCTTTAGGCACCAATGATCCATTAGATTGGTTCGATCTGTGTATCTGTAACTTACATTAAGACTAAAGATTTTTGATCTGCATACATGTTTTCACTTGAGGAAAACCATTGTTTTAGGACAGTCATTGCTGAAAAAGCGCAAAATGAAAAGTTGATTCATTTACTTCCAGCATCTTTGGGGCCACTCTTCCAGAGAAAAAGCTTCTGGATAAGGCAAAAAGTTTTGCCTTTGGATTTTGGAATAAATTCAGTTCCTTGCTGAGCTCGTGATGCAAGCAAGCAGCAGAGGAGTTGTTTTGCAGAGATCAAAACCACGTGAGAAGCTGGGACCTGGGAAAGAAGAGGAGAGGTGGTGATGCATGTTTTTACAGCTCTGCCTAGGCAGTGCTGGTACAGAGCTGCCTGAGGAACACAGCCCCACAGCTAAGTGTTCATTGGCTTTAACTCTGATAATGTGCTCTATCGATCTCGCATTTCTTTTGATTATGGCAGTTTGCTGTTCCTGCTCACACAAAGGGTGCTGGATGCTGGCAGGGCATCGGGCAGCTGGTTAGAGCTGCCTGAACAGCTGGGAGCAGAGGGTAATCCCTGATGTTGCTGGGAGGCTGGAAGAGTAGAAAATGGAACGGGAAGCTTGATGATGAGGTCAGAGCTGTTTACTTAACCCAACCAATTGGCATAATGCTGGGAGTCCACAGTTCAGTAAAGGTTCCCAAGATGATAAGAACTGAAAGCTCCAAGAATAACTATTAAGCATGAAAGGTGCTTATTTCATAGTGTTGTGATTGTTTATATTTGCCACTTAAAATGCATACACGTATACACAGCTGGGAGATCTCTAACTCTCCTGAATGGGAGCCTGGAGAGGCTTCGGTCCTTCATCTGTGGGATAAACTCCGTGGCTCCCTCAAAGCACCCAAAGTTTGTCCTGCAGGGTCTTCTCTGTCCCTTTGGGAATAGGCCCTCTTGCCTATTCAGGACGTGACAGAGCACTTGGCTGGCCCAAGACAGGGAGAAAACTCCTCTGACATCCAGCTGAACTCAAGGAATTTGTCAATAAGCTCCCACCTGCCTTGGAGAGCAGATTAGGAGCGTCTGCTGAGAACCCTAATTATCCCCTTTCCCTGCCAAATAATCTCTGATTTTCAGCTCAACAGGTTTGTCATGGCAGACTCAGAGTCTGCATGTGATGACCCTGCTGCAAATGAGTAGATGCTAAGGACACAGTTACATTCTTGCTCCCCACAATGGATATCTGCATGAATCCAAGTTTGCATTAGCTACTGAGATTAAAGGTAGTGAATTAAGTGGAAGGAGGTGCAAGGACTTTGAGGGAGACCTGTTGTTTTCCCTGATGGCTGTGCAGGCCGGGGGCGAGAAGGCTGTGATTTGGGTTGGGGCCATTTTGCTTGGGCATCTCTACATCAGAGGAAACCATTGTTGTGTTCAGGCTTAAATAGCTCTTCATTAGTTTTGATGGAAAGAAGGCAGGCAAGGCACCCTCTTGAGCCCCTCTTCTAAACTGAACCAAGACACTGTCTTGGAAACTGTGACCCTGAGACTGCTATTCTCCTCTGCCCCAGAAGAAAGAGGCTTTCTGTTTCCTTAGTAAGGTTCTTGTTTCCTATATGGGCTCAAATAACACAAAGCCCCACACCATCAGAGCGCAGGAGCTGTCCTGCTTTTTTCTCAAGTACAAGCTTTTTTTTTTTCTGGATTTCTTTTTTTTTCCTTTCCCTACCTTCTTTCCTCTAACTATAAATCCTTCTAAAATATATCAAATATCTCCCTGAACGGCACACTTCTGAGCACAATTCTTACATTTCTTGTGCACAGGATTTTCTTCCAGGCTTTGTGAAGTCCTCTTTGTTAGAATGAAATGCAGAAGAGCCAGATGGTTTGGCTGGAGTCCAGTTACCTAAGAAACGTAGCACCAGGATTGTATCAGAAGCTATTTCCTCTAAAGATCATGCTCAGCCTGCTTTGGTCTAATAACCAGCTTAGAGTCAAGATCGAGCTGTCAATACCTATTTTTTTCCCCCATAATTAATCTACAAGGTTCAGCCTGGAATCAATATAAGTGACCTCATGGCTTTTTTTTTTTTTTTTTTCATTCCTCATATAATGTTTCTCCACATGATTCCTCCTTCAGAGGTGTGTTGAATCATGCATGCTTTTTTTCCCTAGTAGAGCTGTAGTGGAAACTTTTATGGTCTCTTGCTCTCTCTGGTCCAAAGCGTCTGGGTTGTCTGTACACGTGGGGAAGCTGGAGGAGTGCTGACGCCTCCCTGGTTGATAGTGGCTTTAGAGCTCCTGTAGCTTCTACAATTGTTCTGCCCTTGGGAATGGATGGATGCATGGGGGTGAGGTGTGTGCTGCTTAGGTGTTGGCCTGTATGTTTGCTGTGTGATGACGTGCAAAAGTTTCTACAGATATGTTTGTGACATGAAGCTGGGGAGCGTGCTGTAGGTTTATTTCCCAAAAAGGACTAAAACTCAAACAGTCTCTGGGTCCCTGCTGTGAAGGGATGTGGGTGTATTCAGTCATTCAGTGCGTGTGAAGTGGGTTGGGCGGATCTCTCCAAGGCCATTCTGCTCTGAAAGATGGCATCAGGCACTCTGCTGCAAGCAGCGGGTTCTTCTGCTGGGAAAACCTTTCATTTATTTCATTTTATCCATAGCATGTTTGAGGTAAAGTTAAATTTTTGATCTCAATTCAGACTTGAATCAAGATCTGATTTTCTTCAGCAGAAAATCTAAGAGAACATTTGGATTGATTCAGTGGAGATGTTCTTGGTCTTTCAGATAGAAGTGTTCTGTTTTGAACCAGTTTGGGGTTTATTATTTTGAAAATGTTTGCTTAAAATTGATTATAAAATGGGGAAAAAAATAAAGCAATGTTGGCACATCCATCCTCATCTCAGGGGGAGGAGGATGGCAGAGGGACAAAGAAACACACGTGATTATCATCCCATGTGACAGGCAGAAATTTATCCCAGAGGCAGTACTGGTCAGGATCCTTCTGACATGGAGGATATGATTTAGCAACTGCTTAGTATTATGCTCCAAGCTGAGTGCTCTGGTATATCCATTGATTTTTATTTTTTTGTTTGTAGTGAGATAAGAGCTGATTTTTCTTTCCGAACAAGGCTCTGATTGTGAGCTGTAAAACTGGGTAGAAATCTGGCCCCTTGACTTCTGTAGTGTGACCTGGTCGTTGGCAGAGCCTTAACTCCAAGGCATCTTTCTCTCTTCAGAGTTTGTATGTCACCGAGCCTTTTTTTTTTTTTTTTTTCTCCTGCCTATGATTGCTCTTGCACAATTGCTTCACTAGAGTAGCATATCAAAATAATTGAGTGAAATTGGACGCTCCCTCTGCAGATGTAAAATTTATTGTCCACTCGTGCCTTTGTGCTGAAGTTAGGATCTTGGGTTTTAAAAACCCTCCTTCTCCTGGCTATGTGGGAGTTTCCCCTAAAGATGTGGAATGTTTACTGCATACCAACGGCAAGACATTATGCAGACACGAGGCTCACAACACCTACAATTTCTAAACCGCATGTGGCCTGTGTGGATTTCCTTGTGCCGAATTCACATGGAAACACAAACACATGTGGCATTTTTGTTGCTTTTCTAGGAAATCACTGAGCACAGCCCTACTAAATAATACTTCCTACTGTTAGATCCACTGTGTGTGGGGGAAGGTACTGCCTTTGTGTCCCAGGCTGATGGAGCCACATGCCAAGGCTCATGAGTCATTCACTCCGAGTGTCTGGCTTTCCAGGAAGGCAAATCCCTATTTTAGAACCTATGAGCGACTGAAGAGCGCTGTGGGGAAATAATAAAGGAAAGGTCATCGAATGTTATCAGAACTGGAGGTTTCCAATGGGGATCATGCCAGGAAATGCATGATTAGAAATAGGAGAAACTGTGTTGTGTCAAGACAGCTGGAATAAAGCCAGCAGGATATGAAGTGCCTTCAGCCTGCTATAAGGGAGGGTGAAGTGAGCTGGCAAGGCGTGAGAAGAGGGGAGGTTGGGGAAAAATGTGAGAAATTAATAGCTGGTGTCTTGCTATGTGTGTTTGATAGCACTGTACAGCTATCAGCTGTTCCGTCATCACTTGGGTGAAGGGAAGAGGCTTGACTCGGTTGCTGCCAGGTGAATATCAGGGTGTGTTGATGTTCCCCAGAGCTTCCTGATCCACAGTCAGGATCTCTCAGGGTGGCAGCCAACAAGGTGGTGCTTGCACGGTTTTTGAGGGAGAGGTGTGCAAGAGGAGGACAGGAGCGGCCAGACAGATTGTTGATGCAGGGAGATGTTCCCTCTGTGCCGGTACCATCAGCCTTCTGCATTTCTGATGAGAGAAATATCTTTTCTTTCCTACTTACAATCAATATGGCTGAAAACATATCAGTTCTCAGGGAAAGCAAAAGTCCTTTGATTTCACAGAATCACAGAATCACAGAATCTTAGTGGTTGGAAGGGACCTTTGAGATCATCGAGTCCAACCACATTAAAAAAAAAAAACAAAAAAACAAAAAAAACAAAAAAACACAAAAACACACAAACAAACAAAAAAACACAACACAAAACCAAACAAACAACAACACCCCCCCCCCAAAAAAAAAAAAGCAAGCAGCATCCATCAACTAAACCCCACACACAACACCCCACCACAAACCAACAATCCCGGGCACTAGAGCATGCCCTGAAGAGCCACGTCTACACGTTTCTTAAATACCTCCAGGGATGGTGACTCCACCACCTCCCTGGGCAGGCTGTTCCAGTGCTTGACCACTCTCTCAGTAAAGTAATTCTTCCTAATATCTAATCTAAACCTCCCCTGCCGCAACTTCAGACCATTTCCTCTGGTCCTGTCGTTATTCCCTTGGGAGAAGAGGCCAACCCCCGCCTCTCTACAGTTTCCTTTCAGGTAGTTGTAGAGGGCAATGAGGTCTCCCCTCAGCCTCCTCTTCTCCAAACTAAACATGCCCAGTTCCCTCAGCCTCTCCTCATAGGACTTGTTCTCCAGACCCCTCACCAGCTTGGTGGCTCTCCTCTGGACACGCTCCAGCACTTCAATGTCTTTCCTGTAGTGAGGGGCCCAAAACTGAACACAGTACTCTAGGTGAGGCCTCACCAGTGCCGAGTACAGAGGCACGATGACTTCCCTGCTCCTGCTGGCCACGCTATTCCTGATACAGGCCAGGATGCCGTTGGCCTTCTTGGCTGCCTGGGCACACTGCTGGCTCATGTTAAGCCGGCTGTCCACTAACACTCCCAGGTCCTTTTCTGCCAGGCAGCTTTCCAGCCACTCTTCCCCAAGCCTGTAGCGTTGCCTGGGGTTGTTGTGGCCGAAATGCAGAACCCGGCACTTGGCCTTATTAAACCTCATCCCATTGGCCTTGGCCCATTGGTCCAACCTGTCCAGGTCCCTCTGTAGAGCCTGCCGACCCTCAAGCAGATCAACACTCCCACCTAGTTTGGTGTCATCCGCAAACTTACTGAGGGTGCACTCAATCCCCTTATCTAGATCATCAATGAAGATATTGAACAAGACTGGCCCCAAAACTGAGCCCTGAGGGACACCACTGATGACCGGCCGCCAACCAGATTTTGCTCCATTAATCACAACTCGCTGAGCACGGCCATCCAGCCAGTTTTTTATCCAGCGGAGGGTACACTTGTCTATGCCATGATTCTCCAGTTTCTCCAGGAGAATGCCGTGAGGGACGGTGTCAAAGGCCTTACCAAAGTCCAGGTAGACAACGTCCACAGCCTTCCCCTCATCGAGAAAGCGGGTCACATGGTCATAGAAAGAGATCAAGTTGGTCAGGCAGGACCTCCCTCTCATAAACCCATGCTGGCTGGCCCTGATCCCTTGGCTGCCCTGCACATGCCTTGAGAGCTCACTCAGGATGATCCTCTCCATGATCTTTCCCGGTACCGAGGTCAGGCTGACAGGCCTGTAGTTTCCAGGATCCTCCTTCCGGCCCTTCTTGTAGATGGGCGTCACATTGGCCACCCTCCAGTCATCTGGCACCTCTCCTGTTGACCAGGATTGTTGATAAATAATGGAGAGAGGCTTGGTAAGCTCTCTTGCCAGCTCCCTGAGAACCTTTGGGTGAATGCCATCCGGCCCCATAGACTTATGCGTGTCCAGGTGCATAAGCAAATCATTAACTACTTCCTCTTGGATTACAGGGGAGTTGTTCTGTTCTCCATTCTTATCTTCCAGCCCAAGAAGCTGAACTCCCTGGGGGTAGCTGGTCTGACTATTAAAGACAGAGGTAAAGAAGGCATTAAGTATCTCAGCCTTCTCCTCATCCTTGGTTGCAAGGTTTCCCCCCGCATCCAGTAAGGGATGGACATTCTCTGTCACTCTCTTTTTGTTGATGTATTTATAGAAACTTTTTTTGTTGTCCCTTATATTAATGGCCAGGTTGAGTTCTAGCTGGGCTTTTGCCTTCCTGATTTTTTCTCTGTATGACCTAACACAATCTCTGTACTCCTCCCGAGTTGCCTGTCCCCTCTTCCAAAGGTGGTAAACCTTCCTTTTTTCCTTAAGTCCCATCAAGAGCTCTTTGTTCATCCAGGCCGGCCATTTTCCCCGCCCTTTAATTTTGCGCTTCATGGGGACAGCCTGCTCCTGGGCCTTTAGGATTTCCCTCTTGAAGAGCGTCCAGCCTTCCTGGGCTCCTTTGTCTCTCAGGACTACCTCCCACGGGACTCTCCCAACCAGGGTTCTGAACAGGTTAAAGTCTGCCCACCGGAAGTCCAAGATGGAGGTTTTGTTAATCCCCTTCCTTACCTCACTATGAATGGAAAACTTAACCATTTCATGATCACTAAGCCCAAGACTGTCTCCGACCTCCACGTCCCCAACTAGCCCTTCTTTATTTGTGAACAGTAGGTCTAGCAAGGCACCTCCCCTGGTAGGCTTACCTACCATTTGTGTCAGGAAGTTATCCTCCATACACTCGAGGAACCTCCTAGCCTGCCTGCTCTCTGCTGTGTTATATTTCCAGCAGATGTCTGGTAAGTTGAAGTCCCCAACTAGAACAAGGGCTGGCGTTTGCGAGACTGCAGCCAGCCGCTTATAGAATACCTCATCAGCCTGCTCATCCTGGTTGGGTGGTCTATAGCAGACTCCCAGCACAAAATCACCTTTGTTAGCCTTCCCTTTCACCCTTACCCATAAACACTCCACTTCTTCATCACTGGAGTCTATCTCTATAGAGTCAAACAACTCCCTAATGTACAGAGCCACACCCCCCCCCCTCCTTCCTTGCCTATTCCTTCTGAAGAGCTTATAGCCACTTATTGCAGCATTCCAGTCATGACCATCGTCCCACCATGTTTCCGTGATGGCAACTATGTCATAGTTGTCCTGCCGCACCATGGCTTCCAGCTCATCCTGTTTGTTGCCCATGCTACGTGCATTAGCGTAGATGCACTTGACCTGGGCTACTGATTTCACATAAGATTTCCTTGGTGCATATAGCAAGAATGCTTCACCTCAGTGTCCTACCCAAATTGTGATGAATCCTCCGCTGTTTTGTCTGATTACTTAATTGTTTCTTTGGATATATTGGGCAAAATACATGTGTGCTACCAGCAGCTGCAGGACTCCACCCCAGGGATGGCTCCATTTCAGTGGTGAAATCACACTGGAATGTGCTTCTCATCCAAACATTAACCCCACTTAACCTGAAAAAAAAACCCAAAACAAAACCACTCCAAGTTTCTTCTGTTTGACAACAATTTACTAGCCTGCTTTTTTGTAACAGAGGGACTTAAGTGTTCTGTTTATGTCCTTGTTGACCCATCTCAACTGTTTGACAGAGAGCTAGAAGGCATAGCCATATTATGTTCATATTAGTTTTGAGGAAAAGACATCGCAGTGGAAGAGAGAGAGACAATTTACTTCCCTTCTCAAAAAGTCTACTTCTGAAAAGCTTACTGAAGACATACACTTCGTGTGATTGACCTCTTGGTCATGCAAGCAGTCTAGTGGCTTTCATGGCCTTTTTCATGGCCTTTTCCATGGCCTTTGCAATTTCAGCTGAGTTTTTTTCATTTGGGTCTCCTTTCTCTTGTGTGCCCTTAGCCTCCTTTGCTTAATGTTCGCTTTTAGCCCTAGTATCATGCCTCATATAACTGGCCTCTATTGTTGCATGCATGGAGACACTTCCTCACAAGAAACCTAAAAAGCCTTCTCAAATGACTTCCTACTCAAACCAGCAGTAATGCTCTGCAGAGTTGGTACCTACAGCAGAATTGCAAGCATCACCCTTAGTGACTTTAATGTGTTAATGACTTGTACTGCAAGACTTTGGTAATATTTTCTTATTGTGACACTGGCTATGACTAAGCAGTTGGCGCATGGTTTGTGATACCCCTGAAAAACTCCTGGCAAGGAGCTGCATCCCTCTAAGTTCCTCTGGGGAATGAATGAAGTGTGAGCAGATGCATCTCAGGGCTTGGTCACTCCCATGTGTGGTAACGCAGGCTGTCGGGGCATAAGTATTTCACTGGTAGAAGTGATACGAGTTACCAGGTGGGGTTGTTTCATGGTTATATCGCCAGGGAAGAATTTGAGAGATTGTTCCCAAGAGGCCCACAGTTGTTTCAGCCCAGATTGTCACCTCTCCTGTGGTTACCTTCTGTACTTTATTCCCATTGCTGCTAAAAGCACTGAAAACTCTGAATTGCTGGATTGGCACATTACTGGTTTTAAAAAGTAAATGAAGGGTCTTTCAGTAACTGGATCAGTTTCTCCACCTGGTTTGGCTCGAGCTGCATTTTCCATCACCTGCAGTAGTGACAAAGTACAGACACTGCTAATGGCTCTGGGGCAATATCAGGACAAATTAAGTCCTTTCCAGTGGAAGACTTTAGAAATGATTGTTGCTTTTTTTGCTCATTTTATTTGGATCTTTCTGGCACCATTATTTTGGAAACACTGGCTGTTAAGGCATGTTAATAAAACTTTCATTCAGCATTTACATCTGATTTAATAAAGGGCTTGAGTCAAAGTTAAGGGACACCAAGCTTCTTGGTATGGCCACAAGCAGTTGATAGTATCCGAAAAGACATAGGGAATGTTGGAGATGTGCAAAATTTTCACTGTTCTCGGAAGGAAGAAAAACAGGAAAATCCTAAGAAGGATATGAAGGGAGAAGCAAAAAAAAAAAAAAACCACAACACAAAAACAAAACAAAACAAAAAACCTGAAATGGGGGCTTGAATTGGTGGCATAAATTTTTCCAGTGAGCTGTTAACTTACTTGTTAACAAACTAGACTTGAGTCCTAAACAGGCTACATAGCCTAACCAAAACACTGTGGAAATCAGATACTTCAACACTGGAAAGCAAACATCTTATTAAAATTGCACCATCTGATTAGGTGACAGCTACAATTTATTCCCAGGGAAATCCATTTAATTAGTTGGAAGGAGTCAGGATGTTTGATCTTCTGAGAAAGAGACGCTTCCAAGGGCTGGTAAATATGAATTCAGGAGGGGGATTTTGCGAGGTGTTCACAATGCATCTGTTCGCTTAAACTTGTAAAAAATCATTACAGCATTCAGTTCTCTTGCGAGTCTTTGAATGTAATGAATGCTCATTCCAGCAAGTGCTTTGGGTTCATGTTTCATCTGCAGTCAGCCCATTCTTCCTATCCTGCTTCTTCAGTTGCCATAGAACTCAGAAAGATGACCCAAAATCAGTTCAAATCTACCACGGCTCAGTGGGGAACCTGCACATCAGCTGTTGTCCACAGCAAGCTGGTAACACTGTGGTCATGGACTCTGTGCGATGTGATTTCAGGGAACGGAGGGTTCCCTCTAATGATGCTGGTGGTTTTGGAAATTCATTTTCACAGCTGCAGCTGGTGTTTGGTTCCTGAGGAGGTGGACAATTTGGCACTTTTACCAAATCCCCCTTCTTTCTGCACCCAGCTCTGCTCTGTGTGTATTGCCAGAGCAGCAGCGCTAGTTTTACAGTGCCAGCTGTGCTCTGCCTTGTATGAAAACAGGGGTTTGATCTGCAGGAGGAGACTTTCAGCCCAAAGAGCATATGCGATTTCCACATACACATCCATGTACAGATGTGGCACAAAACCTGATTTCAAGAAGCCTGGGGCAAGGGTCATACTTGGAACTTTTTTTTGTCATTTTAAGCTACTGCCTTTAAAACACCTCTCCTGCCCTCTCTCACAGTGCTTTAATGAGTACAATGTAGAAATACCTCTACTCCTTTAACTTGCATTATTACAACTTTGATCCAGATTCAGTGTTTTATTTTTTAGTTCAGTCTTTGATATTTAAAGATGGTAAACTCTCCCACTACCTGTTTCATGGGCACAGGATAATACCAGAACGGTGTATCCACAACATTGCTATATGCAGAAGCTGTTGTGTGAATGGGCAGAGTTTGAGAGGATTTTGGGGTGGATAGTGCCCTCCCAGTCTACCTGTCACCAAGTGATTTGAAACGACCCCACTTTCCTCTTCCGTATGAAGCTGCAGCCCTTCATCCATCTCTTCCCCATGTTAGATATTCCCCCTTTCATTGGGAAGTAGCTCTGTGAGGATTTCTAGGAGGAAGGAGGGGACAGCTAATAACAGCATTAAACCTGACCTTCTGTGTGTGCCTGAGTCTGCTTTCCCCAAAGCGGTGCATAAATTAACATTCTGGCAATAATACTGAGCCTGTTTAATTTTCTGTTTGACTAGAGACGTTGAGAAAATGTCATGATACTTGATTTCATCTTTGTCTATTTTTTGCTCCCGCTGAATGAAGCTTATTGGACTCTCAAGACCCAAGTGCACACAGCGCGTCTGGTAGCACATAAAGGGGCACTGTCCCTCAGACATGTGCTCCTCAGCCACGCAGGAAGTATTGGGTTTTATATTTGAAGCCTGGCTGAGGTTCCCTAATGGCTGCTAATCCACTGGTTTCTTTGACTACATCCTGTGCCAGACCCAATCCGACCTCAGAAGTCTTGGGGTTTGTGCTTGCTTCACATAAGCATTCAAAAACGTGTAGGAGCAGGGGGCTCCCTATCAGACCGAGTGTGCAAGAGTGGGATGGGTTGAAGGAGTGGCTACAATAGCTAAATTTTCCTTGCTGAAATAGTGAAAAGCTGAATGTACTTTCAGGTATTTGAAGGGGCGAGCCACTTTGAAGGAAGAGGAGCTCTAGCCCAAAGGGGCTGTAGCATAAGAGGCAGCAGAGGAAGTTAGGAAAAGTTTAAGGGTGGGCTGAGTGGATCTGCTGCTGGCGGTTGTTGTAGCTTCACTGAAAGCTGTGGGAATTCATGCCAGATGGAGACATGGCCTTGAGCATTGTTGATACAAGGAATGGTTTCCCAGGAGAAAGGATGAATAACCTGTAGAGATGGCCTGACACATTGCTGTGGTAATAAATCCTAAAAATAAAAAGTTTGGGAACGAAATGAACCCTTTGTTCACAATCATCCTTCTCTTTCCTCAAGGTTGTGGAAGAGTGCTCTTTTCCCAAGTTCAGTGCTGCTCCAATGGCTGCAATCCCATGGAAAACCTGTCCCAATGAGACATTTTTCCTTTAGCTCTCCACGCAGTCTCAGAACTATTCTCTCTATGCTCACTTTATCTGTTCCCTTTTACCGTGGCTTCAACTAGGCTCATTTGTCTGTATTCATATTTTTTTTTCAAGCACTGGAATAAGAAACGAAAGAGGTTTTGTCAATGTTTTCTTCCTGAAGAGCTGGGGGGGCTGCCTGTGTGTGTTGCAGGGCTGGCGTGCAGAAGGACATGCAGACCACATGGCTGCAGCCCCGTGTTTAACGAAGGGCGTGATACTTCAGTGATAGAGCAGTGGCGCTGAAGGCAGCATGATTAACCACCACCCACGCGAGGAGCCACACGCACAGAGGGGCCATTGAGCACAAGAAGTTAATATATTATTTCTTTTCCCCACCTACTGCTCCTTGCTGAGGGATCCCAGGCACAATGGCCAAACCCTGCTTGCTAATCTCCCCCAAAGGGAAATTGTGTTAGTTCCAAAGAAACGGGCCTTGCGAAGAGAAACAAGATGGGGTGGGGAGAGGAAGAAGAAGATGGAGGCAATGGAGAAAGGCGATCTGGGAATGAGTACGGAAGTTGGCAGAGCAAGGGGAAGTTTCTAGCAAAAAGCCTTCAATGAGGCATTTCTGGAGGAACGCGTTGGTGTTGTCTGGGCATCCCTGCGCTGTGATACCAGGTGATGGTAGCAGCTTTGTTGACACAGGGCTGGTTGGCAATTCCTAGGGACAAATGTTGCAGAACTGGTCAGGACCTGTGGAGTGACCTGAAGGAGGAGTACAGGACAGCCTGTGGTGCTACGGACTGGGTAGCCATAAGTGTGTCATTTTAAGCACATCTTCAGAGGGGACAGCCAAGCAGGGCAGAGGAGCAGCTTACCTGAAAGCATTTCAGAAAGGCATTTGCATACTTTCTGGCCTTGCTTCATTCAGGAGGAACCCCATGTCCTGTGCTGGAGAGCCTGCAGGTGGGTGCTGTGGGGACAGTCAGGCTGCTGGAAAAGACGTGTCCTGTGTTGCATTACCAATGGCTGGGAGAGGGCTTGAAAAGTTCATGAAGTTCAGCTTGTCAGAGACCAAATGTAGAGGTGACCATGCCACCACAGATTTTTCACTCCTGTAACTTTCAAACAATTGGATGTTTTGCAGAATATTTATTCCTCTTAGCTGCGGTTGTTGGACCTAAACTTAAAAAGTATGTTGGGAAGACTCTGGTGCATGTTAAATGTGATAAGTACAAGATCTTTTGTTATAATAAATCAATTAATCAAGACTGCTGTGGTAGAAATCCCCCTCCCACTGCTGTGGTGAGTCACTGGTAGCCCATGGCCCCCAGTGAGAGCCCTCAGTGATCCTGGGCCGTTCAGCCGACAGCTGTGATATGGCCGCCTCAGGTTCTCAATGTGATTTTCGTAGATTCTTCATGTCTCGGGGCTTAATCCCAACACGGAAGCAGAATGGGGCTGATCAGAGATCATTAATGTTTTAGTAAGAGCTGCCAAAGAGGAAAAACAGTTGTGAGCTCTTTGTGTAAATGGCAGAAGCTGTTTTCAGCTCCTGTACCTCAGTGCTGTGCTGCTGTGGCTGCTGGGCAACAAGTGCCTGTAAGTGCCTCCACCCTCGCTGGGGAAGGCCTCGTTAGCATCGTCATCTTCAGTCAGTCTGCAGCCGCCAAGAAGCCTTGGTAGTCAAGACCTCTGAATCTCTGAGCAGATGCTGGCTGAAAGGCACGTGTGTTAGAGGCACAATGGCCGAATGCAGGCCCTAAACCCTGTTCCCAAAGATTCACTCCTCAAAGATTGACTTCGTTGTTCTGGAGATGGCTGGGAAATGGGGTATGGCCCTGCCTTGTTGGCACCTTACTCTGCCATGTCAAACACAGTAACTTGCCTGGCCTTTGTTTGGAGGTTTGTTAAAACTGTAGGACAGGTTAGATGCATGTTTTTGACCAGGATTTTAAGTTAAATGCCTGTAATAATGTGTACAACATATATTGTTCTGGTGCAACATGGAACTTGGAGCAAAGTCTGTGACCGCTCTTCCAGGGAGCAGGAACGCTTATGTGTGTAAATTGAGAGACTTGAGATTACTGGGGCCTCCAAAAAGGTGTTTTAGTAGCTGGTCTTCCTTTTGGCGTTTTATTAACACTCTTCCTCATAGTGCTTCATTCCTGCCCAGGAAACACAGACTAGGGTTTGGGGGGCAGGGGTTCCCATCTCTCTGCAACATGTGTGCCCCTTAGCAGCCACTGCTCATCAGCAGTTGTGTTTTGATGCTCTGGGTGACAGTGACCATCCAGGCTGGGCAGGACAGGCGGGGAAAGGTAGCCCTGCTCCAAGGGGCTTGCACTCTTACCAGATAAGATGACCAGTGAGACATGAATTTTCTTAACTTTTCTCTTCAACAGAAATGCTAATTGTGTGGCTGGCTGTGAGCATGCAGGAACAGCAGCGCAAGTGGTGGAAGGGAAACCCAGATCTCCCAAGCACCAGACCAGCAGCTCCTCCAAGGATCGACGGTTTTGCTGTGGTGGCTGCATGATGTTCAACTGCCTTGTTCTTAAAGTGGGCCCAGTGCTTGCTGCAGCTGATGGAGAAAACTTTAGCATTTTGGAGGTTGAGTTGCTCAAGCAAACTTTTCTTC